>NC_059168.1:79522903-79836113 GCF_019923935.1 Bubalus bubalis
AGGATGCTATCACATATTCTTGGATAAGGCAATGGCACCCCACTCCAGTACTCTTGCCTGGAAAATCCCATGGATGGAGGAGCCTGGTAGGCTGCAGTCCATGGGGTCGCTAGGAGTCATACATGACTGAGTGACTTCACTTTGACTTTTCACTTTCATGCATTGGAGAAGGAAATGGCAACCCACTCCAGTATTCTTGCCTAGAGAATCCTAGGGATGGGGGGAGCCTGGTGGGCTGCCATCTGTGGGGTTGCACGGAGTCAGACACTATGGAAGCGACTTAGCAGTAGCATCACATATTCTGGTCAACCACTCTTCTCAGTGGGGAATTATATTTATTTGGAAGAATAATTAGTAAATAAATTACTTTTAATGTGTAAAAATAGCAACTATTACAACTTTCCTTGTCTTAAAGCACGCTATTTAAATCTGGTCTTAATACTGGAATTCTTGGTACTTAATTAAAATGAAAAGGTATTGTCAGATGGCTTTGATCAATAGTGCCCACTCTGACTAGGACTGATTCAACATGCCTTGCTAAATACAATGGAGAAGGAAATGGTAACCCACTCTGACTTGGACTGATTCAACATGCCTCACTAAATACAGTGGAGAAGGAAATGGCAACCCACTCTAGTGTTCTTGCCTGGAAAATCACATGGATGGGGAGACTGGTGGGCTACAGTCCATGGGATCACAAAAAGCCCAACACAACTTAGCAACTAAACTGCAACTACAGATACCCAAAGAGAACAGGAGCAACATGCCAATCCCCTTCTTAAAAAGGCCTGATACCATTCTCAAAGCTCTTGACTCATGCAATCTGGCATTTGGCATCATGATGACAGGGAACATAAATAATCATTCCTGAGGGATTTCTTGCAGCCCCCAGGTTTCTGTCTTTCTACATAAGCTGCTCCATGCAGGGATGCTGGGGTGCAATTGTCTCCTCTTCTTTTCCTCCCCTGCTCATCTTTCTTCTTCAAACCTATTGTCGCATATCTCTCTCCTAGACTATTCACACTCTGGCTCTTCTTTTGAGACTCTGATCAGGTATTCTAGTCCATCCTGATTGCCCAACTGACCCTGACAAGGTGGTATGTTACTGCAACGAAGTGTTTGGGTCTTTCGGGAAGTACACAAGTCCACCAAAATTTCACCTCTCACCTGGGATTAAAAGAAACAAACAACAACAAAAAAAAACCTTTTGTTTGTTCTAAAATAAAAGGGAATAAGATAAAACAGAAGGAGTGAAAGAAAGCACTTTCCCTTGAGATTAGATTCTTCTCAGAGTATAAGCTTTGGTGGAGACAGATGATAATGGGGATGAAATAAATCACTTAGGAACAAAAAGCTTCACAAGCCCGGGAGAGGTAAAGAAATAGAGAAAGGAAAAAGGAAGAGAAAAAAAAAAAAAAACATAGGAGGAGAAGGGCAACTAAGAAAAGCTGCCAATTTGATAGAGGACAATTGTATTTTACTTCTGGTTAACTAGATTTTTGTATTATTCCATATTTTTAACATTATATTTAAAATATTTCATGATGAAATAGAATAATTTGGAGAGGAAGCAGGTGGTTTCTAGCTGGAAAAAAGAAAACAAAAGTCAATGACAACAAAAAACACCATAAAATCAAAATAATTACCCACAGAATTTCTTTATTTGAGATGTTATGGTTTTTAAAGAAGTGAAACTCTTCATAGTTATTTTTAACATAATTATAATTACTTTTTCAGCTGGTAGATGATCAAATTACCTCCTAGCCCTTGCCCCACAGTCTCATTTACTCTGCTCCTTGTATGAAAGAATCGATACTGATTGACAGAAATTTCTGTGTCGAAAAAAAGTACTCACAGTCCAGAACTATTGAATTCAACACAAACTTAACCAAAATTGGAATTTTCTTTTTGGTCCACGTTGTTAGAAGAGAATATATCTTAGGACATATTTTCATTAGAAAATTGGTTTCAGGAAGATCTATAGCCTGAACCTTTGGATTGCAGTTCGGTCAACTGTGAGCAGTATAATGTTGTATGAAGTATTTAACTTCATTGAGTTTAGGTGGAAATAATAGCTCATAGAGTTGTTATTAAATGACATATAAAATACCTAGTACTGTATTTAGCTCACAGTAAGTGTTCTATATAGGATGGCCAAATAGGAATAATGATGATGGTAAAAATGAAGACTGTGACCCTCCAGGGCTTTGTTTGCTTTTATACTCAGGACTGTGGTATCTGAGGAGATGTATAATCTATTTTGCAAGGTAAATGAACAAGTCACCAAAATAAAACATCGCATTGATCTGGCTTTTGTTCCGATGTTAAGAAGTGCCAAGGAAGAATAATAGCTCTTTCTAACTTAACTTCTCTCTTTCAATTTTAAACATCTTCTCTTCTTACTCTAGCCCAGGTGCAAATTCCTTTGGGTTCTGACAAACAATTTGCCTGATTGAATGCTATTAGTATTTGAGAAAATGGATGAACATGCAAATCTTAAAAGTTTAAAAAATTTTGATATTCATTGAAATAATTTTTTAAAACTTGAATTTTGATTTCTTTTATCCACATGAAGTCTTCACAAATAAATCAACAAGTAACTATCTAGGTTTTGCTACGAGATGCATTGCCTTAGGTGCAATGTTCTTAATAAGGAATTTATGAGAAGATGAACTTTATTAATTGATATCTATACCCCAGCCCCCACACTCTACAAATAAACTCTTTCCGCCAACCAGAGGATAAACTTATCCTATAGTTGGCCTGAGCAAGTTCCTTGGCTACCAGTGGAGCTGTGGATATGAATAGAGTTCAAAAACCAAAGGTAACATTCCAGTGTCAGCTGGCCTGGAACTTCTGGCTATAAGGCTCAGGGTAGGGCCTTCTCTCTCCACCATGCCCTTCACTGATGAATGACCACATATTATGCTGCCCCCACCCACTCTCCTGTTTCATCCCCTAAAGGTAGCTTTGTCTCTGAAATGAATGAGTGAAACTTATCCTATCCTTTCCCTAGAATAGAAAGAAACCCTAGAGATGACAATTAGATAATAATAGCTCAGAGTTTTACTTTGAGAAAATAAATCAGTGCATTCCCTTTCCAGAAATGAAACTGAGATCTGGAGACTGCAAAGGACAATAAATTCAGAGAATCAAAACTAATGTCAACACCCAAGTCCTGATGCTCATACAGTCCCACTCCACAGGTAGCTAAAGACCTTGTAAAAGAGACCCAAGGGTGTCAGGTAGTTGAAATATGTAAGAACAAATATATATACCTGGAAGAACAGATGGGCTCTGGCCGACAGAAAGTGCTTGTGACATTGATTTCTGTCTACTGTATTTTGAGAAAAGGGGTATGAAAATGAAGAACTCTTTCTACTTGCAAAACTGTGCAAAATTGTGGGTAATTGATGCTTTCCTGAGAAAGTAACCATGGAAAAAGACCAAATCCCCCTCACTGCAAAGTTCACCTTGGTTCACAGTACAAGCAGTATGTAAAATAATAGTAACAGCAGTCCAAAAGCCAAATGTCCATTGCTTGAATTTAATAGTGAGTATGAGGGGTGAAGGAAGAGATAGTGGGGACCCAGGGAAGGATAGGGATGATCTGTTGCTAATTCTAGCCCTGAGACTGGTTACAGGAGGATGACTTATTTTGTGACTGATGAAGAAGGGTAAGAAAGGATTGTGCTTGGGGATAGAGGAGTGGGTATGAAGCACAGACATACAAATATTTATTGAGAAATTAATGAATTCTTTTACTGGGAAACATTTTATCCATTTTTGTTCTAAAAAAATCAGGCAGTTGCCAAGAATAAGGTGTCAAGCATATTTCCTACAAATAAATAGCTTTCCTAATAAATTATGTACTCAGTAAAAGGAATTGCATTTTACATGCTATGGCCTTACTTCACAGTTTTACAGATTTCTTTAATCCTGACTATATTTTCCCAGGTTTTATATGAGCTGCTGACACCGGGTACTAGTGGTGGCTGGTGAAATTATACCTTTTCCAGGGTTTTAAATCTAGAAATGGTAGCTAGAAAGGAAGTAACTGTTCTGCAAAGATAGGTAGCACTGCAGTTTTCATGACTCCAAGGAAAACTGAATATATATTAATATGCTCAGTTTTTTTCATAGTTCTTCAGAATGCTCTCATCAAGAAATGTGTTATTTCTTCAAGTTCTTAGAAGAAATGGAAGCAAATTTTGATCATTTGAAAATTCAGTTTGAGGAAGTCCCTTGAACACCCATTAATCATTCCTTGATTAAACCCATAGGTCTTGCCTAGAGAGTATCAGACCTTTCCTAAGATTCTTTTAGAACTTTTAGATGTCATTCCTGAATTCTAAAAAGTTTAATTTTAGGATATGAAATAAAATGTTTTCCAAGTTAGAAATTCTGAATATGATGCTTCAATGAGAAGGCATGTAGGAAAAGAACAAATTCAGAAAGCAAAATTCACTGTACCTTCTTGATAGCTTAGAAACATTTTTTCTGGCAAGGGCTAAATGCCCACTGGGAAGCAAGAACAAACCTGAGCACCTCAAACTCAGGAGCAAGCCTAAGTAGCTTACAGGGTTGTGGACCAATGTAAGCTAAGGGATCAACTGCCAGTCTCAATGGCTCTACCAGAGCTGAATATTTAAATCAAAAACCCACATTTACTATGTGTGAATGTGTCAGATTTTTCTTGTGGAAGACTTAAGAACTTGCTTCCAGAAGTAGTCTTCCAGGTTGTAGTCTCTGAAACAATGAAAGTTCAGCAGAATAAGGTCAAGAGTCCAAGTTTAGTTCTGCACTCAGAGGATGTGTGATTTTGAGCAAGAAATTTCTCTTTGGGCCTCCTTTTCCATTTCCGTAAAGCAAGAGGATTGTCATGCATGATTCCTAAATTCCTCCTTTCTAACATGGCTGAAAATAACAGGTTTATTTTGAAATTCAGATCAATACAGTTCCATCCTCCTTAGGAATTGGTATTAAAGAGCTTTGGGAAATGAAAACTATAAAGAACCTGAGAAATAGTTTAACCTAAATCCCCTCATCCTACTTGTAAAGAAACTGACCACTTGTGTTTGTTGGCTTCACTCCCAGATGCCAGTAAAATATTTGGTTGTTTCAACTAACTGCAGTAATGGGACTCCTTTTGAATCTAAAAAATCCAGTTTCATGTTCTCTCATGTAGGAATAAAGTCATTTTACTGTCAGAAAAATACAAATTCAAATTATAGTAGAAATAAGATATCCATCTAAAATGAAGATGGGGTTTTCAGCATCATAAAATTAAATATCCCTGAATATTTCCCAAAGGTGGGACTTGGGGAAAAACTACACAGTGTTCCAGCTACGAGGCTTATCTACAGGACAGTCCTGGGGCCTGGACCCAGTTGGTGGACCTATGTCTGAAAAGAATTGCCAAGAGTAAAAGCAAGATACTGAGCATTTCTTTATCTTTAGGGAGTACTCTGGAACCAAAATCTAGTAAATGGCAGGTAGAATGAAGAACAAAAAGCAAATAGGAATGAAGCAGAGAGTGTAAAACCATTGCTAGAAAGATCAAAGGGCCCACACTCATTTTTATTAGGATATTCTTGGCCCCATGGATGAGTGCATCAGTTTTAAAATTCAAGGTCAAGATAGGCAAGAGTGATGAGGGCATATGACATCCCCCAAAGAATCATTCACTTGTTTTTATTATCATGCTTTTAAAAAATAAGTGTGGTAACTAGTACTGTGATATTATCTTGTCTCTTAAGTCTTTTAGAGGCAGGTACCTTTGAAGATCTCATTAATTATTATATCCCCAAAGATTGGGTTTGTTATACAGTAGGTGCTCAGTAAATGTTTGGTTCATTCCATAGCTACCAAACACTCTGCTCAGTTTAAAGTTACATCAACAAACATTTTATTATACTATTAATGAAAGTTTCTTCACAAAATATGCATTTTGTATATTTTCCAAGGGTTCATAAATCCCTATATGAGTTCTCTGGTGACTTGACCGTTCCAGAGATCTCTGGGTGCAGAAAATAGGGTAATTAAAATGTATTTGCATTTATTTATTTATTTAATAGTTGGCTTGAAAATGTTGGGTGTTCAGATGAACAGGATAACTTTTCATCTTTGTTCATTAGTATAATTTTGTGGAATTCATGATTCATTTACTTGAATGGCCTTCTGAATGTTACTTACATGACTATTAAACGTATGTAGCCAACACCAGATACATAAGACTATTTCATGTGTATCCTAAAACTATTCCTTTGAAGAATTATGCAGATAAGGGACTTGTATTCTGGGCTGACAGATTCTTTCACTATTAAGAATGTGTAGACTTCAGAGACACTTTTAGCCTATTCCTCAATGTCCACTGAACTACTATTTGTTTAAAAGAGAAAAATGCGTTCTCTATTCTTTCAGCAAGATCATGCTTTCATTCATTCACTTACCCTCCAAAGCCACTTATTCACTACTTATTACGTGGTAGATATAAAGGAATGAATTAGGAATTGGGGAAGAAATTAGAAAAAAATACAATAATTTCAAGGCATTTACATTCTAGAGGTTCAGTTCAGTTCAGTTCAGTCACTCAGTCGTGTCTGACTCCTTGTGACCCCAAGGACTGCAGCACACCAGGCCTCCCTGTCCATCACCAACTCCTGGAGTTTACTCAAACCCTTCTAGAGGTTAGGGAGATATATAAACACATTATATTTTCCTTGGTCTCTTCCACAGTAACTGACACAAGCCTGGGTACGCATAGGTACTTAAAAATCACTCACTGCCTGTGTGAATGAATAAATATAGTTATAAGAGTTGGAAACAATGGACTCATATTTGGTCAGTAAGCCACCAGGGGATAAAGGGATACATTTTAATATAGGAAGAAGGCATCTTTTTGATAAAATAAAACCAAACCCTAATTTATGTGCTTATAAAATATGGAGGTTGTTTCCTCAAGGATGATTTTGTACTCAGGAAGAATCCATCCACGGAAGATGTAGTAGTAAATGCCTGTCATTTGAAGTTAATATCAGAGAGGCTAACCAGGCAGTTCCACTTCCAGTAGTCCTCATATACAAGTGTCAGAGCAGAATCCTGGATGAGTAGAGAGATCATGGCATCTACCCAGGGGGCCACCATCCATTCATTTACTGATGTGCTAAACATCTCCTGTGCTTTCTTCATGGCACTGAAGGCAGCTGAGGTCTCATGTGGTCCCTGTCCCTAGTACAGAGGGTCACAGTGATACAGAAGAGGAACTCAAGGCATAACTAGTTGCTTTCAGCCATCCAAATGTTCCATCTGCCCTGTATGGACCTTCCCTGGGGTGGCTTCTCCAGTCTACCATTTATGTGAGAGTGTAAAGGAAAACCCAGCTTTGCTGAGGATAACAACAGCCCCTGAAATGGTAGTGCGGTCTGCTAATTCTGTAACAGTACCTGCCTTGCAGGGAAGGTGGTGAGACATTGACAACCTGCTAATATAATGCAGTAGAGGATTCAGGAAGTCCTGCCTTCCCCCACAGTTTCTCCCAACAGAAAAGAAAGAAAGAAAGAAAGACCAGGTGACAGTAGAGATAGAAATGAAGCTGCAGAGTCAGCACCAAGATGAAGCAAAAGGGATTCTCCAGCTTCTTTAGGATTTAAAACATTCCTGGGCTGAATGCAACACAGTCAATCTTTCCATCAGATTCAAGATAAAATTGTCATTCATAAATCACTAGGCATTGGTGTTTTGCAAGAAGCCAGATAACACTTCTGTAAAAACACTACTTCCAAGCTTTCCATCTACCCAGTTTCCTCCACTTTCCAACCTTCACTTTGAGAGAAAACTCCAAAGTTCCTCTCCTATCATTCTGAAGCACATGCATGTATCAGTAACTTGACTATCCCTGTGGTCTAAAATATTAAAACTTCATATGGAATATCAGCTTATTGCCAAGTTCTGAAAAGAAATGGGAATATAATTGTATCTTTGCTGTAGCAGTGTTAGGATATGTAACACCTTTCTTCATTCAATGGACAAACACATCAGGAGTGCTGCTATTTCTTGAAAGACTGATGCTGAAGCTGAAGGCCCTATACTTTGGCCACCTGATGGGAAGAGCCAACTCATTAGAAAGACCCTGATGCTGGGAAGGATTGAGAGCTAGAGAAGAAGTAGACAACAGACGTTGAGATGAGTGGGTACCATCACTGACTCAATGAACATGAGTTTGAGCAAACTCCAGGAGATGGTGAATGATAGGGAAGCCTGGCATGCTGCAGTCCATGGGGTCACAGGAAGTTGGACAAACTCAGTGACTGAACAACAACAACAACATTCCTCTGCACAAAAAACGAAAACATAAATAAGCATCACTCTCTGAGAAAGCAAAAGAAAACATAGAGCAAGATGATGCTAGGGAAGCAAGTAGGGACTAGACCAGGTAGACTCTCAAAAGCCATAGTAATATCTATTTTCCTCCTACAACCAATATGAAGACCTTGAAGTATTTTAAGCAAGGTTTAACACGATACAATTTTTATTTAAATATACTTTGGAGGTAGTAAAGAGTATATGTCAGTTAACTAGTTTAGGAAACTTTTTCAAAAGTCCAGGTAGCAGATATTAGAATAGGGTGATGGAAGTAGAGAAACATGGATAAACTCAAGGTATATTTAGGCGGTAAGAATGAAAGTTCCTAGTAAGGAATCAGTAATGCAGAGGATCAAACAGAGGGAGAGGTTGAGGATTATTTTTAAGTTTCTGGTTTGTACAACTAGCAGGCAAATATAAATGAAGGATTGGATTTAGGAATAAAGATAATGAGTTGGGTTTAAGATATACAAAGCTTAGTATGCTGTTAAGGCATTCAAGAAGAGACGTAAAATTGTTATTTAAAAAATGAGCTTAAGGGAGATGTCTGTGATAAGTATCAAGTTTCATTGTTCTATTTGTCTATCCTTGCTCCAATCTCACTCTAATTGCTATAGCTTTACAGTAAATCTTGACAGCAGATAGTGTGAGTACCTCAACTTTGTTCTCCTTATTTTAGAAACTCATTTTGAATATTCTAGGTCCTTTTCATATTTATATGAATTTTAGAATCACTTTCTTAAAGTCTTCAAATAAAGAAAAGTTTATAGGAATTTTGATTGGATTATATAGATTCTACAGATCATATTGAGGAAAACTGACATCTTAACAAAATTGAATCTTCCAGTTCAGTATAATGTTACATCTTGTCATTTATTTAGGTCTCCTTTCTTTCAGCAGTGATTTATAATTTTCTGTGTAAAGGTTTTGTACATATTTTTAATGTATCCTAAATATTTCATGTTTTAATATTACAATTAATATTTAAAACTTTCATTTTCCAAAATTTATTTGCTTATATATAGAAATAAAGCTTTTTTTTTTTTTTTTTTACATGCTGGCTTTTTATCCTGAGATCTTATTTGAGTAATTTTCTTTAAATTTTTTATAGATTCTTTAAATTTTCTTAAATATATGAACATATTTTCTATGAAATAAAGGCAGTTTGACTTTTTTCTTTCCCTTAATTTGCCTTTATTTTTCTCTCTTGCTTTAATTATGTTAGCTACAACTTCCAGTAAAATTCTGAATAGATGTGGTCAAAGAAGTCATTATTTGCCTTGTTCTTGATTTTAGAAGGTAAATGTTCAATGTGTCACATTCAAACATAATGTTAGCTATAATTTTTTCATAGATTTCCTAACTGTAATTACCTCCCAAAGTCCCCATCTCCAATACCATCATGTTGGGAGTTTGGGCTTCAACATAAGAAATTTTGGATAACATAATTCAGTCCATCGCAGTTTGTTTGTTCAGCTTCATCTCTGGTCCACAGATTTTGGCTGCCTTAGTCATTCTCAGCTCTTTTGTTTCCTCTTCATCTCAGTGAGACCACTATGATGCACTTGAGTTTCCTCTCACTGCATTGTGTCCTAGTATTCAACTGGACAATCACATGTGAATCACAGCATTGTACTTCCTGTTGTGTATTCTCTGAAAATAGTCATTTCATATATTTTTGTTTTTATAGTTTTTATAGTGCTTACAGCAAGAGTTCACATGCAGTTGTATTAACTGGGCAGGAATTAGAAGCCAAAACTATGGATTTTTGAATGTAGGGAATCAAACTTTCCCTGGAAAGAATGGAACCAGTGAGTCTGAGGAATGATGTAGTGTAAAATTTGGGTAAAGTAGAAATTAAAAAGAAAGATGTGAGAACTCACAATTTTAGAGATGCAGCAGTTATTAGAGGTGACACCGTGAGAGATGCTAACTTCCTCTCCATATTTCCTTTACAGCCAAATGGTAAGAAAGTGGAAAAAACACCAGTCAGCTAACTGGTACTGCTGTACATACATATTTACATATTCATTTACATTCAGAATTATAAAGTTTACTGTGGCTAGGATGAGATCCTAGGGAACAATTTAATCTTGGGAGAAAACATAAAAATGAGTAGAATAGAACTTTGGGAATAGAAGTAAGATATCCTAGTTAATACAGTTGATGGTTTTTAACAGGAATATTCTAGATACAAATACCCTACTATATTTATAAACTTTTATATCCTCACAGTCATCAGATTACATCCTATTGAGGGAAATAAATCAGTCTATCCATCTATTCCTCTGTCAATGCCTCATAAAATAGCCAGTTTACATCTTAGACATAAGAAAACACAAAAGTCCGTGGAGTATTTTCCTTCCCAAAATGTTCCAGACAATTACAAGTTATATGTTTTGGAATTGCCTGCCATATTATCAAAGGATCCCAGATACCCAGGCATAAGCCAGAAAGGTGATATTACTTAGTGAGTCAGACAGAATGGATTTCAAATCCTGCTCTGTATCTGAATAGCTCAGTGACCTTGGGCATGTCGTTAACTAGGACAAAGAAAGATTCTGATTCAAGATATATGGAGGGAAAATGGACAGGAATAGTGGCTGACTGGCTATATATAAAGAGTCAAAAATGATTTCTTGTTTCCAAGTTTGAAGGACTTGAGAATAGTTGTACCATAAATAGAAATAAAGAAGGAGGTCTTAAGGAAAGTGAGAGAAGTAACTTCAGTTTGAGAAACATAGAATTTGATACGTAGATGGAACTTAGTGTTGGGCTTCTAAGTGGAATCCTCTAGTAGAAATTAAATGGGTGTGACATTAAATATTGGAGCTCAAAAGGGAATCTAGTCATGCACACATTTTATTCAAACAACTATAGTCAAATGCTTATTTTTCCACATTTACTTGTGCTAGTTATTGGAGATTCAGAAATAAAAAATGGCAATTGCCCTCAAGGAGCTGACTTCAGGGGAGCCAGAGCATTTATAAAACAGATTATACAATCCCAAGTGCCCAGTTATTTGGGTTAAGACAGAGGTAGGGACACAGTGCTATGGAAACAAAAGGTGAGGAATCAGAATAGACTTCCAAGGAACTGAGCTAAGTCTTGAAGGAAGAGTAGGAGTTTGCCAGACAGAGAAATTGAGGAAGGTCTTGTATGTACTGGAGACAGGGTCTATGAAAGTGTAGATGCTTTCACCAGCATTACAGATTCAGATAACCTTGATGAGTACACATGTAACTTATAGTAGTACCAGATTCTTCATTTTACTCTTATCTCACTATTTCTTCTTATTATCCTTTGCTCAGTTCCTAAATGGTAGCATTCTTCACCAGGGTGCTTCTCTCTTCTATGTGCTCTCCCTAAGTGATGATATCTAGGGTTTCACAGACATTTTCATACCAGATCCTTCGATGAGCTCCAGAATCTTATCCTTTTACATCTCTGTTCTCCAACATTCTCCCAGAAAACAGAAACAAAAAAATGCATGCAAAATACTAACCAAAAAACCTACATACATTTCCCTCAAAGCTGCTCCAAATCCATTGATTTTTGTAAATAGCAACATCATCCACCAGTTATTCAAGCCAAATGGAGTTATCCATTATTCCTTTTTCCCTTACCTCCTACAACATGGAAGAGGATGCACCCCCTAAATTTTTGACATTAAAAAAAAATAATTGGTGGATATCCAAATGCTTTGAGGTAAAAAGGCAGTCCAGTCTGTTTTGTAAATAAAAGTCATGGTCATCTGTAATGAGTAAAATAGAGGTCTTGGAGAGTGAATAACTATACCAGCTACTCTTTATTGATTGTTTACTATATGTAAGGCATGGTATTAATTATCTCACATGCATTTATGTTATTCTTCTAATAACCTCATGACATCAATGCCAATAATACTCCCACTTATAAAATATGAAATGAAGGTTTAAAGAGATGAAATAACTCACCCAAGTTCACACAGATATTAAGTCAAGATTTCAACTGAAGTCTACCAAATTCTGTGCTCCAGACTGCTGTACTATATTGCCTATTCATGCCCTACTCTGCAGAATTGACAATGAATGTCCCAAACTGTATTAAAATCACTATCTTTTCAATAAAATCAAGATGGAACAAAGTGATTTATATTGCATATAATGATACATGTGTGCATGCTGAGTCATATCCAACTCTTTGAGAACCCATGGACTGTAGCCTGCTAGGCTCCTCTGTCCATGGGATTTCCCAGGCAAGAATCCTAGAGTGGGCTACTCCAGGAGATATTCTCGACCCAGGGATCAAATCCACATCTCCTGCTTGCCTCTCCTGCATTAGAAGGCAGATTCTTTTACTACTGAGAAACCTGGGAATCCTGCATATGATGATATTCCCCCTTTATTGAAACCCATTTTATACAACTAATTAAACACAAACAACCAAACTGTCCTCAGAATTCCTTTGTAATCAGAGTGGGGCTTCAGAATAGAAACTGAAATTCCACCAAGAAGAAAACAAAAGCATCCATCACCCTGAACTGTTACAATGTAGGTTTCTGACAGAGACATCTGTCCAAGGGGAATGGTCCCAAGCAGATGCTGACAAAGTTAACATTTTTATGGGAAATTTGCAAATCAAAAATATGCCTTCAGAATCCCCTTTCATCCCTAAATCATGTTCTCAATATTTGCTCTTTAGGCTTCTGTAAAAAGACTACTATTTCTTTGCCCCTAATACACAAAAGTAACCTTAGACTGACCTGGAAGGTCGAGGCCTAGTGAGTGATAAATCTGTTAGCCCTAATTTGGAGAGTAAAGTATTTTCTTGAGGTCACAGCACCAGCCATTCACACAAGCCTTACAAATGCTTTCAGAGGTGCCCCCTAGTAAAATCGTGACCAATGCTTTGATCTCAGGGTCTCTTTCTTCTTGTAACATGTCTGAATACCTGGGATTAGGATGCAGGCAGAAGTCAGAGCAAAATTAAACAAACAGTAGAGAGTGACCAGTCAGGGTGGCTTCTAGTACTGAGGTGGTGTGTTTGCCTTCCTCCTTGCAGATCAAGGTGAAAAGTGCACCCCAAGCTCTGGCCAAATATAGTATATAAACATACATGAAAGAAGGATTAGTTCTCTTCCCTAAGACTAATGGGGACCCCAGAAATCAATAGCTGATTTGTGACAACAAGACTAAGTCAACACGGGACCAAAAGATACTGGCTGTATTCAACTTGCCCTTAATCTCAGGTAAACTTGTAATAAATTCAGCATTATTCATTTCCCTGGCTGCAATTCTCCCTGACTCGGAAGAAGTGCTGAAGTAGGAGGCACACACAAAAGCCACTACTTGTTTCTTCTAATCAGACCCCTTTCTTCTCTGACTCATGACAGATTGCTGTTTGCACACATTTCTTTTTTTTTTTTTGTCCTACTCCTAGTTCAGTCAGCAAGAGCTCTTCATGGAGGGAGGAAGTAACCAATGGACTTCTCCCTGTGCTACCTGTTTCCTGCATTCCTGATGCCATCAGAGAAGCACTAAAAACAGGGTCCTCTGTAAAGGAAAGACTACTAATGCTGAACTTGTAATATGGAAGATTCCCTTCATCCATCTCCAGGGAACATGTCAGGCAAAGGTTATGGGTATTATGAGTAAGGTTGTCACAGAATTTCTTAAAAACCTAAAACTTCATAACAGACTCAAGATCCCCACATCAAAGGCTTTTATGGGCTTGCAGTGGGAAGGGTCTAAGTTCCTTGGACCGTGGACCATGAAATCATGAGATGTAAGACTCCCAGACCAACATTTCCAATAAACATCTATACAGAATATTTTGAATTTTAAAGACCCTTGCTCCTTGGAAGGAAAGCTATGACAGACCTAGACAGCATATTAAAAAGCAGAGACTTCACTTTACTGACAAACATCCGTATAGTCAAAGCTATGGTTTTTCCAGTAGTCATGTACAAATGTGCATGTGTGCTAAGTCACTTCAGTGCTGTTCAACTCTTTGTTACCCTATGGACTGTAGCCCACCAGGATCCAACTATTCTTGGGTTTCTGCAGGCAAAACCACTGGAGTGGGTTGCCATGCCCTCCAGGAGCTCTTCCCAATGCAGGGATCAGACCCATGTCCCCTGAAGCTCCTGCATTGCAGGTGAATTATTTCCTGCTGAGCCACTGGGGAAGTCCATATGGATGTGAGAGCTGGACATAAAAGAAGGCTGAATGATGAAGAATTGATGCTTTTGAAGTGTGTTGCCAGAGAAAACTCTTGAGAGTCCCTTAGACTACAAGGAGATCAAATCAGTCAATCTTAAAGGAAATCAATCCTGAATATTCAATGAAAGGTCTGTTGCTGAAGCTGAAGAGCCAATACTTGGCCACCTGATACAAAGCATTGACTCACTGGAAAAGACCCTGATGATGGAAAATATTGAAGGCAAAAGGAGAAGGGGGTGGCAGAGGATCAGATGGTTAGACAGTATCACCAACTCAATGGACATGAATTTGAGCAAAATTCAGGAGATAGTGGAGGACAAAGGGGTCTTGAATGCAGTCCATGGGGTCACAGAGTCAGACACGACTTAGCGACTGAGCAACAACAATAATATTTTGGTTTACCGACCAATTTGTCCTCAGAGATTTTTCCAAAAACAATCCAAGGAAAAACTGAGTTGAACTACCAGTCATGAGCACTATCGTCTCCACATTTTGCAGATGACAAAACTGCACAGGATGAGGAAAAGGTGAAACCAGCACACAAATCCTGGGAGTCTGACTCTGGGGTGGGTAGGCTTAGCCACCGAACTCTGCTGCTATGTGATCTTAGCATGCGTTTGAATCTCTTTGAACCTTCGTCACTCATCAATAAAAGGCATATTTTAATACACAAATGACATGCTGTGATGAGCAGTCCCTAGATATTTCATGTCTGATACTTAGTAATGGCTTAGAACATAGAGATCTACAGATAGCCAATTTTTCTCTATCCTTTTTTTTTTTTTTGATTAAGGAACTGGAAATATACACAGCACTGATTATTGGGGCCACTTTTTGGCACTGCTCATTGGCTCATATATTTTTCCATCTTGGTTCTCTTCAAAATGAAGTTTATTTTAATTTTTTGCTGACACGATATTAGACTTGGGCTAGCCTTTATTTTTTTTTATTTAAATTTATTTATTTTAATTGGAGGCTAATTACAATATTGTATTGGTTTTTCCATACATCAACATGAATCTGCCACAGGTGTACACGTGTTCCCCATCCCGAACCCCCCTCCCACCTCCCTCCCTGTACCATCCCTCTGGGTCATCCTGGTGCACCAGCCCCAAGCATCCTGTATCCTGCATCAAAACTGGACTGGTGATTCATTTCTTATATGATATTATACATGTTTCAATGCCATTCTCCCAAATCATCCCACCTCTCCCTCTCCCACAGAGTCCAAAAGACTGTTCTATACATCTGTGTCTCTTTTGCTGTCTCACATACAGGGTTATCGTTACCATCTTTCTAAATTCCATATATATGCATTAGTATACTGTATTGGTGTTTTTCTTTATGGCTTATGTCACTCTGTATAATAGGCTCCAGTTTCATCCACCTCATTAGAACTGATTCAAATGTATTCTTTTTAATGGCTGAGTAATACTCCATTGTGTATATGTACCACAGCTTTCTTATCCATTCTTCCGCTGATGGATATCTAGGTTGCTTCCATGTCCTGGCTGTTATAAACAGTGCTGTGATGAACATTGGGGTACAAAGAACTAATCTCAAAAATATACAAGCAACTCCTGCAGCTCAATTCCAGAAAAATAAACGACCCAATCAAAAAATGGGCCAAAGAACTAAACAGACATTTCTCCAAAGAAGACATACAGATAGCTAACAAACACATGAAAAGATGCTCAACATCACTCATTATCAGAGAAATGCAAATCAAAACCACAATGAGGTACCATTTCATGCCAGTCAGAATGGCTGCTATCCAAAAGTCTACAGCAATAAATGATGGAGAGGGTGTGGAGAAAAAGGAACCCTCTTACACTGTTGGTAGGAATGCAAACTAGTACAGCCACTATGGAGAACAGTGTGGAGATTCCTTAAAAAACTGGAAATAGAACTGCCTTATGACCCGGCAATCCCACTTCTGGGCATACACACCGAGGAAACCAGAATTGAAAGAGACACGTGGGCTAGCCTTTAGAAACAAATATCCACGTCAATGCTTCAACGTCAGGAAAGGGCTCATCTTTTCTCTCTCTATCTAAAGGCTTCAGCTTTTTTACTCAGCTGAGAATTGAGTTCTTAGAGTTTTGGTGAGTAATAAAGAGCTGATAGTCCAGAAATGTACCTGGGATGGCTATTTCCAGATCAGTACCAAACCACAGTGATTACTGGAGGAAACACTGAAAGTGCTCCATGAGAATAAACAGAGTACAGAGTTAAAGGCTGTGTGAGTCTAAACCTTCTCCTTGTCTTGTTGTTGTTCTTGTTGTTCAGTTGCTAAGTTGTGTCCAACTCTTTGCAACCTCATGAGCTGCAGCGTGCCAAGCTTACCTGTCCTTCACTATCTCCCTGAGTTTGCTCCAACTCATGTCCATTGAGTCAGTGATGCCATGCCTCCATCACATCCTTTGTCACTCCCTTCTCCTCTAGCCCTCAATCTTTCTTGGCATTGGGGTTTTTTCTAATGAGTCCACTTTTCACATCAAGTGGACAAGTACTGGAACTTCAGCTTTAGCATCAGTCCTTCCAATGAATATTCAAGGTTGATTTATTTTAGGATTAACTGGTTTGATCTCCTTACTGTCCAAGGGACTCTCAAGAGTCTTCTCCAGCATCATAGTTTGAAAGCATCAACACATTTTGGCAAATCATGCCAGAGGAGGAAAAAACTTGCTCAAGCACCACAACACATCATTAGATGATGGCCTCCTTTTTACTGTGATGTCTGAAAGCCAGGGAACCTCCCTTCATCCTCACAACCAAAAATAATACAGTATTTGTCCATGGAGTGCTTGTTATTTTCAGGCCATTGACGAGGTATTACACATTCATCAAGGTGCCCAAATTTTGGCCTGGTGCTGAATAGCTGATTACTAAAGTCAATATTTGGCTGGAAGCCGAGGTAGAGACCGAGTATCACTATCACAGACTGCTCTTTCAAGATACAAGAATAAATCTGAAGTTTTATCACAAAGTAAATATTATTGCAATTTTATCTTCAACATTTTATACTCAAATTTTAAAAGATTGATATAGTGTAGGAAAAATCATTTCTTAGCACTATCAGTTGCTGATTTCTCTGGTGTTGACCATACTGTACAACTGCAGCCATAAAGTAATGCTCATTTTTAACCAGGCTTAACTGGGGGAGTAAGGTAGTTTGGGGTCTGCTTTGCCAATATGAGGCACTGTTCAAGTTCACATTGCTCCTATGTTGAGTTTTATTTAACCCTTTCAACAACCCTATGTGAAAGTATCATATTTCTATTTTACCATGAAGATGTTAAGATTTTAGAAAAGTTAAATGGCTTATCTACATTAGTAGTTAAGAATGATTTTGACCCAAGCAGTCTCGAGGTTATGTACAGTGTTCCACAACACCCTAAAAGAGCAAAGAACAGTTCTCCATTGGATGCCTGACATGTGCTTCTACTGACATATACATAATTCATTATTTCTTACACAAAAAATTGAAGTAGCTGTTCTTATGCCTACTTTACACATGGGCTTGGGCCTAACCTAATTTTTTAGTGAACCGTGAACTTCCAGATATTCAAGCTGGATTTAGAAAAGGCAAAGGAACCAGAGATCAAATTGCCAACATCCACTGGATCATGGAAAAAGCAAGAGAGTTCCAGGAAAACATCTACTTCTGCTTTATTGACTATGCCAAAGCCTTTGACTGTGTGGATCACAACAAACTGTGGAAAATTCTGAAAGAGATGGGAATACCAGACCACCTAAGCAGCCTCCTGAGAAATCTTTATGCAGGTCAAGAAACAACAGTTAGAACTGGACATGGAACAACAGACTGGTTCCAAATAGGAAAAGGAGTATGTCAAGGCTGTATATTGTCACCCTGCTTATTTAACTTATATGCAGAGTACATCATGTGAAATGCCTGGCTGGATGAAGCACAAACTGGAATCAAGATTGCAGGGAGAAATATCAATAACCTCAGATATGCAGATGACACCACCCTTATGGTAGAAAGTGAAGAAGAACTAAAGAGCCTCTTGATGAAACTGAAAGAGGAGAGTGAAAAAGCTGGCTTAAAGCTCAACATTCAGAAAACTAAGATCATGATATCTGGTCCCATCACTTCATGGCAAATAGGTGGGGAAACAATGCTAACAGTGAGAGGCTTTATTTTGGGGGGCTCCAAAATCACTGCAGATGGTGACTGTAGCCATGAAATTAAAAGACACTTTCTCCTTGGAAGAAAAGTTATGATCAACCTAGACAGCATATTAAAAAGCAGAGACATTACTTTGCCAACAAAGGTCCATCTAGTCAAAGCTTTGGTTTTTCCAGTAGTCATGTATGGATATGAGGGTTGGACTATAAAGAAAGCCGAGCAACCTAAAAACTGATGCTTTTGAACAGTGGTGTGGGAAAAGACTCTTGAGAGTCCCTTGGACAGCAAGGAGATCCAATCAGTCCATCCTAAGGGAAATCAGTCCTGAATATTCACAGGAAGGACTGATGTTGAAGGTGAAACCCCAATACTTTGGCCACCTGATGCAAAGAACTGACTCATTGGAAAAGACCTTGATACTGGGAAAGATTGAAGGTGGGAGGAGAAGGGAACGACAGAGGATGAGATGGTTGGATGGCATCACCTGCTCAATGGACATGAGTTTGAGTAAGCTCCGGGAGTTGGTGATGGACGGGGAAAGATGGCATGCTGTGATCCATGGGGTCGCAAAGAGTCGAACACTACTGAGTGACTGAACTGAACAATTTTTTAGTGGCAAAAATGGGATTTGAACCCAACTGTCTGATTTTTCAATAAACACTACAGCCTACTGCATGATCCTTCCTCTAACCATTTTTTCCATCCTCTGAAGATTTTTCAACAATATTCAGTGATCATATTGAGCTCTGACCATGTATCAGGTACTGATAAGGCTTAAGGTTGAACATTTCCCCAAAAAAGGCACAGAGGCTTACTCCACATGGAGAATTAAATTTGCACAGTCACTCAGGAGAAAGAATACACAGAGACACAGAAAATTTGTCATTAATTACAGAAAGCGGTGTGTTTGGATGCAGCATAAGCGAGAGAAAACCTGGGGCATGGGACCAACCACTCTGTTACTCGCCATCTTTCCCAGGGTTTCTCTGATAAGAACTGGTGTTAGGTTAGAAGACTGACAGTTTCCTGGCAGCAATTTGCAACAAGCCAACCTCTTCTTTTCCTTGGGTCCCTCCTCAGGCTCTTCCCCTGGGAAAGGACAGGAGGCACCAATACAATCCAGATTTGCTGCTGGGAATGAGGTGGAGCTAATCCTGGGATATTTGTTTTTAGTTAAATATTTTCTTCCAGTTAGCCCATGTTCCATTATATGAGTCATTCTGACAGTTTAAACCAACAGAAATACTACTTTTTCCCCCCTAAAGTGTAGGTTAAGTGCAATGTTTAACATAATCAGCCCAAGGGGGGACAAGTTCACAGAGGATGAATATTCCTCTTTAAAAAAAAATTAGACCAAATTAATAACTAGTTGGTATAAGCTTGCAAACAATGAAAGGGGAAGAAGGGTTTTTCCTTCTTTTTTTTAAAATTTAATCACAAGGTCTATTGTTTTGTTTTAAACCCTGAATACTGATATATTTCATACATGATGGCTATTTTCTTAAAGGGAAAATATAAGACTTTTATTAACCACTATACTCTCATATTTACTGTAAGATAAACAGCAACCTTAGGTAACAGCTCTTTTTCTGCTAAATTACTACTTCCCCTTGTTCCCTAGAGACCTAACTAACTCTAGCTTGACAAAGATTGATCCTTGGTCGAGACTGAGGAAGGCGTGTCTCTCACTATGTACCCCTCACTTCGCAGTTCTCAGTGGTTGAGTTCCAAATCCTCCCCAAACCACTCATGGTCCACACTCTTTCACTTTTCCCAGCAAAATCAAAACTTGTTTCTTATGAAGGTTCGTGCTAACATTGCTTCTTAATATGGCTCCTTGAATACTGCCTTTCTCTTTGCTAACAGCAATCCGAGGATTTAACTCTAAGTGAATCAGAAACATATGGCATGCATTTCTCTTAATAATGCTGTGTGTTTTTTTTAATACATAATTAAAGGAGAATGGTGCTATAGGCAAAGTAAGATTTGAGAAGTTATTGAAAGGCAGAGGTTGAGGATGATTCATGAATACAAAAGAAAGGTCCCCTTGGCCTTGAGTTTTGCAATCCTGAGCTACCTGGGAAGACACTAAGCCCTTCAGGGAAATTGCTAAGACAACCTTCCATTTGCACTTTTCCTCCATATTTATTTTGTTCTCTGTTTCTTTGTCCACTACCTTCTATCCTACCCGGCACCTACAACTTCTGGTTCTTTTACTAAGATCCTCCTTCTTATTAAAGTTAATTCTGCATTTGCTTAGAAGCCTTTATATGCTAAGACCTACATGAACTGAAGATAGATGCTCAATTATTGAGTGTGTTACCAGGGTCTATTCCTGGGATTGTATTTCATTAAACTCATGATTAAGCAATCTTAATATCAATCTCATTGACAATCCATAGGCACTGATGTTACCTTAAAGGGTTAGCATCATCTCTATACAACCTTTATGGGGTTTGTGCGGTCAGTATGTGTTTGTGTGAGAAAAAGAGAAAAGGATCTGACACAGATGGGTTACAACTTGCCAATCACAATCTGCCTTGAAGAAGACGACTCATTTTCTTGAATCTCAGGTTTTTACATCTACAAAGTGGCCATGACAATAATGCTATAGCAGGATTCTGTTATAAGAATAAAATAAGATAACAGATGAAAAACTGTTTTGTAAGTTATATTCAAAATAATTTTGAAAACATTATCTTTACCATCTCTGGCCTTTAAATATTTAAAAGGTTGTCTTAGACATGCTCCATATTTTAATTTTATTATGACTTCCCATAGATTCTCTATACAATTTGGGAACATTATTTTTCCTCAAAGAGGGAGAAACTGGATAAACCAAGTGTCTACTTGGTGTACCTGTAGCCCAAAAAGCCAAGAAGAATTCCATCTTTTTCAAACATTGGCCCTTTTGAAAGTCTATAAACTGTCTAGTCAGTTATTAGAGATAGCCAAATAGTGACACTGCTCTAAAATTATCTAAACCAGAATTGGACATCTCCACCCTCAATTTTCTAGTCTGTCACCTTGTATTTTGAAATCAGACTCAAAAATCCTTCTTAGAAAGGACTCAATCTTTCATTTATCAAGGGTCTCCCATGTGTTCCTGTACTAAATTAGGCCACCTTGTATGGGCCATTCCATTTCATTTTATCTCCCCTGGACACATGCTAATCCAGGGATTTTGAGGGGGCCACAGAGATCTTCTTGGTTTTAAAACTAGAAATAAATCAAGTATTACACTGATTAGGAAGTGAGGGTCACCTGGTAGGCCCCTAATTGTTGCCTTGGGTCGGGGTGAAGACCTGAGGGCTGTGCCTTGGCAGAGCTGCTGGAGGTGTCCTTCAAAGCAATGTTCCTCTTTGCATGGCCACCTAGATGACTCTGGTCAGCACTCTGGGAAGGTCTGGCTTTGGATAGGGTTAAGCTTTCCTAACCCTATCAGCCCATTTCAATAATTTTAGGGCAAGAGAAGCATGCAGGTAGGCAGACACCAGTACGAGGAGTGCTCTTTGGAGAAGAGATGCAGCATGGCTCCGCGCAATGGGCTGCAGCCCAGATTCATCCTGCCCCCACCCCTGCCCCTCCTGTGTACTAAACTAAAAGTGACCTTGCCCAAGTCACCACTCTGGCCTTCATTTTCCTCCTCTGTGAAATGGGACTGATCATGCCAGCCTTTCCCATCTCATACAGAAATGGTAAAAGTGAAATAGCATTAAAGAAACAAAACAAAAAACTAACTGAAAATTTTCTCTTCAGCAGGGCTGAGAATCAGGTAGAGGTTATCACTGACCATCTGTGATATACCAGGAGGTGCAGCTACTGTGTTCCCTCTCAGGGCAGTGGAGGAAAGGCGTCTCTAGAGAAAACTCTGAGCAGGCTTGTCTCTTCCTGATATTTTCTAGGACGTTACAGTGAGAGCCCTGGCCTTGGTGGCTTTTCTTGGCTCTGCCCAGGCTTCCCTCTCTGGCTTCTGCTGAGGATGCTGCTAAGCATGAGGCCGATGGGCCTCCAGAAACTTCTCTCCAAGGAGCAAAAGGGCATCTTCTCCTCTCCCGGCCTGGCTAGATCCTCATGGAACAGGACTTAGCAGATGGACAGAGCAGTTAGCCAGAGGCAACAAGAATCTGGAGAAATGGAAGTGAAATGCAGCCAGCTATAAGCAAGACAATGATCAAAGGCTTCCTAGGAGAAGAAACGTGGCTCAGTGAAGAAGAGAGGGACTGTGGGGAAGCTTTTCCCTGCAAGTTGTTTTAACCAACACTGTTTTATGCCACTTATATACAGAAGATTGACTGTGACCATGTTTAGACTCTCCAGGATATGCTTCCAAATGGAAGAGAACAGAGGAGAGAGGCAGGGCGTGAGGAGAAGGAAGAGAGAAGAAAAAACAAACTTGAGAGCAGAGGGACACAAGACAAAATGGAAGGGAGAGCGCAACTGATTCCCAGAAGGACGGAGTCACACGTCCGTCATTCATAGCCAACTCAATGGACATGAATTTGAAGAAACTCTGGGAGATAGTGAAGGACAGGGGAGCCTGGCATGTTACAGTCCATGGGGTCTCAAAGAGCTGGACACGATTTAGTGACTGAACAACAGCAACGACAACATCATTCATAGAAAACAAAATGTGGTAGCACAAAACATCGATTCCCTTTAGAGCCCTTTTCCCCACCCTCATCAGTATTTGGAGTTAAGGATCCTGAGTTCAACCAAGTCTCTATGATCTCAGTCTATGGTCCTTAGAAAAATAACATGGAAAAAATGTATGTGTGTGTGCATGCGTATGCGTGTGTATATGCACGTGTGTGTGTACGCACACTTGTGTGCCTGAGCAGAGCTGCTCTCTTCCCAGGGTCTGGGCTCATTTTGCTTCAGGAGACTTTCCAGTAGGATGGCTGAGATGACAAGCCCAGCTCGGGTTTCACAAGACCTCGTCCTGTCTGAGCGCTGGTTGCTGAGCAAAGTCGGGTGTATTTCAGAGGCTGATTAGAGCTCTCACAAATGCCAGCTAACATCATTTCAATGACTATTAATTTAAAGAAAATATTTGCCTGGAAAAAAAAAAAGCAAAACACTGGAAAATAGAAAATACTCCTGTTTTATCACCATGGGGTCCTTCTTCTCAGACAATCCTTTTCTTCGTCATGAAGTGAGCAAGTCTGACCTGGGCAGAGCTATCACAGTGGAACAATTAGAGGAACATGGGCCAGATTCTTCCAATTAGGTGACTGCGCACAGACCTTTGCTGTGGTGATGGCAAAAAAACCTACTGTTCAGTCCCCCATTCCCACTGTTCAAGTGATAAATGACCCCCGGCCTGCTCTCCCCAGAGCCGAGCAAGGCCTGTCTCTGGACAAAGGCCAGGGAAAACAGAACAAGATTTATAAGAGCCAAAGGCAGAGTGAAGAAGAGCCTCAGGGCATGCAGGAAAAGCCCACATGAGAAAATGTGGCGTGTTTTAGTAACGCACGTTATTTTGTGATGGCGGGGTGGGAGCCAAACGGGCACTGGGGGGCTGGTGGAGGGCAAGTGGCCACAGTCACACAGGCAGCCTGGAGGGTCTGGGAAGCCATGGGCTTCTCCACAGTTGGCCCAGCTCTTGGGAAGGCTGGGAGCACTGGCCTTGAAATCTTGGTCTGGTTCCTTCATTCACCCCAACTCCTTCTAAACAGACACCGTTAAAGGATTGTCTTTAAAACCAAGGAGACAAATGGAGACAGAGAAAGTGGCCCTGTGCTGTTAGATTAAAAGGCATGATGGTACAATTAAAGATATTTACCAGAGAAATTTGAACCCCATTACATGCTGGCGCACAGTATGCGAGGAAGAGCTGTTTTATATCATTAAAGACAAAAACCAGGTCTATAGGTAAGCTTTAAGAACAATAAACATCCTGAATTCAAGAATAAGTCTGTCAAATGAAGGGATATTGATTTTGGAACAAGGAATATTATGTCAAACAACATTAGTTTAATTGATCTGAATTTAGTTTAAGTACTAAAAGCATTTATATACAAACAGCAAACGAAAATTAACTGCAGCTGAAGCCCTGCTGTTCGTTCTCAGGAGTTTCACTCAGACCAAAACCTGGCACCCAATGGGCCGACTTGGAGCCGTGAGCACAGGGCTGAGCTGGGCTTTCTTCCCTTGCACGACAATGGGGAAGGCAATGTGCTTTCTCTCAGAGGTAGGAACATTTAACACCGGCCTTTGACTTTTCAAAATACACAAATGCCGCTTCTTGCTCCGAAGGAATTCATGAGAGAACACGGGGGTGAGGCCAGGCGTGAGGAGCAGAGGGGGTACCCAAGTCAGTGAACCACTTCTCGTCCCCAAATGAATGAGCCCCAGCTCCGCCTCCGACCACTTGGCCCCATCAGAACCAACACCTAACAAGGCTGCCTGTTCTCCGCACAGAGCTGCCCCTTTCAGAGGCTGCCAGGCCCTGGGAGCCCCAGGTAGGGGCTCCAGGAAAACACCTGGGCGCGGAGCCCAGGCAGGACAGGTTCTCAGTAAACAGTGCCAGCCTCAGGCCCTCTGTGGTGACAGAATGGAGGGAGACTGCGAACGTGTCCAAACCCATTTCCTGCTTTGAGCTCTTGTTTCTGAAAGAGATCGCAAGTCAACCGCTTATTCTTTCTTAATCCTCCACCTACAGCCATTCAATAGAACTCAATCTGCACTGAATGAATACACAGGAAATGCACAGCGGTAAAGCCAGGTCAGAGATGCACGTTTTTCTCTTTAGCTACCAAAATCTTGTGTGCAAGAATAATTGTGACTGTCCTACCGGATTGTTCAAAGGAAATCCAGCAGAACCCTTCAGAAGTCCACGGGGGCTGGGGGTCACCCCAGCCTGTCTGCAGAGGGCTCGCTGTTGGCCGTCTGGACCCCCATGCATGAGTGAGGGTGTGAACTGCTCGGTTACGTGTCAGACTCATCCTTCAAGGTCTGGTCAGCTCAGGAGCCGACCATGTTTCCACTTTGTTTTCAGAAGGCCTGACAAAGGCTCCAGGATGTTGTTTTGTTTACATCTTGCCACCTGCGCTCCCTCTCTGAAAGTGGAGTCTCCACTCCCAGATCAAAGGGCAGTTAAGTGGAGCTGGAAGACAGCTCCCTCCACCTCCAGCCCTCAGCTTTCACTCTCACTCCAGAGGGCCGCACGTTGTCAGATTTATAGCCTTCTGTGTGAACACGGCCACAAAAACCAACAAAAACAGCCCCACGCCATGGTTATCTCTCTGTCCAGACCCTCCGCCACACTCATGAGGTCTATTCTCAGGGTTTCAGCTGTGAAGGGACTTTCTATGAGCTCTCAAGACACCAGTGATCCTATATGTCTTTATTTCTTCTTGTTGAAACAATTTTCTGTTCCATCCATTTGACACATTTTCCATCAAAATAGTCTCCCCTCTGATAGTCCCAGCCAGCAGAGTGAAGGAGCAGAGTGACCGAGGACCTAGAGAGCAGTGTTCTAGAATGACAGATGTGACCTGCTGATGATAATGCATGAAGAAAAAGCACATGAGTCAAGACCTTGGGTGGTGGCACATTCTGGGAACATTCACTCTGGAAAGGTGCTAGGTATGTAGTCATGCCTCACAGACTCCAAAGAACTAGTATTCTTGGGCTAATATTCATATTTACTCAACAAGCATATACTGAACACCTACGATGTGCCAGATCTTCTGCAGAGTATCATGACTTGTACACTATTGCTGTATTGTTATTGTTGTTCAGTTGTTAAATCATGTCTGACTCTTTGCGACCCCATGGGCTGCAGCATGCCAGGCTTTCCTGTCTTTCACTATCTCCTGGAGTTTGCTCAAACTCATGTCCATTGTGTCAACATCCCTGCCTTAGTCCAGAAGAAGAGATGATCTGAGCACAGTCTGACTCATATCTGCTAAAACAGAGGTGCTAACAGGCCCCCAGAAAGCAAAAGCAATTGCTTTTCTAGAAAATAAAGTTGCTACGGTCTGAATGTTTACATCTTCCCTAAGTTCACATGTTGAAATCCTCTCCTCGTGAGATGACAGTATTAGGATTGGGGAGGGGGAGAGGTCACTAGAAGGTGATTAGGTCATGGAGGCAGAGCTGTCTTGAATGGGATTAGTAATCTTATAAAAGAGGCTCCACAGAGATCTCTCACCCCTTTCATCATGTGAAGACCCAGTGAGAAATCAGCCATCTGCAACCCCTTCACCACAACCTGACCGGGCTGGTAACCTCATCTTGGATTTCCAGCCCCCAGAACAGTAGCCCGAACCAACTAGGACAAGGAAAGAGGAAAGTCGGGAGTGGGATGATTCAGTGGAGAGAAAACTGTCAGGACAGAGCACCAAGGGTGCAGGTGAAGTCAGCACAGTGTTGCCGAGTTGAGGGTAGCTGCGTCACAGGGGGTTGTGGCAAGAGCCTGGCAGGAGTCCTCTAGCCTCTTTATTGCTTTCTTTTCCCTTGAGAAGCTGCAGTGGACTGAGAGGCAGATGGTCTCAGGTTTGGTCACTCCCCTCCATTTCGTGGACAAGTACACTTAAACTCTGTAGACCCCAGCTTCTCCCGTAAAATACGCACCAAGTAGCAGTTACCTCCACACAAAAGTGGAGGTGAGGCTTAAATAGAGACAATGCTAGAGAAAGCCCTTACACACTGGACAGAGCTAGGCTTCCAGGGCCCTTAGTCGTGTGTTCCAGAGAGGTCCATACACTGAAATGAAAGGGGGAACTCAGGTTTTTTCTGGCCTGAATTTAGGGGAAAAATAAAATCCTCCCAATAGTTATTTATATGCGATGATGAGCAAGTCACATCATTTCCCCCGGCATTATTCTCCTCCATAAAACAGGAGTGGAAGGGCCAGGGTTGATTTCTAAGGTCTCTTCCGGTTTAGACATCCAGGGACAGACTTTAAAGCTCACTGGGCAAAACTTTCAGGTTCCTGAGGACCTTGTTTAAATCCACCTCCTGGAGTGTAACTGTTATATGTCTGAACGTTAAAAATTATGAAATACGAAATAAATACATGCACATATACATAAACACATGTGAGTATATATAGACGTGCATGTATATATGTAACTCAATTGTTCCAACCAGGGACATCGGTCCAATGCCTGGAGTTTCTCTTTTTCTTCCAGGATTCAACATCTGGCTCAGTTCCAATGTATTCCTGAGTTTCTCAGTCTCATTCCCACAATGATCTGTCTTCTCTCTCTGGTTAAAAGAAATGCATGCTGGGCATTCTGCCAAGCACTTGGGGGCCTTGTAGCATTCTCCTGTGACCCCTGGGGTCTGCCCTTTTTCCTGTGTCACTGGTTGTGGGAGTGGGAGGCCTACTGTGGCCCTGCTGAAGCTACACATTGAATTCTGAAGCATGAAAGGTTTACCCAGGCCCAGGACTGAACTCCCCAGATCTGTGTCTCAAAAATCCCAGCCAACTATGTCCTGTTGACCAGTGCCTTATGATGTGACCTTGGTAAGAGAGAGAGAGGGCCACCGGCTCTTCCATGGCCACCTTTACTCATCCTCTCTCACACGGAAAAGGTCCTTCAAGGTTTAGAAAATACAATTACATCCTTGATCTGATATAGATCAAGCCAGGACATTAGCATCCAAGTAAGTACTCGACCTATTGTGCACCTGCATATGAATGAAATCCTAGGGGTCATCTTTTGAGGAAGTGCCCACTTACTGACCTCTGGTTATCCCAGTGGGCCCAGATATGCTCTGCCTTGTGATACATAGGATACTTTTAAGCTCAGAGGACAGGAAGTATAAAGGTTGACTTTTGGGCAAAACAAAAATGAAAAAATAAAGCACCTAAAAGATGAAGAGACTCTGTCCTCCCCTTTCCTGCCCTTCCCTCCTCAAAGTACCATTTCTGCTTCTCTCACAGCCTTCCTCTTCCTCCTGGAAACAACTACTTTCAGAACAGAATTTATTCACCGTCTCAAAAGGCCCTTAAAACTCTGACATTTTATGGTTCTATTTGAATTTCATCCAATTTCTTTTCATGAGATGAAGCTTTGGTATTAAGGAGTTTCAGATATGTTGGGGTCATTTGGGAGGAGAGGTAGAGACTTCCCTACCTAGGCAGATTTTATGGTGGATGTCTTCATGAAAATAGGCGGCATCATGGAGCCTGACCAGAGAGCCTGACAAGGTCTCCTCATATTTAACAGAAGGATGTCCAGGCCGAGAGGAGGCCCCAAGAAACTGAGCCTGCTTCCGGAAAGACACAGTTCTTCTACTGATGAACTCAGTGCAGTGAAATGGATACTATTGTGAACCTAAGGGCAGGAGCTATGAAGAGTAATCCTCCATGCCTCTTGGATTTAAGGAGTCCATTGTCTGCTGGTGGAAATGTGCATATAAACAGATCATTTCAGTAAAATGTTCTAAGTGATAAAAACAGATGCCAGTACAGGTACTGTGAGAGCAGAGAGAAGGGACATTTAGCCAATCCAGAAATTTAGAAAACATTTCTCGGCAGGAATGAAATATGTTATGTTGCATTTTAAGGGTGCTTTTTTTTTTTTTTTTTTTTTGCTTTTTATAGCATGTTCTCATCTTTTCTCTCACAGTATCCACTCCATCCCTATCAGGGAGCCAGGGAAAGGAACATTACCTCAACTGACAGATGAGGACACTGGGGCACAGGAAAAATAGATGAAGTTGCACAGCTAGTTAACAAGAGAGAATAAGCAAACCTATATTGTTTTTATGCAGATAAATAGTCAATTAGATAGAGACTAAATGGAATAATGGTGAAAGTCCTAGAATAGTCTAAGAGTAGCACAAGGAAAAAGGAAAAGGTAGGATAAAGTTTTTGATAATCTAAAATGTTAAAGCAGTATTTGATTTGCTTCAGTTAAAGGTATCCTTTATAGGAATGTACATTCTATAATTCAGAAGCACTCTTCCTGGGGCAGGGGGTAAAGAAGAAATGGGTAAAGGAGGTCAAAAGTTAAACAAAAACACATAATATCATTTACAATTTGTCCCAAGAAAGTAAAGTACTTGTCTATTAAACTCATGCAAAATCTATACACTGAAAATTATTAAACGCTCAGGAAAGAAATGAAAACCCAAATAAACGTTATTGTTGTTCAGTCACTCAGTCATGTCTGACTCTTTGTTACCCCATGAACTGCAGCATGCCAAGCTTCCCTGCCCTTCACCTTCTCCTGGAGTTTGCTCAAACTCATGTCCATTGAGTTGATGATGCCATCCGTCCATCTCATCCTCTGTCACCCCTTTCTCACGCCCTCAATATTTCTCAGTATCAGAGGGACTTTTCCAGTGAGTCTGCTCTTCACATCACATGGCCAAGGTGTTGGAGTTTCAGCTTCAATATCAGTCCTTCCAATAATATTCAGGGTTGATTTCCTTTAGGATTGACTGGTTTGATCTCCTTGCAGTCCAAAGGACTGTCAAGAGTCAGCATTTGCAGAGACATGCTATGTTCATGGACTGGAAGATTCAACATAGTAAAGATGTCAATTCTTCCCAAATTGGCTTATAGGTTTAATACAATTGCTATCAAAATCCCACAAGTTTTTAAAAATAGATACACACAACCTTTATCCTAAGATATATGTGGAGGGGAAAAGTTTGTGTAAATTGTGTGTTTATGCCTATCAGGTTTAATGCTAGCTCTATAAATTTGGTTAGCTTTTCATTTTTAGTCTGAAAAATTTATGGTATGATAAAATGCACTAGTATAAGTAAAGATACAGTTCTTAATATGTATAAAAAGGAAAGAAACACTATTCCACTTAAAGTTCCAAAAAGTTCATGCTGGTTTTGTGCTTTGTATATGGAGTATTCTGTTTCCTCTGATTGTAATGCACTTCCTCACCTTTTGCCTACCTGGCATTTTAGCACACATTCTTAAAATCAGAACTCAAACATTACTGGCCTCTGTTCCCTTGGCCCCTCAAACACATGCCCCTTAGATTTCACTCTAGGAATAACTGCTTGCTTTTTTGTCTGTTTTTATCTCCACCAGATACTAAGGATCATGAATATAAGAATGTTATTCTATTTATCTTTATGGCCCCAGAATCCAAAAGGTTACTGCTAAGTAATTGTTTGGATTAAAAACAATGGATGAATGAAGAAATGAACAGTGGATAAACATTTATTCTTAAAATATATGGTCAGTTAATTGCATACACTTCAGGTCTAAGATAAAAAGATCTAGGAAAAAGTAACATTCACATGCTAATAATGAACGAGAGCTAAACTCACTTCAAATTCACAGCATTTTTACAAACCCATCAGAGAATGGAGGTTGCAGAGAACTAGCTCAAAATCTAAGTGGAGATGATGGCTGAATGGAGAGAGAAGATATACTCACCTGGGATAGTTAGAATGAGACATCAACAAAATTTCAGCTAGAACAGTCAAGAAGTTGATAAAGGCCAAATGGGAGTGGTAGGACAGAAGAAACCTCTGGGGAGCACACAGAAACTAGGCGAGTCCCAGTATCTTTCAGGTTTGTTCACTGTGGACCCCTGTGAAGGCCATGGTTGTTTACATAAAAGATCAGAAGGGCCTATCACAGTTCAGATCTGAATGAGAGGAACAGAAACCATGCAGGAAGGACAGGAAACTCTGCTGGATTGTCCCCGGCACCTTCACCATAGAACAGAGACTTTCTCTGAGGGGAAGGGCAACGATGACAGCCTTAGAGCACAGATAAACACACTTTGCTTATGTGAACAAGGAGCAGTGGAAGGAAAAATCCTAGTCCTGGGAGAAGAATAGTTATGTGCTGAGTCCACAGCTGCAGTCAAGGGAAGGACAGAGAACAAAGGCTATCGTGCTAAGGTCCAGGGACATGGTACATACCTAAGAGTAAGCTTTAACTAGAGTAATAGAGATCCCATTCCACCACCAAGAGTGGAAACTTGGAATAACACGTAAAAGAATACTGCTAGAAAAGGGCAGAAGAGGCATGGAGTTTTCAGAGATCCTTTTTGAAAGTGTGTTACTCGCTCAGTCGTGTCTGACTCTTGGCGACCCCATGGATTGTAGCTCGCCAGACTCCTCTGCCCGTGCAATTCTCCAGGCAAGCATACTGGAGTTGGTTGCCGTGTACTGTCTCAGGTACAGCACAAATGGACGACCAAAAACTCAGAATCGCTCCTCTGACTCGCCATACACTGCCCTAGTACAAGGTATCTCTAGAGGAATGGGAAGAATGTGGTGCAGTGCATGAAACCAAATAAAATATAGTAGCATCAAAAATAGTAAAATAGGGTTTCTTCTCTAGAGTAGATGGAACATTCACTGACGTAAATTGCAGAGTTTCATTGAAAAATTCTATCAAACATTCAAGGAAGAAAAAAATAAAAGCCCATTCTATACATCTTCCACAGTATAAAAGCAGAAATAATACTTCCCAGCTCATTTTATGAGGCCAGGACTATTCCACTATAAACCAAACAAAGGCATTGCAAGGAAAGAAAGGTAGAGAAAAATATCCCTCATTACCTAGAGACAAAATATTGAAGAAAAAATATAGCATCCCTATTGTAAATCTAACCTTTTTTTGAATAAAAAGTAGAAAAAATTGTATCTATGTTTATAACTCAATATAAAACTTCCCCATTAAACAGAGCTTTCCTAAATCTTGCAATGGAAATGTTAAACAGTTTTCTTGATTTGACCCATTTGCCAAGGTTACAAAGGTAATATATGTAAAGTAAAAAGAAACCTGGAAGGCAGACTTTTATCAAGTGATCAAAACAATATCATCAGAAATCATTTTAATCATATGCTACCTGATTGAATACAAATAGAAGAACGTAGCATGACTTCTGCGTTATTTCTGTCAAAAAAATATGGTCTGAATCTACTCAAGAGGTACTACCAAAAAAACCCAAATTCAGAGGCATTCTACAAAATAGCTGCTTATGATATTTAAAGAAATCAAAGTCATGAATGTCAAGGAAATGTTCAAGAAAAATCTCACATTGAAGAAGACTAAAATCAATCTGTGGTTGTAAACAGTATCTTTACTCTGAAAGGAATGAATTTGGCTACTTGGTGAAATACAAGTATATTTATAACATGTTTAGAGAAGAATAGTGCATCATGTCAGCAATTTTCTCTCAAATGGTTAAAAAATTCTCTTTTCCTGTCCTTGAAACTTATGGAGAACTTAATCATAATTTAGACACATGCACAAGTTTACTCATAGCAACATTATTCATAATTGAAAAATACTGACATCAACTTACGGATACTAAGGGAGACTGGTTGAAACATGGCATATCACAGAATGGATTTATATGCAACTGTAAGAAAATCTCACTTTGATGATTTCTCACAATACCAAAGAATGCTCAAACTACCGCACAATTGCACCCATCTCACATGCTAGTAAAGTAATGCTCAAAATTCTCCAAGCCAGTCTTCAGCAATACATGAACTGTGAAATTCCAGATGTTCAAACTGGTTATAGAAAAGGCAGAGGAACCAGAGATCAGATTGCCAACATCTGCTGGATCATCAAAAAAGCAAAAGAGTTCCAGAAAAACATCTATTTCTGCTTTACTGACTGTGCCAAAGCCTTTGACTGTGTGGATCACAATAAACTGCGGGAAATTCTGAAAGAGATGGAATACCAGACCACCTGACCTGCCTCTTGAGAAACCTATATGTAGGTCAGGAAGCAACAGTTAGAACTGGACATGGAACAACAGACTGGTTCCAAATAGGAAAAGGAGTACGTCAAGGCTGTATATTGTCACCTTGCTTATTTAACTTATATGCAGAGTACATCATGAGAAACGCTGGGCTGGAAGAAGCATAAGCTGGAATCAAGATTGCCTGGAGAAATATCAATAACCTCAGATATGCAGATGACACCACCCTTATGGCAGAAAGTGAAGAGGAACTAAAAAGCCTCTTGATGAAAGTGAAAGAGGAGAGTGAAAAAGTTGACTTAAAGCCCAACATTCAGAAAACTAAGATCATGCCATTCGGTCCCATCACTTCATGGCAAATAGATGGGGAAATAGTGGAAACAGTGTCAGATTTTATTTTGGGGGGCTACAAAATCACTGCAGATGGTGACTGAAGCCATGAAGTTAAAAGATGCTTACTCCTTGGAAAGAAAGTCATGACCAACCTAGACAGCATATTAAAAAGCAGAGACATTACTTTGCCAACAAAGGTCCATCTAGTCAAGGCTATGGCTTTTCCATATGGTCATGTATGGATGTGAGAGTTGGACTATAAAGAAAACTAAGCACTGAAGTATTGATGCTTTTGAACTGTGGCGTTGGAGAAGACTCTTGAGAGTCCCTTGGACTGCAAGGAGATCTAACCAGTCCATCCTAAAGGAGATCAGTCCTGAGTGTTCATTGGAGGGACTGATGTTGAAGCTGAAGTTCCAATCCTTTGGCCACCTGATGCAAAGAGCTGACTCATTTGAAAAGACCCTGATGCTGGGAAAGATTGAAGGCAGTAGGAGAAGGGGATGACAGAGGATGAGATGGTTGGATGGCATCACCGACTCAGTGGAGATGAGTTTGAGTAAACTCTGGGAGTTGGTGATGGACAGGGAGCCCTGGCAGGCTGTGGTCCATGGGGTCACAAAGAGTCGGACACGACTGAGTGACTGAACTGAACTGAACTGTGAGAAAAACTGAGGAAGATCTCTATGAAATTATATGACATGGTTTTCGTAATAAACCACTGAAAATAAAAAGGAAATTGCAAAGAATACTTCAAGATGCTATCTTTCAATGAGGGAAGAAAAGGAGATTAAAAATATATACATATTTGCTAATGTGCAAAAAGAAATACAGGCAAGTTCAACCAGAAACTAGTGAGATTAACTTCCTGTAAAGAGTGGCTAGAAATAAGGTAGACAGAATGGAAGGATTAAAAGGGAGTAAAGAGCTGAAGAGGAAGTGATACTTATTTGAGCTTATCATTTGTATAATTTGCACTCTGACCACCACTGTAATGTTTGGCCTATCCCCCAAATAAATGAATAAATCCAATCAGCCAGAATATGTGTATATGGGGAGAAGGTGATTCAAGGCAGAATCAAAACAGTAACAAATAGATCTAGCTATATTATAAAGAAAGTAATCATAGTGATGTGTGTGAGGAAGAACATAACTACTTACACTGTAGAAATACTATAGTATGTTGGTTATATAATATAAGGCTAATGATGGGGAAAAACTGTTCTCAAATGTACTTTATTTTCCACAAGGGTATAGATTAAACTATTAAAACTACTTTACATAAATAAATAGTTGAGAAATAAGTGAGTATATTAAGAAAAACAAAAGCTATATTTCTCACTATTGGAGATATTACAAATAAATAAAGACAGAAAGATAAAATAAATCTCATGGTGTTGTACTGGAATCAAAAGTACAAGTATGGACTCATAGCTTTCATACAGAAATAAATATGCATTTGTAGATAATGCATGTGTTCATCTGCATGCATATATTTCCTAGCTCTCAATGCTGAGAGGGTCTAAAAGCAACGATACCCTGGTACCAGTGAATACACAGAACTTGATCTTAACTTCTAAATTCTAGTCATAAATAAAAGGAAACAGGAATTTGGAGAAATGGTTGATTCTAGGACTGAAACAGGGAAAGTACATGATGATACAGAAGATATTATGGTGCTAGAAATTAAGTAAATGCTCAAAAATTGATAGGGTTATGTCAAAAGATCATATTAGCCAACTTAAAGGAGTACACAATGGCCAAATCTCTATAATCTGAACAATAAAGTAAATAATGATAGTAATAGACCATAGCCTATAGGATAAAATAAACATTCTTATAAGAATAAGAAAAAAAAAGAAGAACAAAATAAATAAATGGAGAAAAATGACATTTTGTAGAACTCTAATTAATAAATGTATAAAGAATAATGGAAATAAAAATAAGCATTTGGCAAATCATTGGTAATAATAGCAGGCAAATCATCAAAGGATGCTGAAAGAAATAGGTGAAAGCATGATAAGGTACAGGATATTAACATACTTAATATGACCATCATTATCATTCTAAATGTATGAAGTTATAAAATTTAAGATACTTTCTCATTAAAAAGGAAAATAATCATGATTTTACAGTAAAGAAATATAGCAGATATTACCTTAATCAAATGACTAAAATTAATATTGAGAGCAGCAAAATATATTAGTTTCATTGACTTCTGATAGATGCACTGAGAAAAGCAAAAAATATTTCTATTATTCTTGCAAAAGATTCATAACCTCAAAATAATAATAAAAAAAAATCCAACAAACTCAAACTGAGGGTATTCTATTGACCAGTACTCTTTAAAAATGTCAGTATCTTGTACAGAGATTAAAAGATAACACATTATAAAAGCAACTATAGCTTCAATAAATAGTTAAGAGATAGACATGAAGATGTGAAATATGACATCAAGAACAAAACAGTCACTCTTTTCAGATGATATACTACACATAGAAACCTCAAAGTCTCCACCAAAAAACTCTCAGAACTATAAATGAATTCAGTAAAGTTGCAACATACAAAGTTAATATACAGCAACCTGTTACTTTTCTGTACATTATAAAAATGAACTATCAAAAGGATAAAGCAAAAAAAAAAGAAAAAAATTAATTGCATTAAAAATAGCAAAATACCTAGGGATGAACTTAACCAAGGTGGTAAAATACCTATGCTTTCAAAACTATAAAACACTGATGAGGGAACTTGAATATGATAGAAAGAAATAGAAAGATATTCCATGCTCTTGGATTGTATGGATTAATATTGTTAAAATGTCCACTCTACCAGTAAGAAGATGTAGTGTAATCCCTAACAATGGACTCAAAATTTTTTTCACAGAACTAGAATAAATAATCCTAAAATTTATATAGAACCAATATATATTTGAATTGCCAATGAAATCTTTAGATAAAAGAATAAAACTGAAGGTATCATGCTTCCTAACTTCAGACTGCACTACAAAGCTATAGTCATCAAAACAGCATGATACTGACACAAAAATGGACACATAGATTGATGGAACAAAATAGAGAGCCCAGAAATAAACCCACAAACCCACAGTCAATTAATCTACAACAAAGGAGTCAAGCATATACAATGGAAAAAAGACAGCTACATGTAAGAGAATGAGATTAGAACATCTCCTCACACCATATACAAAAACAAAATCAAAATGTATCAAAGACCTAAATGTAAGGCCTGAAAAAATTAAAATCCTAGAGAAGAACTTAGGCAGAACACTCTTGGACATAAATCCTAATAGTATTTTTATATGTCTCCTAAGAGAAAGAAGGCAAAAATAGAAATAAACAAATGGGACCTAATTAAACTTAAAAGCTTTTCTACAGCCAAGAAAATCATTTAAAAAACAAAAAGACAACCTACTGAACAGGTGAAAATATTTTCAAATGATATGTCCAACAAGGTTTAATATTCAAAAGATATAAACCACTCACATGACTCTACATACACAAAAAGATGAATTTAAAACTGGACAGAAGACCTGAATACGCTTTATAAAAATGACCAATAGGCTCATGAAAATATACTCAACATCACTAGCTATAAGTGAAATTCAAATCAAAACCACAATGAAACACTACCTTACACTGTCAGAATATTTATCATCAAAAAGTCCACAAATAACAAATATCAGAAAGAATGTAGAGAAAAGGGGACCATTGTACATTATTGATAGGAATGTAAGTTGGTGTAGTAACTGTGGAGAACAGTATGAAGTTTCCTCAAACAACTAAAAGTAGAACTATCTACCATCAGTTCAGTTCAGTCAATCAGTCGTGTCTGACTCTTTGCACCCCCATGAATTGCAGCACGCCAGGCTTCCCTGTCCATCACCAACTCCCGGAGTTCACTCGACTCACGTCTATCAAGTTGGTGATGCCATCCAGCCATCTCATCCTCTGTCGTCCCCTTCTCCTCCTTCCTCCAATCCCTCCCAACATCAGAGACTTTTCCAATGAGTCAACTCTTTGCATGAGGTGGCCAAACTACTGGAGTTTCAGCTTTAGCATCATTCCTTCCAAAGAACACCCAGGACTGATCTCCTTTAGAATGGACTGGTTGGATCTCCTTGCAGTCCAAGGGACTCTCAAGAGTCTTCTCCAACACCACAGTTCAAAAGCATCAATTCTTCGGTGCTCAGCCTTCTTCACAGTCCAACTCTCACATCCATACATGACCACTGAAAAAACCATAGCCTTGACTAGATGGACCTTTGTTGGCAAAGTAAGGTCTCTGCTTTTGAATATGCTATCTAGTTTGGTCATAACTTTCCTTCCAAGGAGTAATCGTCTTTTAATTTCATGGCTACAGTCAACTTCTGCAGTGATTTTGGAGCCCCCAAAAATAAAGTCCGGCACTGTTTCCACTGTTTCCCCATCTATTTCCCATGAAGTGATGGGACCAGATGCCATGATCTTAGTTTTCTGAATGTTGAGCTTTAAGCCCACTTTTTCACTCTCCTCTTTCACTTTCATCAAGAGGCTTTTGAGTTCCTCTTCACTTTCTGCCATAAGGGTGGTATCATCTGCATATCCGAGGTTATTGATATTTCTCCCAGCAATCTTGATTCCAGCTTGTGCTTCTTCCAGTCCAGCATTTCTCATGATGTACACTGCATATAAGTTAAATAAGCAGGGTGACAATATACAGCCTTGACGTACTCCTTTTCCTATTTGGAACCAGTCTGTTGTTCCATGTCCAGTTCTAACTGTTGCTTCCTGACCTGCATACAGGTTTCTCAAGAGGCAGGTCAGGTGGTCTGGTATTCCCATCTCTTTCAGAATTTTCCACAGTTTCTTGTTATCCACACAGTCAAAGTCAATAAAGCAGAAATAGATGTTTTTCTGGAACTCTCTTGCTTTTTCCATGATCCAGTGGATGTTGGCAATTTGATCTCTGGTTCCTCTGCCTTTTCTAAAACCAGCTTGAACATCTGGAATTTCACAGTTCACGTATTGCTGAAGCCTGGCTTGGAGAATTTTAAGCATTACTTTACTAGTGTGTGATATGAGTACAATTGTGCAGTAGTTTGAGCATTGTTTGGCATTGCCTTTCTTTGGGATTGCGATGAAAACTGACCTTTTCCAGTCCTGTGGCCACTGCTGAGTTTTCCAAATTTTCTGGCATACTGAGTGCAGCACTTTCACAGTGTCATCTTTCAGGATTTGAAATAGCTCAACTGTAATTCCATTACTTCCACTAGCTTTATTCGTAGTGATGCTTCCTAAAGCCCACTTGACTTCACATTCCAGGATGTCTGGCTCTAGGTGAGTGATCACACCATGGTGATTATCTGGGTCGTGAAGATCTTTTTTGTACAGTTCTGTGTATTCTTGCCACCTCTTCTACCATTGATGTGGTGGTGATTCTTGCCATCACCCTACCATTTCTGTCCTTTATTGAGCCCATCTTTGCATGAAATGTTCCACTGGTATCTCATTTTCTTGAAGAGATCTCTAATCTTTCCCATTCTATTGTTTTTCTCTATTTCTTTGCATTGATCACTGAGGAAGGCTTTCTTATTTCTCCTTGCTATTTTTGGAACTCTGCATTCAAGTGGGTTTATCTTGCCTTTTCTCCTTTGCTTTTTGCTTCCCGTCTTTTCACAGCTATTTGTAAGGCCTCCCTTACAAATAGCTAACAGACAGCCATTTTGTTAGCTGTTAGGGTTAGGGTTACGTAACAGCCATTTTTCTTTTTTGCATTTCTTTTTCTTGAGGATGGTCTTGATTCCTGTCTCCTGTACAATGTCATGAACTTCCATCCATAGTTCATCAGGCACTCTGTCTATCAGATCTTAAATCTATTTCTCACTTCCACTGTAGTCATAAGGGATTTGATTTACATCATCCCTGAATGGTCTAGTGGTTTTCTCCATTTTCTTCAATATCAGTCTGAATTTGGCAGTAAGGAGTTCATGATCTGAGCCACAGTCAACTATACTGTAAAAAAAAAAAAAAAAAAAAAAAAAAAAACGAAGAGAAAGACTAACTCTCTCAGATTGGAGGAGACTAAGGCAATATATCAGTTAAACACAATACTGGACTGCAAGATCAGGAAAAGAATGTTAGTGGGACAATTAGCAAAACAGGGAAGTTGGATGATAGATATGAAACTCATCATGAAGATTTTTTAAGTTTAAAATTATTTTAAATAAAAATTAAATGAAACACAATGAAAGAAAGAATGAATGGAATTAACCACCAAAGTTTATGCATCATCTGCAAGGAAAGAAGAGTCATAGTCATATGGCTTCATAAACTGGGACATGGTATTTAGGGTCTAACCCTACATACAGCTATCCTGAGTAAATAAACTTTGTTGAAAATGTTTTCAGTCAATCCTCTGGATTCTAGTCACATCAACACTCTACTATCAAAGGCACTACTGCTGCTGCTAAGTCACTTCAGTCGTGTCCGACTCTGTGCGACCCCATAGACGGCAGCCCACCAGACTCCCCCATCCCTGGGATTCTCTAGGCAAGAACACTGGAGTGGGTTGCCATTTCCTTCTCCAATGCATGAAAGTGAAAAGTGAAAGGGAAGTCGCTTAGTAGTGTCCGACTCCTAGCGACCCCATGGACTGCAGCCTACCAGGCTCCTCCGTCCATGGGATTTGCCAGGCAAGAGTAATGGAGTGGGTTGCCATTGCCTTCTCCATCAAAGGCACTCAAGCACCTAATTCTTGGGCCTTTACAGGGATTCCCAGTGAGAAAATACTACTAGATCTCTACCACCATCAAAAAAACTCAAATAATTCACTTTTGCTTTCTCTGATCTTCTAAATCAATGACAACTCATTTGTCTTCTTTCCACCTTCCAAATTTTTGCTAACGTTTCTCTGTCAGCTCCTCACTTCTCCATGTCCTCAATGGTTTTTTTTTTTTTTTTTTTCCTTATTTTATCCCTCTATTTTCATTTTAGTTTGGTTCTGGAAGAAAACACATAAAGTGTGTTTTCAATCTGCCATGCTTATTTTTTAATAATGCCTCTAGTGTTTGTATCCAATTTAATGATTGTTGTTGACCCAAACTAAATTTATGAAATATCAGTTCCATTTAGTTGGAGAAGAGAAAATTCTGTGAGGGCATCCATGCCATACCCATTTACCCAAATACCTAAATGGCTCTTTACATGAAGAAAACAATTGTTAATTTTGATGATTTTTGCTGATCATAAGAAAGAATTTTCCAGTTGTCAGAATTACTTAGAAAAAAAATCATTGGAATGCACTGAATTCCCTTTGTGAGCATAATTAAATACCTGATGCCCACTAGTGAGTAATACTAGAATTTACAGTGGAATTGGAAAACTTCTAAAGAGTGAATTTCTGGAATATCTGAAAAAGACTCATCAATTAATTCAAGTATATAATGAGAACCTATTAAGTGCAAAATCGGGTTCCAAGTTTCCCAGCAGTTATAAAAGATCTAGAAAAGAGGCACCAATCAGACACTATCTTAAATGAATACGTACTTCATGCTTTGCATTGAGTTAAGCATTTTATGTATTTTTTCTCATTTAATCATTACAGCAACTCAAGTTTGTTCATCTCCAATTTAGTAGTGAGGAAATCAAGGCTTAGGAAAGTTCATTATCTTGCCCAAAGCTACACAGTAGTATGTAGCCAAACCAGTATGTATAACCAGATATGTCCAGCATCAGTGATTTTGCCCAAAACCAAAACAAAACAAAACAAAATCCAACACATACACACACAAAAGTTTCACTATGAATGTTAAGGTATCAATCAGGCAGCCTTATTTCAAGAGACCCACTATAAAAATAGTAAAATCAGCTCTTCATTTAAGAACTCATAATTTCAGGAGTAGGAAGTCACACATACATTTTGAGCCAGATCTGGAGCTTATTAGGGGAATGTGTCATCAGAGAAGCTAATAATTCTCTCCAAAATCAAGGTCAGTCTGCATCCAGTATAGAGATGCACAACAAGAGAACATGTCACAGTCTCAGTGTTTATGCATCTTCAAACGAATGCCCTGCATTTTTCTGCAGTGTGACAAAGTCATGAAAAAAAGAGTGTTATGATTCAATTAGGAAATGGATGATATCTCTCCTGTCTGCTTTCCTTCCTGGCTATCCTTTTGGATTCAAATTAAACAACAACCCTGTGCTTGCAGTCCAAATGTATGAAAACAATGGTCAAGGTGACTGAAACTTCCTGGTGCTGAAAATATCACAAAGGAAAGGACACAGAGAAAGCGATGAATGCAGATAGGACATGAAAAGTCATCCAGCCTGGTACAGCTGTGTCATCTTCAGGTGGAGTCTGGAGCAGCCCACATATTTCAATGATAATAGCACACAAAGAGGATATCCTGATGGATGAATGAATGTGAAGCCTGGAAATTTCCACAAAGATGAGAAGAAGACTTTATATTCACACGTTTGGGGCTTCTATTTGACCTCACTCTCTCTGACTTCCAACAGTGTGGTCTATTTGGTTTTCAGAGCTATTTGTTGATTGTGGAGCTGAAATATAACTTGTTCTACAGTTGGAAGGAAACACATAGGAAACCAGGGTCAGTGTACTATCTCTTTCCTTAGATTTATTTGTCTGAATCTCAGGCAAAGGCAGCTGAGGACTGGACAGTAGAGAAGAGCTTTGACAGGGGAGAGAATACTGTGAGAAATTAATCATACAGTGAGGGGATTCAATTTTGAAGATTGTTCAGCAGAAGTTTTAAACTCCTGGAACGCTTCAGCAAATTATATATCCCTTTAACTTTGTTTTCCACTCATTAAAATCTTTGGTATATTTCAATGTGGGAGCATGCATTGTTCTTTTTAAGAGATACCAGGACTATAATCATTATGTCTACCCTTAATGTTTTAAGAAAGATAAGGGAATACGTTAACTGATTTTAATTTTAACCATAAATAAACCATAACTTGAAATCTAAACATGTAGTATTAATATCCAAAAAGGAAGTATGAATTTGTATTATTGTACTCCAGTAAGAATTGCAACCCCTAGCAAATCCTATACTTTCTTCATGCCATATTAATAATTACACTCCCCTAGAGAGAGAATTACATGAAATCTTTGGGATGATAATGGTGGCAGTTAAATCTTTGAAAAAAGGCACTTGATAGAGAACTGCTGTAGATCCTGTTGGCTTAATGGACTTTTAAAGATGTCAAACCGTTTGATTTTTCTCACAAGGCAGTGCTTTTCAAAGTAATAGATGGGTGGCTCACACCATGCGTTTATTTTTAATTAACATTTTCTCTCATTTCCTTTACTACATCTCCTGTTCCACTTTTCACCTGAGCCAACGGGGTAAATACACACGAATGACACCCGTTAGCTTTGTCTTTACAAACATCAAATTGATGAGCAGACACCCCAAATCCTTCATTAGGTGGGTCATAAACTGAAGGCCTCTTTGATTATAATATGATGAAAGATTTATTAACAAACATGTATTCAGCTAAATCATAGTATTGGCAGCTTTATGAGATTGTCTTTCCCCAGCTGACAGGTGGAGCCTGTGGGCTGCTGTGGGAATGAAAACACTAAATCTGTTAGTGTACTACATAATGATCTAATTACCGGCCGACAAGAGAGCTACACAAGGGGCTAGAATTTCAGAAAGTTCTTTGGGTTTGCCAGGTCCTGACACAGAAACATGAAGCACACTTTAGGGGACACAACTAAAATATGTTAAAAAAAAAACAGAATAAACTAGGGCTTAACAAAAGGCACGTGGTCAAGTGACTTATCTAAAAATAGTAAGAAAGGAAGGAGAGATTCTAGAAAATGCCAAGTCAATTGCAAAGAGGCCTGATTCTCCACAGTGCCCTAGTGGAGATTTCTAGGAGACTTTTTAATAGGTAATGATCATTAAGAATTGAAAATATAGAAAGAATATGCCAAATTGTACACTTACCTCACACCATGTGACAAAAGAAATACACTTAGAAATTATGAAAGTGATATATTATTAGCTCATTCAAAATTAAATATTTGTGTATATTATAAAAATGATAGGGAAAAATCATACTTTATAATATCTTATACCGTTAGACCAGATGAGGTTCCCCCCCCCCCCCCCACTGAACATTCACTCAGATTTTCAGTTTAAACATACGGTCATGTATATATAAGTATACACCTAAAATGCGGTTTCTGAAAAATTTTTTGGAGATATTTATCAAGTCTATGGGGTCACACAGAGTCGGACACAACTGAAGTGACTTAGCATAGCATAGCATAGCATCAAGTTACCAATATTGTCAAATTTAACACTCCCCAAAATGCTGAATGACTTTGTATAGTGAATCAACCATTATGAATAATTACACTAATTTTTAGTACATTCAGATTTTTACAAGATGTCTTTTCCTTGTAGTACTTGTTTTATCAAAGATACTTTTTCTAAATCGATAATTACAGGAAAAATTAATAGTGAATACTTTTAGTTTGAAATGTGGCTTTGGCCAAGACCTTTAATATTTATGGCAAATTTATATGCTTGACGGAAGATGTCAAAACTGAAGAGTGATAAATAGCATAAAGGGGATTATGCTCTTAATCCTTGTATTTCATGAAGACTGAATGAGGAAAGGAAAATTCTTAAATTCTTAGAACTGCAAAAGACTTTATCTTTTCTTCTAACCCTCACATTATTGACATGGTTAGACAAATTCAGATAATTTCCTCAAATATCGTTTCCATAAACACAGTATTCATTTTCCATCATATGTACACAGTTAAGAAACCAGAAAAGCCTCTTAAGGAAGTATCAGTCTTCTGATATTAATAAAGATCTCTGTCATCATCAACTTCTATAGGAAATCGAGGTGCTAAAGTAGCACTTGACATCAAATAAATGAAAAGTATTCTGTAGAGTGTGTTTGAGCATGTAACAGAAAATTACTTTTCAAGCCTACAGATAATAATAATAATAATATCTTTTATGTTTTGAATACCAGTCACTGTGCTAAGCAGTGTCCTAGGTACTTTTCATATAGAGAGTACCATATGCTTTTTAAAAGGATAAATACTGCTATAAAATTTTTAAAGCAAAATGCATTTAATTAGCCATTTCATCACTTTTTATCAGTTGAGATTATCAGAAGGAAATATTTACTGGCATATAAACATTTCCTTAGTGGGCTTTAGTGAGGAAGCAGATGTACTCTGCATTCCGCTTACCCTCAGCTTATCATGAAGACAGCAATACCAATAATTACATAAATATTATAGGCCTGCTTGGAGGATAAAACAAGAGAATATGCTTTTAAGCATATTAAGCTGCTTTTAAGTTGCTAATGTTATATAGGTTGATCAGTTACTGTCTATGGGCCCCAATGATAACAATTTCCACTTCAGATTTGGAACTTATCACATGCTGACCTTTCCTAACACCTCTTTTGGTCCACATTCTGGGTAACTTGAAACCTAGAGACTTAAGCAAGCATTATAGTTGTAGCCACCTTATATCTTCACTAGTTAATAAGGACATATTTAACCTCCCTAGGAAGACTTGGCGGTCTCAAAGGACAAAGAAGACGCTGTCTCTTCTAATCTCTACATCTTTCAGAATAAGACAGGAGACAGAAAATACATACAGTGGACACTTAGCAGCTCATGCAGTGTGGAAGGGCTTCCCCGATGACTCAGCAGTAAAGAATCTGCCTGCAATGCAGGAGACATAGGAGATGCAGGTTCAATCCCTGTGTTGGGAAGATCCCCTGGAGGAGGAACTGCCAACCTACTCCAGTGTTCTTGCCTGAAAAATCCCATGAACTGAGGAGTCTGGTGGGCTATAGTTCAAAGGGTTGCAAAGAGTTGGACATGACTGAGTACATGGGCACAGCCGTAGAAATTTTTAAGGTGTCACTTAAGAGGCAGATTTCCTAAAACCAAGTATTCAAGATTATTTTCAAGTAATTGAAAATGTATTTTATTGGAAATTTACTTGTGGTAACTATCCCTTACTGAGCTAGCCTAGGTTATTTCTCTGAGATTTCATTCATCAACAGACATTTCAATATCAACACTTTATTTTCTCAAGAGTAGATTATGGGATCCCTTTAGTAATGGAATCCTTTGGCAAATACACCTGGACACTCCACTGTATGGAGGACACTGTGGTCCTTAATTTAAGGAAAAGCAACTGAGACTTCATCTAGACAACTACTAAAATGGCTGGAGCAAAATGAAACTCAAACAGCAATTGCCAATAAATTGTTATAAACTGCAGGATGAAATCTATGCTATAATAGAAGAAGCAGCACCCAGATTAAGGGGAATTTATTCTAAGGCCAGCAATTGAATAGGAGGATGAGATTATTCATAAATTCTAATTTTTGATTAGGTAAGGTATGTGCTAGGTTCTAGGGATTAAAGGACGAAAATAAAAACATAATAAAATAACATTAAACAACACAACATAGTATACTCAAAGAACTTCATTGAGAAAATCAAGGATTTCATGGGAACTCACAGGAGGGCATTGCACTGTGCCGTGGGGGATTGGGTTCCCTGAACCTTCCCCAGAATAAGGCAAAGCGTCAGGAAGGTGCCAAGCAAGGGGAAGGCCTCAAGGTGAGTAATGAGAGATATTTTAATAAATTAAGAAGAAGAAAAAAGACTCACTTTGGCTAGAACAATATACCAGGAGAGAGACAGTAAGAGATGAAACTAAATTCAGGATCTTATGAGATGTGTTAAGGGGTTTGGACCCCATCCAGAAGACAATGGGAAGTCAACTGAAAAGGTTTTAGTAAGAGAATGGCATGATCAGCATGTATTTCATAAAGATTATTTTGTTTACAGTGAGAAGAATAGCTGAAAGGGGTCCAAACAGGAAGCATAAAAATAGTTAAGAGACTACTGGTAAAAATCCCTGTGAGTGATTGCAATAGCCTACATGAGAACCATAAGATAAAGGTAAACAGAGGAGCACATCATAGCTACCTATCTATATCTAGAGAGACAATAAAGTTTTATTTAGGTTTTTAATTTAAATATTTGTTTAGTTTTTATATCTGATTGAATATGGGAAAAATTCAAGAAGCTAAATATGATTGTGTCATTGTCTGACTTTAGCAGCCATAAAAGAGGCAGATTTTTTTTTTTTTAATTATTTCTGGAGAATGTGAAAGAAAAAGTGTGAGTCACTCAGTGGTATCTGACTCTTTGAGACTCCATGGACTATAGCCCTCCAGGCTCTTCATTCCATGGGGTTTTCCAGGCAAGAATACTGAGGTGGGTTGCTATTCCCTTCTCCAGGGGATCTTCTCAACATGGGAATCGAACCCAAGTCTCCTACACTGCAGGCAGATTCTTACTGTCTAAGCTGCCAGGAGATAAAAAGAGCCAAAATTTCAATCAATTATTACAGTGAAAGATAAGCATATCAGCTCAATAATGAAACATCTCTGTACAGGTTTGATCAAATAAACTGAAAAATTCTTTCAATTGTGTTGTTGGAAATCAAAAGTTATCATGTTGTAGATTTCTACTTCCTTTCTTCCCCCTTGGAAATGTAACCCATTTCTATGCTTTAAGCAAATAATTGAGTTACTGTGGACTCAACATCGTGTTTTATGCCCATGTTCAGTTCTCTTCTCTGAGTACATCTTAAAAATTTAATGTTGCTGACTGAAAACAAAATGAAGATCTAAAGGAAAATTTGGTGGAGTTGGTCCCCTCTCCTGACGTTGAACAATAACCTTTGTGAATGAGGAAAATCTTCATTGATGGGAAAAATGGAAAACTATGCTATCCTTTTATGCATGTGAGCAGTATTTCAGGAATCCTTAAGAAAGTTTTTAAAAACCTTCTACCTCTCTCTTAATAACCTAATAAGTCACAACAAGAGATATTCAGCCCTAGGTATATAACAAGCAAGAACTAATATGTAACAAAATTCACCAGCCATTTTCTATCCTATGTTTCAGGGGGACAATGTAAAAGAGGATTTTTAAAAATAAAGCAGTTTTGCAATGAAAAAACAACAAAAACAGAAGGAAATTAGTAAAAATTTTAAACAGTCAATCACTTTCACTTAAAAAAAAATAATAACTTGTATTCCCCTTCTGCAGAGATGGGAATGGGCCTGTGCAGGAGGAGATGAATTGAGGGATTCTTCCAGGGAGTGAGAAATAGTCTATATTTTATCAGGGTGGGAGTTAGGTTGTAAACATCCATCAATCTGTGTGGTGGTGGTGGTGGTGGTTTAGTCGCTAAGTCCTGTCTGACTCTTTGTGACCCCATGGACTGTAACTCGCTAGGCTCCTCTGTCCATGGGATTTTCCAGGCAAGAATACTGCAGAGGGTTGCCATTTCCTTCTCCAGGGGATCTTCCTGCCCAGGGATTGAACCCGGGTTTCCTGCACTGCAAGCAGATTCTTTACTGCTAAGCTACCAGAGAACACTGTCAATCTGCATGTCTAAAATTATATTTACCCTGTTACATCTCAATTTTTTTTAAATGGGAAAGAAATAATGTTCATTTGAAAAAGGGAAAATTTTAAAGTAAAAATAATAACTTCCAATGGGACATACTGACTTTAAGATGCTTGTGGGATGCTCAAATATTTCTATTCATCAAACAGTTGAAAATATAGATTCCAAGTATGCAATAGAGAGTCAGCCTGAAAATATAAATTTAGGAATCATCAACATGTGGAAAGTAATTAAATCTTTGACAGTGGAAATAGACATTTGAGAAGTAGAACAATTTAGTGGATGGACAGAGGAAAAGATTCCCACAAAGAAGAATGAAGAAATCCAGAGGAAAATTGAGAGAATGTTATGTCACAGAAGCCAAGGGAAAATATATATGTATATTTTAAGAAAGGGGTGAGTTAACTGTATCAAATAATACTGAAAAGTCAAGACAAATAAATACTAAAAAATTTTCTTTGGATTTCATAAGAAGGAGATTGATGCTAAATTTAGTGGGAACAGTTTCACTAAGATGATGAGAAAGGAGGCAGAGGCGAATTTGGTAACAAAGGGTGTTCTTAAAAGATAGAGAAACTTCACCAACCAAGTTGCATTTGAAAAATGAGTGGAGGAAAAGCAGTAGAAACTTCTGGCAGAAGTAAGAGCTAAGATAGGGGATCCTGCATCGTTAGTAAGGGAACCAGGGAAGTGTCTGATGTGGTTTAAAAATAGAGACTTAATCAGGACACATCATTCTAACCTTTGAATATAGAAGAGTGAAACGATTAGATATTATTCTCTGGGACACTTGGGAGCCACTGAAAGTCTTTAGGCAAGTATCAAGTTTAGAATTAAATGTTTAAAAATATCTTTGGCTTAGAATTAACAATGGATTAGTGAATAATTACTATTAGTCAATAAGTGATGAGAATAAATAGCCATGTCCTTTCTCAGTACTAAGGCACTGAACAGTCAGAACGATCATTCACACGTGCAATATGTCATAATATGATAATGCTGTGACTTCATTATACTTGTGACTTTATGAAGTACCTGTTCATATGGTAAGTAAATGCTAATAGAGTTTTGATCCAGTTGCTTGATGAATGACTTTAAAGCAAGACCACTGAATTCTTAATAAACAGTCAGACCTTCTATATCCAGGTGAATGTAGAAAGCAATCCCTTCAGATTCTCCTTTTTTTTTTTTTTTTTTTTTTTTGAAATTGCACATTTTGCTGAGAATGATTAATTGGCAATGATTAATGATTATCACCATACCCACTAGCCTGGGTTCCTGGTGACTCAAACTGCCCCTAGAAGTCAACTTAAGGCATCAAGTTGGAAATAGTGCCTTTCCTGAAAATGTTCAAAATTTTTGAAATCATATCTGAAAAGTCATTCTAAAAATATTTGGTACAACAGTAGCCTAGTTCGAAGGTTTGCCAGTTGTACATTGTTCCTAGTTACATCTCTCGCTTGCCTAGAAAGGAAAAAGTCTGTTAGGCCTGGTGGTTCCTCTCACATGACTTGTAAGTCCCTAAACTAGCTAGAGTCCTATTAACCAATTAACACAGTTGGGTGCCACTTAACAGCCTACACTCTTACTCAGGACCTACATCCTCTATTTGACCTTAGAACAACTACCATCTTCCATCAAATGCTTGATTCCAACGATTCAGGCCTGGGGACACTGATAAGGGAAAAGAAGGAGTTTTCATTTTTGAAAGCAAGACGCCTGAGTCAATTTGTCCCAATTGTATCTGCACAAGGCTTATTATATGGACTGTGATTTCCAGGGATGAAAGCTGTGAACTCCCAGGTCACTTGTAAACTGATCACTCCCCAGTCTTTCCTCCTCCTGCTTTTAAGTGGTTTGAGGCTGGTAAATTGAAACCTGAAGAAACACAGAGCTCTGATCCCGGGGACCTCCAGAGCAAACCTGGACTTTGGCTGATTTGCTGTAGGAAGTAACTGCTTACTTACCCCATAATTAACACCACAAGCTGATCCTTGGAAGATAAAGTGCAGAAGGTCAGCCGTAAGATCATTTAGAGAAGGATTTCACTAAAGCACCACTTTTAGTAGCTCTTGTGGCTACTTCACTCATGAAACAATGGGGTGTAATTTCTAAAAATATTACTGTTCATTGACATGGAGAAAAGAATGAATTACATGTCACTGGATACAGTCTCAGCAAACTCCTCTCTGATTAATGAAACTATAGCACATGTCAACTTGGTAATGTATTGAGATGTAAAACATGCAATTTGTTCAGTGGCGAGTTAAACAATTTTAATGACATTTTACCATTCTATATACAAAATGAACTTTCTTCTCTGGTTAGAAGTATTCACTGGCTTACCATCCTCTGTTGAACAAAGTTCTACTTTGAGCCTACGGCCTTAATGAGCTGGCTTCCTGACCATCATCTGTAGCTGCCTTACTCTTACCCTCACGGCCATCCACTCAGCCATGTTCGCGTCTGATGAAGGCAATGAGTTTCCTGCCTTTGCACTTCTGCACAGACAGCTCCTTCATTGGGAATTCCCTTGCTTGTTTGTCTCTGAGACAAGTTACTCCTCATCCTCAAGATCCAGCTTAAGAATCACTGCTGTGCAAGGCCTTCCCTGGCTAGACCTGCAACATCATACTTCTCTGCAAGTTGCCTACAGCTTACCCCTACTATACTACCATAATAGAGAATATCAGTCTCCTGTAATTTATTCATCTATGGATGTAAGAACTGGATGAAGAGATATGCCATAGAAGAAACTGATTTTTAGTATCTTTGCTCCCAAACAATCTATAATTGAGGTCTGTCTTCACCCATGATAATCTGCTTCGTGGAGTCAATGAAATTGGAGGCAAATAAGTCTTTTTTGTTTTTAAATGTAGTAAAGACCACTAAGACTTAACCCAGCTAAAATGAAGGAACTCTTCATAACTTTTATTGGTCCCAAGGGAGATCAAGAGTGACAGTTCTCAGACCGTATTCATAAAGGCTATTCAGGAGCCCCCTGTGGCGTGTATGTTGTGTTTACTCCAGGTCAACAGCATCAACTTCATATAAAAATGTTTATTCCCTTTCACTCGGTGTTTTCTACCTTTAAATATTTTATTTTTACTTATTTATTTATTTGGCTGCACAGGATCTTAGTTTTGGCAGACGGAATCTTCAGTCTTTGTTGTGGCATGCCAGCTCTTAGTTGTGGCTGCTGCTACTGCTAAGTTGGCTTCAGTCGTATCCGACTCTGTGCGACCCCATAGATGGCAGCCCACCAGGCTCCTCTGTACCCGGGATTCTCCAGGCAAGAATACTGGAGTGGGTTGCCATTTCTTTCTCCTTAGTTGTGGCATGTGGGATCTATTTTTCTGACCAGGGATTGAACCCAAACCCCCTACATTGGAAGCTTGGAATCTTAGCCATTGACGACCAGGGAAGTCCCTCAATTTTAGATATATATAATAATCCCCCAAACTTGGCAAAACTTTAAATCCAACAATATTCTTTACAGAATTATATATACTTTTAAAAAGTAGAAAGTAAGCTAAATACCCAAATATAAAGACACTGATAGACTCATATTTATGGTATAAAAGCATGGTGGAATATTACAAACCCATCAAAGTTGTTAATAAAGATTATCTCATGGAAATATACATAAGTATTAGGTTAAAATACTAATAAAATTTATCTTATAGAAGAGTCATGTTAATATGTAGACAAAAAATAAATGAAACCCTATGCTAAAAAATGTGTTGCATAATTTTAATGAGTCCATGCATGGCTTTTTAACTCATCTAGTTTTTAATATTTTCTGAATTTTGTTTAATGAATATTAATTCAGTGAGAAAAACTATAAATTGTTTTAAAAGGAAAAGTTTTAAGAATATATCTGTAATTCAACAAATTAACACTTAAAAACCATATTAATGATATTGGTCAAATTTGAAAACAGTTCTATGTATGCAATAAATTAAAAAGAATTCTTATTAGTAAATTTAAATACAATTTCATTAAGTTAATAAACAAACATGATAAATTTCAAATGGGCTAGAGGAAACATTTTAAAACATGTCTCAGAATGTGTTTCTTAATGCATAATGTAAATGCATTTGTAACCAATAACCCATGTTTCATGTTCTAAAAATCCATGATGTATATATTTATACTATAAATAGAAAGCACTTTAAAAGAATTGAACACGGATTTAGATAATCAAAAGTGCATGTAAGACACTGTCTAGTGATGTGACTTTGAACAAGTTCTTTCCTCTCTGCCAAATCAAAATCAGCAAAATCAAGGCATTACACAAGATATTAGCTAAGTTTCCATCTAGCGCCAAAATGCTGGTTTTTCCAAGGGCTGTCAGGCAGCAGATGGAAATGGGGGAGTAAATGGGGTCTCAGGGGTATGTTCATGAAAAAATATAGCTTCTCAGCAGGTTGAAATATTCAAAAGAGCAGGATTTAAAAGCAGAGAAAACTTAGAGGGATGGGGTAGTGGAGGAAGTAGAAAGGAGGCAGAAAGCAACTCATCAAAGAGAGAATATTTTGTGAGAGGGAAGCAGTAGTAAAATATTTCTTAGGGACATTCCAGGGTGAGAAAGTGGGAAGTATGTATATGAGATTTAAGTCTATGTGACAAACTAAAGTAACGTGAAGTCTTGTGCTTGCCCTGACACTGTGGCAGCTCAGAAAACAGCATCTCACCTTCTCTTCACCGCATCAGATCTGGAGGCTAATTTCATGCCATTATCCATAGAACAAAAACTAAATAGGGACCCTAAATTATCAATAGGTACAGGATTAATGAAAAGCCATTCATTACAGATAAGAGATAATATTTGAACCATATTAGAATCATAACTTCAAGAGCACATCTCCCCTGGATGAACCAAAGGAACTTCAACTTGAGTGTTACCAAACTAGAATCTATCTTCATGCCCCACATTTGCATTAAGAACAGGTATCTCCTCATGCCTGGGCTCTAAAGCCAAATATCTGGGTATCATTCTAGGTACTATTTCTAAGTTATACCTAAGTCTCATCTAATAACTTAGTCCCTGTTTTAGAAACATTCAGTATCCTAATGGTGAGGAGTACGTCAAGGTTGAATATTGTCACCCTGCTTATCATCATGAGAAACGCTGGGCTGGAGGAAGTACAAGCTGGTATGAAGATTGCTGGGAGAAATATCAATAACCTCAGATATGCAGATGACACCACTCTTATGGCCAGAAAGTGAAGAAGAACTAAAGAGCCTCTTGATGAAAGTGAAAGAGGAGAGTGAATAAGTTGGCTTAAAGCTCAACATTCAGAAAACTAAGATCATGGCATCTAGTTCCATCACTTCATGGCAAATAGATGGGGAAACAGTGGAAACAGCGTCAGACTTTATTTTGGGGGGCTCCAAAATCACTGCAATGGTGATTGCAACCATAAAATTAAAAGACGCTTACTCCTTGGAAGGAAAGTTATGACCAACCTAGACAGCATATTAAAAAGCAGAGACATTACTTTGTCAACAAAGTTCCATCTAGTCAAGGCTATGGCTTTTCCAGTGGTCATGTATGGATGTCACAGTTGGACTGTCAAGAAAGCTGAGCACCAAAGAATTGATGCTTTTGAACTGTGGTGTTGGAGAAGACTCTTGAGAGTACCTTGAACTACAAGGAGATTCAACCAGTCCATCCTAAAGGGGATCAGTCCTGGATATTCATTGAAGGACTGATGTTGAAGCTGAAACTGCAATACTTGGGCCACCTGATGCAAAGAGCTAACTCATTTGAAAAGACTCTGCTGCTGGGAAAGATTGAGGGCAGGAGGAGAAGAGGATGACAAAGGATGAGATGGCTGGATGGCATTACCAACTCAATGGACATGAGTTTGGGTAAACTCTGGGAGTTGGTGATGGATAGGGACGACTGGCATGCTGCCGTTCATGGGGTCACAAAGAGTCGGACACGACTGAGCGAATGTACTGAACTGAACTGAAATAAAATAAGCTGAATACTCATCAACTTGCCACTTGAGATTCTTCAGGATCTTGGTCAACCTAAATGTCCATTCCCATATCCCATTCCATCTTATCATGACCCTTATGAGACAGATGTACTGGAAAGCTCATAGCTTTTGAAAATTCTTAAGATTTCTCCTTTGGGGACTTTGTTCACTTCTTTTCCTGAAGCCTGAGCCTATTATATCTGTCTTCTATTTTGCAAACTTCGCGTGGCTCTAAATTTCCATGTCCAGGGTCCCTCAGTTGAGGGATTTCACAGACCCATCATATATCATGCCAATGATATAGTCTGCCCTATATTTGTACTGTTTGGGGGTTTTATCTTCTTTCTTACTAGAATCTTCTTCATTGGCTTCTAAGTTTCTTAAGGTAATAGTGTATCTGATTCAAGCTTGTAAATCCATACCATCCCACATGGTGTACAGTTTTTCAAAAAAATACACATTTGTTGAATGAAATAGTATGATTTTAAGAACAGAGACTACCATAGTAATCTTTAGGTCTTGGCCCTTTAGAACAATTGCTGTAACATGAGGTTTGTTTTAGACAACTAAAACTGGATATATTCACACACTGTAATTGCAAATATGGCATTAATGAGCAAACACTTGAGATCCATTACATATTAAGAACCATAAAATGATCAAAGTTCATAACCCTTCTTTTTTTTTTTTATAACCCTTCTGAATTTACAATTTAACTAGACATTTATCTATCTGGACCATGTTGGCTCCTCTGAAAAGAAGAGGTTCCTACCAGTTGGAATTGAGTATGTGCAAATAATTCATTCCACAAAATTCACTAAGTAAAACTGTATGATCTGTCCTGAGCCAAGAAAGGGAGAAAAAACGCATAAAAAACAATTTTACTTTGGGTGCTTAACACTGAGCTGGGTACAAATGGCATGCATGTAACAAAGTAAAGGGCAGCACAGTGTAGCATCACTCCCATGTAGGCAGAAAGACAATGAACTTTGTAGCCTGTTTGGAAGCCGTAGACATCATTCTCATTAGGGACCCCTGTGTCTTCAAGCAGCTTCAGGTGTGAAGCTGCTGATGAATTCAGCAGACATACCAATCTCTGCATTTCCAAGACTCAGTGACTGTTTTCTTAATAATACCACAGGAGGTTCAAATTTTTCAAGAATTGGGATTCCTGCACAATTCAAAGAGGACTCCAGGAAAACAACTTTCTGTGAAATAAGAAATCATAAAATGTCCATGACTCTTCCCTTTTTATGTCAATATTTGAATAACTAGATAGGATCCAATAGTTGAATCTTATGAGTGTGTATATATGTATATATATATGTATTTTACATATATATACATATAATCTTATATGAATATACATGCATTTTCACATATAAAGTTATATATTACATATTATTTTGAAATATGTACATTTATAAAGGCTGATTATGAATAAATCAAAGAACTTGGCGAAACTGAAGTGTGTAAAACAAATGTCTGCATCATGTGACTTTTTTTGACTATACGTATTTTCAAATTATTTATTTGTTTATTTTATCTAATGTATCTACTGCATATCCTAGACATTGCTGAACACAATAAACAAAACCAATACACTCATGGAGGTTACATTCCATTAGGGAAAGAACCACAACCAAAAATAGATTTTGGTAGGTACTATGATAAGGTAGAAAATATGATAATACAACAAAGAAATCCTAGGAAGCTACTTAGCATTACCTGCTCAGGAAAGGGCTCATTGAGGAGACAGCATTAAGATTTAGATCTGACTGACAAAGAAACACCCATGATAAGTCAAGATAGACAAGGGTAGGAGGCAGCATTCCAGGCCTGGGGCAGCTATCACCAAAATCTAGAGACAGGAAATGTGTTGGTGTGTCCCAGGATCAAGAAGGCCAATGTGAGGGGCAGAAGTAAGAAGGAGAGTGACAGAAGACAAGGTCAGCCAAGTTAAGTAGCTGGGATTTTAGTTGCATTTTAATGCATTATTGCTGACACCGTTGTCTGGGAATCAAGATTTGGGTGGGTTTTGATCAATGCCCTGCCATTAACTTACTGTATGACTCTGAAAAACATATATGCTTTCTCTTGGCCTCAGAGCGACCTCAACTGTGAAACAAAGAAAATGAACAAGAAAGTAGATGATCTATGAATTCCCTTTGAGTGCTAACATTCTATGATTCTAATCTTTGCCCTCAAAATGAAGTTGAACACTCCCTTTTCTTAAAAGTACTGAGGCCCTTCCATGAACTAGGGAAGCATAGCTCAGGGTATGCTTGGTCATTTTCCCTGAATTGTAAAACTGCCAAGACTTAAGATAGGATGAGGAGCCAAAGATTGCATTTACCCTGTGTTGCTGACATTTCTTACAAGACACGTTTGCTGTGAGTTTTTATATATTTTGCTCCTGTCTTCATTACTTTCCCAGTTTCTTTGGAGTGCCATGCAAAGATACCCTCTGTTCTCTACTTTCACCTTAACGATTTTAAAGACAGAAATGACTATGGAGGTCCTTAATGCTAATGCTAATGCTAATGCTAAGTCACTTCAGTCGTGTCCGACTCTGTGCGATCCCATAGATGGCAGCCCACCAGGCTCTGCAGTCCCTGGAATTCTTCAGGCAAGAACACTGGAGTGGGTTGCCATTTCCTTCTCCAATGCATGAAAGAGAAAAGTGAAAGTGAAGTCGCTCATTCGTGTCCGACTCTTAGCGACCCCATGGACTGCAGCCTACCAGGCTCCTCTGTCCATGGATTTTCCAGGCAAGAGTACTGGAGTAGGGTGCCATTGCTTTCTCCGAGGTCCTTAATACCTTCCCAATATCTGCAGTCACACTGGTTTCCCAAACTCTCCTTCGGGAATAAGATCAAATGTGCAAAGATTGAACTCACTTCTCTCTGCAGAAAGGTGCTTGAAAATATGACACTAATATAAGCTTCCTCACTTTGTAGAAATTCCCAATCAGAAACATAATCAATCCGGCTAGTGATTCCCAGAACATGAAATTCACTGTGACCAAAGATTACTTGGCTCTCACCATAAATAATTTAGAAAGACTACTAAACAAACACTTCAATAGCTTCATAGAGTTGCTGCATAAACAAGCAATATGTGCACAAGATAAACCTTTTAAAGGAACAGCTAAGAGATTTGGACTTTTAAAGAATATTTACCTTGGAACTGAGATAAAGCCCAAGACTGAGTTTAAAGAGACAGCACACAGAACACAGGTCCTCTTCTATGGATCAAGAAGAGAATAAATCCTGTTTCTGATTTGTGGTATTTTAAGTTTCAGGGCTGCATTGATACCGTGACCTCTTATTCTGAGTCACACATGCTTTAGCTGGAAAAAGCAAACCATTTTAAAACAATATAGATATGTTTGCTATGTTGTATAATTTTTATCATGCTTTAGTGACCAAAATTCATCAGTTGGAAAACAGCTCTAGTTTATTAAGGAAAATAATATCTGACACAAAGAAATTTTATTTGTAAGAAAAATAAATACATTCTATAAACTAAATACATTTCATCTAAACTAAACAAACATTCTAGAAAAAAACGTTGTTTAGTTTTTAAGTTGCTAAGAGTATGAGTCATTTGAAAGGTATTTTATTATGTACAACTAAGAGTTCATTGGATGACTGGGTTTAACACTTCCTCCTTAGTAATTAGCCATGTAAGCTTGGACAAGTTATTCAGTTTCTTTGAGTATCACCTGTATGTGCCAGACAAGGCTGTTGGATTAAATATTCTCAAATTGTAATTCAATGCTGAAATGCTAGAAATGTATCTTTAGCACCACATATTGCATTTTCAAGCAGCATATGATAAGCATTTAATCAGTTCATCAACAATGTAGTGAAAAATTGAAACGGTGAGACACGTTTTGCTAATTACCAAAGGGCATTACTGATTTTGGTAATGCACTATCCTGGTAGAGTCCTGGAGCTGTTATCGCAAAACTTTGGTTTTGTCTCCTACTGGCCATAAAGTTACTTTGGTAAGGTCATACAGGCTCACTGGACCACTATTTCCTCTTGTGTGAAGTAGGCATAACAGTGCTTTCTTCTCACAACTGTTTCAAAACCTTAATAAAACAGAAACTAGAATCAGATCATTGCATTTTAAAATCTGGCTCCACCAGTTATGAATTGGGTGATTTGGGGCAGTTTGCTTAACTTCCAAGGGCCTCAATCTTTCAATCTGTAAAATGGAGAGGAAAACAGCATCAGCTAATTGAAAGAATTGTTGTAAGGATGAAAGTAAAGCCCCATAGGTTTAGCAGTTAGAATAGTACTTAGCATTTAGCAGATGTTAGTGTTCATTTACATAATTATGACTAATACAATTATTATTTCTAGAAATAGTAGTAGTAGCAGTTTCAACGGGAAAGGCGCGTGAAAATTCAGGTACTAAGCAAAAACCAAGTTTCTTTAAGGGCAAATAACAAAAAGTAATCCTGTAGGATAGGGCTATAATATGATTGAAGGCCTGAGGATTCAGGATGGCTAGGACTGGGCTTCAGTGAAGGGAAAGAAGGCCAACAGAAAGTCATTATAACTGGAGAGGACAGAATAATCAAAAAGATGGAAGAGAAAGACCCAAGTGCAATTTCCAGGTAAGGCAGCAAAGTAAACACAGGCAGGTACTCTTGCTTCTTCCTGAAGTGCTAAGAAAATGACATGAAGGAAGTATGTTTAAGTCATAAAACCATATTGAAAAAAATAGGGGAAGAGAAAAGTAAAAAAGTGAAAGTGAAGTCGCGTCCAACTCTTTGCGACCCCATGGACAGTAGCCTGCACCAGGCTCCTCCGTCCATGGGATTTTCTAGGCAAGAGTACTGGAGTGGGTTGCCATTTCCTTATCCAGGGAATCTTCCTGACCCAGGGATTGAACCTAGTCTCTGGCATTGTAGACAGATGATAGCATTACCTTACTGCAGCTAGAGAGACTATCTCATTTTTTCATGCTGGGTGCTAAGATGCACTGTACCACCTTATTCCTAGTCTTCTATCCCTTCTGGATTTGTAGAACACTGAAAATCAAACTGGTAACCTTGGGGAAAAGACTGGAACATTGTCTCTGCAATATGACTAGCCCAGGAAGGAAGATACCAAGGTACTGGCATTAAGAATTTTCACCAGGCAGCCTGTCCAGATCACCTCTCTAATTCGAAGACTCTGGTTGACAAAATTCCACCAAAGCACTCAGAAGTTCACACCAGCTATCAAGAGAATCACTCTGAAATACAAATAGACCATTCAGAAAAGGTGCTAACGTGAAAGATAGGGACCTGAATGTAAATGAAAAAGAAAAGTAACTTGGAGATAATAAAAAATGCAAGAAAAACTTCAACAGAAACCATATTTGTGTATTATATTCATAAAGTAGGAATTGAATGCACTTTATAAAAACAAATATTCTGACAATATTAAAGGGGTCTTGGAAGTAAATATCATAACAGGAAGGAAAAATTCAGTAGATTTGTAAGATTATAGTAGGGAAATTTCCCCAAAAGCAGGACAAAATGTCTAGGAGATGGAAAATAGGAGAAAAGACTATAACAGTTTAAAATCAGCCCAGAATTTTTGATATCCAAACAATAGAAGCTCCAGAAAGAAGACACTGATTAAAAGGAAGAAAGGAAGTCATCAGTGAAAACCTATATCAAAAGTATTCAGAGATAAACAATATGAATTGCCAAATGCCTGGCACAGTGACTGCAAGACTCATACAAATATATATCATCTTGAAATTCAAAGACCATACACATTTCCAGAGAGAGTAATGAATAGTTCTATACAAAAGAGGAGGAATCAAAAATAGCTTTGGACTTTGCACTAACAGAGTTGGAAGGCAGACAACAATAAGCCAGAGCCTGAAAATTCTGAGGGAAAATGATTTACAATCTAAAATTCTGCATCCAACCAAACTTTCAATCAAGGATGACAGTAGAATAATAACATTTAAGGCATGCCATGCTCTTTACAGAACGTAAGTCTCCATTATCTCTTTTTTTTTTTTTTCTGGTAGAGCTACTGGATAATGTGGTCCAGTTTAAAAAAAAAAAAGTGATCAAAATAGAAGATGTGACTATAGAAAGAGGGAATCTGACTCTGGAAATAGGAAGAAAGTCTTCAAGATAATGAAAGATGTATACCAAGAGGAGAAGACAAACAAAGCCACTAGAAGCAGACGCCTTGGATTTGGTTGATATTTTTTTCTTACTTGAATATAACAATTTAAAGAATACCTAAAGATTTTGGCAATGGGTAAAGGATTTGGGCCGAACCAGTGGTAAGTATATAGGAAACTGAACAAAGAAAAAAATCAAGAAAAGTATTCACTAAACAGTAAAGTAAAACTGTGCAGAAAAGTAGAAGATATTATGATTTAGTATATGATTTAGGATTTACCTAGTCATAATACAGGAAACACTAAATATTCACATAACCAAAATTATGAGAAGTAAATTTGAAGAGGGGGAGAAACAGGAAATATGTGTGTATGTGTGTGTGAAGTCAGTAATTAATGCCTAAACGGAAACATCTGTATGTAGCACTATATTTAGCAATGCTTCCCAATCCTGTTCAAGACAGCACTCACACACACACACACACACACACACACACACACACACACACGCACACATGCACAGAGTACACAGGAACAAATGGAAAAGACAATTGATACTGAAGGCAATGAGACAGGAATCAGGCCACCCCAGGTTCTACCTGACCTCCCTGAGGGCAGGAAGTGTCAATATCTCGCAACACCTGTAATGTATTTGCTGCTTACTGCTTGAGAGGCACTGATTTAGAGATAGGGAGGTAAATAACCAAAAGAACAAGCTAAATGTATTGAAAGTGATTTTTCTCTGGGGGAAGGAGATGGGAAGGAAGGGTGAAGCAGGGAGAGACAGGCAGGGGGCAGAGACCTACCATAGTTCATAATAAACTTTGTAGAACTAATTGAATCTTTTTTAAATTTTTAATTGGAGGATAATTGATTCACAATTAAATCAATTTTAATTGACTTACAAATAAGTGTTGGTTTCTGCCATACAATGTGAATTAGTCATACACACATATATATATGTACATACATGTATATATGTTATATATATATATATATATGTATCCCCTCCACAGAGTCTCCCTCCCACCTACCCACCCACCACACCTCTCTAGGTTATCACAGGGCACCGAGCTGGGCTCCCTGTGTTATACAACAGCTCCCCACTATCTATTTTACACATAATAGGTACAATGTAGCTAGGTACATATGTCAACCACGTAGGCATATTACTTTGAAGCTAAAATAAAGTAAATAAAAACCCGAACTATGAAACTGATACCTGAACTAAATATGATACTGACACTTGTCAAGCACTTTTTACATGCCAGATATACAACAATTTCCCTTTTTGGTTGTCCTATGACAATCAAGCGGCAAGTAACAAATCATGCTATTACACATAGTTCAAATGTGAAGAAACCTAAGGTAAGATAAATTAAGTACATTTCCCATCTTCCTATAACTAGTAAGTGATAAGACTGAAATCCATGGCCTCGGCCATGATTCAGAGTCCAAGCTATTGCCCACTTGCTATGCCCTGTCCTTCAGGTGAGGTCGGTGTTGGTGGCACCACACCCTGAAGGGTCTTGTCTATCAGTCTAGGTGAAGACCTTTTAGGCACTCTGGGAAATGGGATCTTTCAAAAATGTTCACATGTCAGGAACACAGGCCATATCAACCTGCTCAAATCTAAAAACCAGAGTTTTAAAGACCCCCCTCCTCCCCTCCTGCAGACACTCCCCACAGGGAAAGCCTCATCCCTGCCCCATGCTGTATGAAAAGGATGTGGTGCCATCCCTTCCCTCCACGCAAGCAAGCTTCCTACCCTTTGGGAGGTTGTTGCTGCTTTTCTACAGGGCTGCACGACTCCGATGATTTAACCTGAAGGCTGAAATGCAGGAGCAAACCTCACTGGAGGTATAATATGGCTTATGACATCAATATTTAATTATTTTAATAAGGTTACAATTGGTTAATATTTTCTAATATGAGGCTCTGGATTCTCATAAGCTTTTTTTTTTTTTTTTAAGAATGTAAAGCAGCATGCTCCAATCCAAAACTGAGAAAAGAAAAAGAAAATCAAACTTCTAAAAGATTGATGAACACTTAAATTCATATTAAAAAAAAAAAAGTGTGACCCCTGTTTTATCAACCAATACCATTTGAAGGCTTCCAGGCATTTAAAACACTTTAAAGTTATTCTGAATATTTACATCCAGAAAAGCTTCAATACACACACACATGCACGCACACAAAGAAACAGAGAGAGACACAGAGAGAATGCGAAAGAAGAGAAGACGTTTTAAAAGGACAGTAACAAAGACCTGTGTTGATTTTTAATCAAGTATTTCATCACAGGGACCTATTAGATGATTTACATTAAATAGATCAACAGCATTTGATAACTATACATACTTATTTCTTCTTACTGTTCTCTGTCCCTCTCCTGCTGGCAAACCAGACATGCAGACTTTTACACGACAGAGCTCCTTCCCAAGATCTCCCAGATTCCCCACACTAATCTCACCCGTCCACGTATATACACGCACAGGCTCACACACAGCCCTGATGGTATCAGGATATTACCACTGTCCAAGACCTAGATTCCCTCTCAGAACCACACCTCATTCCAGAGCCGGGGATTAGGCTGGTTCAATTTCACAGTGTGTGGCTGGATTTGGAACCGGCCACCTCCCGCCTCAAACAGCTCCCTAGCTGCCTTCCCTCCCCGATTCCTCCACACTCTTCACCACCCACGAGGTGCAGAATTCTTCCTCAGCTTTTACAGCAAAGATGCCCTGTCCTCTAAAAAAGAGTCTGTAATAGAAGGGAAAGTTACAACTGCCTTTTCTTAACAGTAAAGACAATCATTTGGCTTCCTTTTCTTAAATAAAAACATTTTATCACTTAAATATATCAGTCCCTTCACTTTAATTTGCTTCATAGGACACAATTCCCCCCTTCCCAGGACACAGAAAATGTTATTCACAACACTGACTCCCTTGTAAATGTATTAACTAATATATTTGTCTCTTCATCAGAAAATGTTTCATGTGTACCTACTGAATTCAGTAGTGTTCAGAAGAGTCAAGAAATGAAGCATTACCCTTACTGGGATCAGTGCTCGATCCTGGAAGACCTGATGCTATGAATGCTCCTGGAGAAGAGGGGCACTGAATCCAGACTTGTAGGAGGGACCAAGGGTAGGCGGTGGAGAACAGGACCAGTCTGTGTGTGTATGGAGGGCTTCCACTTGTCAAGGAAGAAGAATTTTCCAAGCAGAGAGACTTGCATGTGCAAAGGACCAGAGCCATGGACAATATTTAGGAAATAAAAGATTATTCTTTTGAAGCACAGAAGAAAATGGGGGTGAGTTGGAGTTTGGTGAGACATGAAGTTGGAGACATGGACAAGGTCAATCATGTAAAGCCTTGTAAGCTCACTTGGGTAGTGATAATCCATTGGAGAGTTTTTCGAAGGGCAGTAACATGATCAGATTTGCATTTTTAGAATTGTACTCATTCTTGGCATGAGTCGGGTGCTTGGGAGATCTGTACTCTAAAAAGAAAAGGAGCCTTTATTATACCAATTTTATCAGTATTTAACTTGAGTTGGAGGGGCTTCTCAGGTGGCTCAGTAGGTAAAGAATCTGCCTGCCAATGCAGGAGATGCAGGGTCAAGAAGATCCCCTGGAGAAAACTGGCAACCCACTCTAGTAGTCTTGCCTAGAAAATTCCATGGACAGAGGAGCCTGGTGGGCTACAAAGAGTTGGACATAACTGAGTATTCCACAGCACAGCAACTTGAGTTGGATAATAGCTGTGTAATACCTGGAGGTTACTAAATACTTGCAAATGTATTTTCACACTTCAGTATCATTACTGTCTACAAGGCCACTGGGATTATCTTCATTTTTGTGAAAGAGGAAATTGAGACACAAAAAATAAAGTGGAGTTCTGGGGCTGGCACTGAGTTCATTCTAGCATTACTTTGTTACAGGCAGAGGAAAGGTCCAGGACCGAGGGTAGGGCCTTGTGCTCACACCAACAACCTGGAACAGACAATATAAACAGAACGGCTGGCTGCTGTTGACTGAAACCTGGGACTTGGGCTTCCTGGTAGCTTAGCTGGTAAAGAATCCACCTGCAAAGAAGGAGACCGCAGTTCAATTTCTGGGACAGGAAGATCCACTAGAGAAGGGATAGGCTATCCACTCCAGTATTCTTGGGCTTCCCTTGTGGATCAACTGGTAAAGAATCCACCCACAATGCAGGATACCTGGGTTTGATCCCAGGGTTGGAAAGATCCCCTGGAGAAGGAAATGGCTACCCACTCCAGTATTATGGCCTGGAGAATTCCATGGGCTGTATAGTCCATGAGTTGGATAACAGCTCTGTAACACCTGGAGGTTACTAAATACTTCCAAATGTATTTTCACACTTTATTATCATTACTCTTTACAAGGCCACTGGGATTATCTTCATTTTGTGAAAGAAGAAACAGACTCAAAAAAATAAAGTGGAGTCCTGGGGCTGGCACTGAGTTCATTCCAGCATTATTTTATTACAGGCAGAAGGAAGGTCCAAGACTGAGGGGAGGTCCTTGTGTTCACATCAACAACCCGCGGAACAGACAATATAAACAGAAAGGCTGGCTGCACTGACTGAACTCTATGACCTATAACATAATTTAGTAAAGGCTTCCCAGGTGGCTCAGTGGTAAAGAATCCACCTGTCAGTGCAGGAGACACAGAAGACGCAGGCTCAATTCTCAGTTGGGGAAGATCCCCTGGATAAGGAAATGGCAACCCACTTCAGTATTCTTGACTGGGAAAATCAATGCACAGAGGAGGCTAGGGGGCTGCAGTCCACAGGGTTGCAGAGAGTCAGACACGATTGAGCACACATGCATGCAAAATTTAGTGAAAAAATGCAAAAACATGAATCTGGAAAACTGGAAGACTTTAAAGGCAACAGTGAAGTTCATATGCAATGGTCAGTGGTTCTAGGGGTTCTTGTAGCTAAATTTCTATTTGCAAAGACTGATCACTGACAAAATTGTTTAAAAAAAAAACTTAAGTAAAATTTGGCAGAGAAGTGCTTGTATTCTGGTGCTGTTTGTATATATATTCCTGGCTAAACATAGACTATCTCTGAAAAATGGTATGAGAAATGTATTTGTGACTGCCTTTGGGGAGAATTAGAGACTGGAAGGAGATTAATTTTCACTGTATAACCATTGCTGCTGCTTTAATTTTTGTACTGTGCATGAGTCACACATTAAAAATATAATTTAACTATGAAAGATATGATATTTTGAAGAAAATAATAATTCTATGCTTACTCAGAGTATTTTATAATAAAAACCCAGAACAGACAGGCAGAAAATTTCAGACCATTTTTTCTGCAGTATCTGATGTACTCAGGAACTAACTTTCTAATGCAGAGCCATGGTCTTTGGGATTATATAACTCCTTGGGAAATAACATTTGTTCTGACTTAGAATAGCCGTTTTTTGTCTCAAAGCCCCAGGGCTGTGCCGAGGCCCTGGAGTCCATGAGCTTCAGGCACTTCAGCTTTTGTTTAGCCCCTGAGAAAGCGCACCCCTGCCTGGCCACTGTGCAAAAACACATGATGTCAACAAATCAGCATTTGATGCTGAAGCTCCACTGACTATATGGAAGGGGAAGGGTAGAAAGGTAGGAGGAACCATTCTAAACGCCCGTGCTCTAAAAACTATTTTTTGTGGTGTTAATAGCTGTTTCACAAGGAAAAGGAAATCTAGGTCAAATACTTTAGGAAATACCATTTTCTCCTCTTCCTCTTCTAATGTGGGTGGGGGCACAGTGCATGTTAGTGCAGCAGAGTTTGGGGGATTTATTGCACATACCCTTGACCAGAGAAATCTTTTTTTCAGGGCAGGGCTTTTAACACTTTTCAGGACACCATTCTTATGTGGAACACTGCTAAGGAAATGTTACAGTAGGCTATTAGGTAGACTTTTACAGCAACAGCCCCCTGTTTGCCTTACTCTTGATAGCCACACCTGTGGCATTCCTTTTCCACATTGATTCTGATTTTGGCCATGAGACCAGCCTTGGCCAGCAGGACAGCAGCAAAGAGAACAAGCAGAGGCTGGATAAGGGCCCCCACACTGGAGACTTCCCCTTCTGGATCTCTGCCCTGAGATCCTCATGCTGCAAAGAAGTCTGGGGTGAAAGATCAAGCAAAGACCAAGAGGCTCAGCCCAGTGAGCTGCAAAGGTGAGCCCAGACTCCAGCCACTTGGCCAGTTGAGCGTCATTGTACAAGTGAGCCCACGTGAGGGTAACAGAACTGCTTGAGCAGACACAGAATTGTGACATACAATGAATCATCATTTTAGGTCACTTGATTTGGGGGCAGTGTGCTACATAATAACATGTAACTGATACAGACATTTAAATGTCAAAGTAAAAAGCAACTGGCAAGGATAAGGCCAAGGATAGGAAGAACTAAAGAGCCTCTTGATGAGGATGAGAGAGGAGATTGGAAAAAGCTGGCTTCAAAGTCACCATTCAAAAAACTAAGATCATGGCATATGGTCCCACCCCTTCATGGCAAATAGAAGGGGAAAAACAGTGACAGCAACAGCAGATTTTGTTCTCTTGTGTTCCAAAATCACTGTGGACAGTGATTGCAGCCATGAAATTAAAAGACCCTTGCTAGATAGCGTATTAAAAAGCAGAGACATTACTTTGCCAACAAAGGTCCATATAGTTAAAGCTATGGTCTTTCTAGTAGTCATACAGAGATATGGGAGTTGGATCATAAAGAAGGTTGAGCACCAAAGAATTGATGCTTTTGAATTGTGGAGCTGGAGAAGACTCTTGAGAGTCCCTTGGACAGCAAGGAGATCAAACTTGTCAATCTTAAAAAAAATCAACCCTCAATATTTATTGGAAGGACTGATGCTGAAGCTGAACCTCTAATACCTTGGCCACCTGATGCGAAGAGCTGACTCATTGGAAAAAGACCCTGACACTGGAAAAGACTGAAGGCAAAGGAGAAGGGGGCAGGAGAGGATGACATGGTTAGATGGTTAGATAGAACCACTGACTCAATGGACATGAGTTTGAGCAAACTCTGGGAGATAGTGAAGGACAGGGAAGCCTGCTGTGCTTCAGTCCATGGGGTCACAAAGAGTGGGAAACGACTTAGCTACTGAACAAGGATAAGGACCCTTGACCTCTATTTTGAGCTCTGTTGTCTCAGTTTCCTCACATGTAGAAAAAAAGGAAGCTAGAATAGAAACTGTCTAATGGGCCTTCTCACTCTAATGTTGTTTTTACAGCAAAAGAAATGTGTTCCACATATATGTATTATTATTTTGGCATCCATTTGACCCCAGACTGCAGGGCTTGAGCTTAACATATATCTTGCAGGTGAAAAAAGAGAGCTCCACTTGAGAATTTGTAAATCTGGCTCCCAGTCCCCTAGGCTGACTTAGCCCAGATGTTAAAATAGAAATATCTGAGTCTGGACTGGGATTCTTTGCAAAATGAAAGGTGAGGTGATGGAACACGGGTCACAGACTCTTTGCCTCCTCGCTTTCCTAGGCTCTACGGGTCTGTCAGCAGCCGCATGACCCTGAGCTTTCTGAGAGACTGGGTTTGTGTTTACAGCACACAGGACAGAAGAGCAACAGAAACCGCCCCAATTCCCAGCCAGCCTTTCTCACTGTGCAGGAGGAATAGGAGTGTGGGATCACACTCTGTTTATTTGTGGTTCTTTTAAGTGATGTCCAGAGACCCACATTTCATGCTTGTTTGAAAGTGTATACGTAACTGGGGAAGCTGTTAAACAGCAGTCTGCCTTCACTCCAGTTGTTTACTTATTTAGTTATATGTCAGCATGCAGTTCATTGAGTCATAACTCTTTACTTTGCCTAAGATGACCAGCATTTGAGGATGTCAGAGGAAATCTGCATCTCATGTTTATAAAGATTTCCCAGGACATCATATTTGGCTACTTATACTTCAGTTATCAAAGGCTTTTTGTTTGTTTGTTCAAAAAAACTTTCTTTGATTGCTATTATGACATCCACAAAAGGAGGGAGAAAAGAAAAAAAAAGTATCCATTACAGAGGAAGAAAAAAAAGTACAAGTCATCCCAAAATAAACTGAAACAAATTCCTTGAAAGTGCTGAAAACAACATCAAGACATAGAGATTCTAAATAGTGGGAGAAAAGCAGTAACTCATAATCATTGATCTTAACAGCAAAGGTCTAACCTAAAGCAGAAAAGTTTAGTTTAATTATGAGTGAAAAATAAAATAAGTTCAAACACAAAACACATTTTTGCTATTTTGCATTGTGTACATTGGCAGCAGAAGAGATGGTTCTTAAGGGGAAAGACAACTCTAAATCAAGTGAAAACAAACCAGAAAGCTAGATGAAGATAACACCTCAAAGAAATGCTGCCTTCCTCACTTCTGTAAGAGAACTGACAACAGTAATCTACCAGCAACAATTTCGGCCTTGCAAAAGTGTTCCAAGACAGCAGGCAGTGCAGTCGGTCAAACTCCTATTGCAATACCCAGGAGGCAGACACTCAAAGATGATACATCTTCATTAGACATCCTGGAGGTTTCCTGTGCAATGCACTGAAAGCTAAAGCAGGATGGCCTTCCATCCCTTTTGCAGGAGAAAGCAGCTGGCTGAAAACCTGTCTTCTGGACCACCTCTCCTGTTTCGCTGTGGGTTCTGTGATTGGCAAGAAGAAGATTAGGCGGTGAATACAAGAGAAGCTGAGCGGTAGGGAATGCTCCCTCTTTGGGTCTGGAAGAACCAACCCAGAACTGCCTCTGTCTTGCTCCCAGAAAAATGCCCATGAAGATAGCCCTGAAGAATCTGTAAAGGTGTTGGCCATTTCTTCCTTGGCCACCTTCTCACGCTCACTTTTATAACCATGACTAGCAATCAGTCTTAAGAGATAAAAGTTTATTTGGAAACTCAGTCAGCATGTTAACTGTGGTTTAAAGTGAATGGCTCCCTCTTCTCTCATTTTAGCCAGAGATTTACACCCCTTCCAAGCCGGTCCTGGTCTTATTTATGTATAACTGCACTAGAGAGTGGCTTGAGGTTGCCTCTTACAATAACAAGCTCTATTTATGCCTCGTGGGGCTGGGCCCAGGCAGTTAAAGCAACTTCGATTGAAACAGGCACCAGGAAAGCAGGAGCAGATTTCATGGAGAGGTTTTTTACTGAGACTACCCCTCCTTTAAACAAGACAGCTTGAACATTCTGATCCTTTGGATCTCAGAGCTACATGTGGTCCAAGGGGACCTCCACGGACTCTGCATTGCTTGAAATGTGTGCTCAGCCTTAATACAAAGCATCTACTGTTGGTGACACAAGAAATAGACAGAAATTCTGTTCTCCTGCTGCTACTTATCCTGATGGAAACAGACATTATAAAATACACTGAGGTGTCATTTTTTTTTCCCAAAGAAATACCTCTTCCAATTCCAGATGTCATACTATAATATACACAAATACACATTCATATGTATAATATGTATTAATAAATCTGATAGCATAATGGATTATTAACCATTATTCTCTTTCCTTATCACCATTATTAACTTTCATAAATCCACTTAGAATTTAATGCTATGTGCACATATACAATGGAGCTCAGATAAGGATCCTGGCCTTCATTCTCAATTCAAGTGTCAAAGTGTAAGTAAATTGAAATCTCAGAGAAGAATATGAAATCGATATCTTTCTATAACAGTAAGACCAGTTACAAAAGCTGACTTTTTTTCTTCACAAGCTGTTAAATGGCGCCCCCTTCCTGTCAGTGATGAATTTGTTGAAGGAGAAAAAAAAAACAAAAAAACACACATTGCCTTATAGCATCTCAAAATGTTAGTTTTGTAACAATCCTATAGAGCAAATGTCATGTAGACCAATCATTGGACATATAAAATAGATTAAAACCCGGGAAAGGGAAGTCTCTTATCATTTTCACCAATCAGTTAAAATACAGTTTCGGGAGGCGCTGTATTAATCACTAGAGATAAGCAAGGATTCTAACTCTGAGGGAATTCAAAATCTCATAGGGGCGACAAACCAAGGATAACCATCCAGGTTAGCAAGTGCTGTATCCGTGATGTATGCCACGTGCTATTAGAGAAATAGTGTTTGCCAAACTAGTTTAAGAAGGACTTCCTACAGATGCTGGCAAATAGGTAAGGAAAAATGGTTACATGATAACCAGGCATAAAAGGTAGAAAGAGAATCCTACACAACCAAAATGGAATTTCAAATTCTTCAAAGTTTGGAAGAGTGTGTTAAAATGAGGATCAAGTACTTCAATGATTTTCAGCTGCATAAGATCTCTGGGGACAAGTCAAAGAAGAAGGAACCAGGGAATATAACACAACATTGTAAAGCAACTATACTCCAATAAAAATTAAGTAATTAAAAAAGAATGAATGGGGGATATATTCTAAAGGCTTCATATGTCAAGCTGAGGAGTTCAGACTTCTGTCTGAAGATGACAGGAGACGCAGAAAAGTTTTTAAACCGTCCAGTATACACAGTTATATTTCAGTGCCGTCCCTTCATTCCCTTCAATGACCAGATCCATTAAATATCTAGCAGACAATGTGTGTAAGGGTACAAATTCTATGCTAAACCTTGGGGTACTTCAGAAGCATCTTCTTTGCCACAATATAAAAGCGTTATAAATCCACAGCAAGAACAAGGCATACAGTAGGATTTTGATCTACTGCCATATTGAATCTTTGTAAAAAGTAGTTAAAAGAGTATATAACATGCTACCTTTTGTGTTAAAAAGGGAAAGAAATAAGGAAATACATATAAATCTGATTATTTTGCATAAGGAAACATGGGAAGGATTCATATAAACAATCAACTTGCTTTACTACAACAGGAGGAGCAGGTTAAAGAGGGGGACACTCCTGAGTGTAGAATTTTGTAGAGATTGAATTCATGGAAGCATAGTGATGTTCTATACATTCAAAAGTAAAATCAACAAAGACAGTGGGAAAATGAAAGTTGCTCATTCGTGTCTGACTCTTTGCAGCCCCATGGACTTTACAGTCCATGGAATTCTCCAGGCCAGAAAACTGGGGTGGGTGGCCTTTCCCTCCTCCAAGGTGTCCTCCCAACCCAGGGATGGAACCCAGGTTTCCTGCATTGCAGGCAGATTCTTTACAAACCTCAAACCAAATGGAAAAAAAAGAGAGAGAGACAAATCAATTCACTGTGTTTAAAATGAATGAAATAATCAAACTGAAGAAAAAAAAAAAAAACAGAACTAATACTAATGATGGTGGAACCATTCTATGAATATACAACTTCAGCCTGAAGGAAATGGGATGGCTAACAAACCTTGAACTTGTCTGTGTAGGGTTTTTTCCTATGTAATATTTTGGGCTTCAGTTCAGTTCAGTCAGTCGTGTCTGACTCTTTGCGACCCCATGGACTGCAGCATGCCACGCTTTCCTGTCCATCACCAACTCCCAGAGCTTGCTCAAACTCATGTCCATTGAGTTGGTGATGCCATCCAACCATCCAAAAGTAATTTTCATGTATTAGAATTGAGAATTATAAATGTGTTCATGTAAACTGGTAGTCAAGATTCTCACTGTAGAAGAAGGAGGGTGGAAATAAGGAAGGAGGGAAGACAAGGAAGAGTCATGTAGCGGTGGACTGGAATTTGAAGGTATCGGTATGAATTAGCGATTTCTAAAGATAGACGGACTGGAATTTGAAGGTATCGGTATGAATTAGCGATTTCTAAAGATAGACACATAGAGACTTCCTTGGTGGTCCAGAGATTAAGACTTTTCACGTCCACTGCATAGAGCATGGGTTCAATCCCTGCTTGGGGAACTAAGATCTCACAGGATGAGTGATGCAAAAAGAAAATAAAAATATAAAGATATGCACACAGTTCATCCCCCAGCTCTGTCTACTGAAAGTACATGAAAGAAGTGACATTCCAGTAGCAATAAGCACAAAGAACACCTGGATCTTGGCTTCTCCATATCATTCCTTGGTAGAAGAAGAAATGATTTTTGGAGAAATAACCAATTCCAGGATGAAATGACAAAAGTACAAGACAAACCTGAAATAACGGTACCAGAAAGTAATGAATCTCTCAAAAGAACAAAATGTCAAAAAGGCACAGGTGCAGCTTAAAGGACCTCCTATTGGCATCAAAATAAAAGGAGGGTAAAGGATTATAGCTCATTGATTAAATATTAATTCATGAATATATACTTATATTGACAGATGATAGAGAATAGATAAATAAGAAAGTGGGCTTTTCCTTATAATAGAATGACAACTGATAAATGTGAATAAATGACATAATCATCATAGTAAATATTGGTTTGGAATCATAAAGGAGTGCTAAATCTAGGAGAGAAGGCTTATTAATTTCAAGGGGAACATCAGAACGGAAAGGAAAGAAACTGAACAACCACTTGACTAGCGATCAAAATTAGCATCAACAATAAGAGCAGATAAATGTGGTAGCCTTCCGGAAGTGATAGTCTGACAAGGACACAACCTCGCTTTTATACTATTCCCACCAGGGATGCATAGTCAGAATATAATTATGAGGAAATATCCAGACAAACCTTGATTGAGGAACATTCTATAAAATATTCTGTAGTCTTCAAAAATATCAATCACATGAAAGATGCAGCAAGACTGAGAAATTGTTACAGGTTATGGGAAACTAAAGAGACGTGACAGCTAAATGTAATATGTGACCCTATACTTGATCCCATAAATGGAGGGAAAAAATGCTATTAAGAGTATGATTAGGGCAATTGACAAGATCGGAATATGCAATACTGGTTTAATACAAATTTTGTATCAATGGTACTTTTCCTAAATTTGATAACTGTACAGTGGTTACATAGGAGAATATCATTTTCCTTAGAAAATGCATACAAAATACTTTAGGGGTAATGGAGTATAGTGTATGTAAACTATTCTCGAATGGCTCCAAAAATTACAAAATATGCACACTCGTACACACACACACACACACGGGGAGAGAGAGAGAGGGAGAAAGAGTAGGGAATTGTGGTAAAACAAATGTGGCAAAATGTAAAAATTGGTAAATCTTGGCAAACGGTATATCAAAGTATTAGTACTATTTTAGCAAGTTTTTTTGTTAGCTTCAGGCTATTTCAAAATGAAAAGTTAAAACAAACAGCTATTCATGATCAAATGATGATGTACACTACATGCTTTGTGCTTATTTTAATTAACCACGTAGCCACCAGTCCAACAGGCCAGAGTGGCACCTGAGCAGCACCTGAGCACCAAATGTGTACAAACATGTAGAGCCACTTACAGGAAAGCACATAAAACAGTCTGTGTACCTCATAAAAACTATCTTAATTCAACTCCATCAGGGTCTCCCACATAGTCTGCATAACTATAATGCCACACTTTGCAGGGCCTTGGTGGCACCTGGAGCACCCAGATATCTTGAAGAGCAAGGCTTCAATAAAGGCTCCCAAAACGCCTTAGGCCAGAGGACCCCTAGACAGCTTCCTTCTAGATGCATTGTGGCTGTAAGAATGAATTCTATTTTTCCATGGTCATCAGATTTCTACCCTAACAAATGCATTCTGAGGCCAGCGAAAGCAAACAGAGAAATGGGCATGGTGCTAAAGATTTGTAGTCTGGATTCACAGGAGATGCTATTTTAATAATACCTTTATATTATATATAAAATAGATAATCAACAAGGACCTACTGTATAGCACAGGGAACTCTACTCAATACTCTGTAATTACCTTTATGGGAGAAGAATCTGAAAAAGAATGGATACATGTGTATATAAAACTGAATCACTTTGCTGTACATCTGAAACTAACAAAATATTGTAAGTCAACTATATTCTGTGTGTACTTAGTTGCTCAATCATGTCTGACTCCTTGGGACCCCATGGCCTGTAACCTGCCAGGCTCCTTTGTCCATGGGGATTCTCCAGGCAAGAATACTGGAATGGGTTGCCATGCCATGCCCTCCTCCAGGGGATCTTCCCAACCCAGAGATCGAACCCAGGTCTCTTGCATTGCAGGCAGATTCTTTACTGTTTGAGTCACCAGGGAAGCCCAACAAATATTGACTTACAAAATATTGTAAATCAACTATATTCTAAGATAAAATAAACATTAAATTTAGGCAAATATTTTTAATAAAATTTAAATTAATTTAAAAACAAAAACAATGCCTTTAAAGATTTTAAAGAGGCCACATGGTGAGCCAGATCCAATCCTGGGCTTAAAATTCAAGCATATTAGAAGCATTAAGACCAAGAGTATCAGTAATATTAGATATCTTGAACTCTAATTTTATTAATTGCCTAAATGGCTCATTTTCACATAATGCTTTGTTGTTTATGTGTCACTTTCAGGCATATTCTCTCCACAGCAATAATATTATCAATAGTATTCATAATTGTTTATGAAGCACTTAATCTACAGTGAGCATTCTACTAAGGTCTTTACATATACCTCATTTAATCAGTAAGATAGCTCCATAAAGTAGTTATTACTATTCCCATTTTATGTTTTATTGATACGTGAAGCTCAGGTAGGCTAAGTAACTTGCTGATAACACAGAAAATAAGTAGTCATGCTAGGATTCAAATTCAAGACTGACATTAAAATCGAAGCCCTTAATCACAATTATCCCCATAATGTCTCCTATGACTATCATTCCCATTATTCAAATAAAGGAACTGAGACCCTGGCAAGTTGAAAGGTTTATCTAAGTTTGGAAGAGCCTAGCTCAGATCTCCTGCCTTTAAATTTGGCATCATTCCTTTCTTGGATGCTAAAAATACAAGGATCTCATAAAACAATGGGTAGAAAGTGCTTTATAAATTGTGAAATTCATGAATATATGAGGATTAAATATCATTATTACCTTTAAAGACTTCCCTAGTGCATCATGAGAGCAAGAAGCAGCTGCAATTAAGAGGGGAGCTGAGACACTTTGGAAATGAGTTTGGCAATTTCTTGTAAAGTTAAACATACACTTACCATTTGACCTAGTGATCCCTATTTACCCAAGAGAAATGAAAATATATGTTCATATAAAAATCTAGATGGGAAAGTTTACTGCAGCTTTATTCATAATTGCTCCAAACTGGAAACAACCCAAATGTCCTTCAACCGGTGAATGAATAAACAAACAGGGACATCTATGGAATGAAATGGTCTTCATCAGTAAAATGAAATGAATTACTGATGTATGTAACAACATGGATGGATCACAAATGCATTATGCTAAATGAAATAAGCCACATTCAAAAAAGCCTCAGACTGTATGTTTCCATTACATAATATTCCAGAAAAGGCAAAACTATAAGGACAAAAAAAAAAAAGCAGAGGTAGCCAGAGGCTGGATGTAGAGAAAGTATATTGACTAGAGAAGAGCATGAAGAAACTTTTTCAGATGAAAAAAATGTTCACTGTCTTCATTGTGCAGGTGGCTACACAACTGTATGCATTTATTTAAAGTCATAGACCTCTACTTAGAAACAGAGTAAATTTTATTGAATGTAACTTGTACTCCAATAAAACTTTTTTTTTTAAAGGAAGCTGAAATTCTCTAAGAATTGGTTAAACAGATTGATGGATAATTCAGCCTTTAGCATGCTCCTTGGCTTACTGGGAATACTTTTCAGGAAAATATCAATACCCTAGAGATGGTGCATAAAAGTTTTCCCAGGAAAACCATGCATTCTCAAGTCCTACACAGATGCCTCTCCACATACGGTTTTTGCTGTTCTCTGGCTTTCACTTCTCAACTTATTTTGCTTACATAACTTAGCACTATTAAAACATAGTCCATGCTGAGTCACTCACCTGGAGTGGGCTTGAGGATAGCTCACCTGCTTTATTTCTTTCCCAGAACTCCTCTGACCCTCCCTCCTATCAGGAGCTCATTTTCCTCTCTCCAGCTCCCCTTTATGGTTCAAGGACCAGCTTAGCTCTACCTTCCTGACAACCTCAGCCCAGTCATCTCTAAACTGCTCCAGTGTCGTTTTCTCTTCATCTGGTTCTTACCAAATGCTATTGTTTGTGATTATCCACAGCCTCTTCTTTGGTCTCTTGAGTATAGACACAGTGTGGTGAACCTTACTAGTGGCTACTGATATCAATTTGTCTTCTTGTTCCTGGACACCAGGTAGACTTTACTTCCTGGATGCCATCACAGTTAAGTGGAGCCATGTGACCATGGCCTTGGGGCTGTGAGAATTGATGTGTTTTGCTTAGTCAAAGCCTGAAATATCAAAGAATTTGTTTCTCTACTCTTTAATGTGAAGTCTCATATTGAGATGATAAAGGCTGGAATATACTGAATCATGAAGGTACCATTCAGAAATAAGCTTTTGGAGAATCACCCGGACCTTTAGTGAATTTTCTGTGGGGACAAAACAAACTTCCTCATGTTAAGCTATTGAGACAAAGGGGCTGTTTGTTATCACATTGAAACTAAGGCTATCCTGACTAATACAAGTAGAGAGCATATGAAAATGCTAGGTTAGAATTGAATCCCATGGAAACTGACCAGAGAAAGGGATAAGTAAGTATTGCCACAGCTCCAGGGTTTAACGTGCTGCCTGAAACAAACCGAGCCGGCTTGCAGTAAATACCTGACATTTGCTTTGGGGACAGTCAGTCAGCGTGAAGCAAGAACCTACACTGAACAATGATAGTTATTCAAGAAAAAATTACTCCCCAAAGTAACAGATAATAATAATCGAAGACAAGTTTTGCTTTGCTTTTCATCTCCACTTACTGAAATAATGAGAACATACCTGAAAGAAACATTGTTTGGAAATCAGACAGCCTTTTGAATTCTATTTCTTTTCAAGCAGATTAGATATTTACAAATGTATTTATTACCTCTTCAGTCAAAAAATGAGGATCCAGAGGTCTTTCTGATTATACGTAACAACTGAAAGCCAAGTCATGTTAGATGGAACCTAGACACATGTGCACACACATGCACAGATGTATATACACAGGTGATATTTTGTGTTACCTTAAGTAAGCATATTCGTAAAATAAACATTCTATTTCAGGAGTCTTAGACTTAGGCATCTAAGTAAATAAAAGTGAGTCTAAATGGGAAAAAAATCATTAGATTTGTGTTCCAAAAATGGGGTTGAGGACCCAGCTCTGCTTGTCCTACATGTATAATCTTAGCATTCCAACCCTCTCCCACAAAATAAAAATATCATGTTGTTTGCTTACTTCACAAAACTGTTGTGAGATAAGAATGAAATTCTATTAAAATTAGTATCATTTAAAAAAAAAATCCTACTTTCATTATCTCTCTCCTAATAAAGCAAATATTCCACTTAGGGCAACAAATAGTTTTTCTTTATAGCAGCATTTTTATCCTCTCAGGAGTTCAACAGTTGCTAAATTGCTCATCTCAAGAAAAATAAATAAATACAAATATAATGCACCTCTCCATCAATGTATTTAACATTTAGGCGAAATACTCCAGAGGCGGAGCAATCTTCAACTCGTCACTCCTGTCACAGGTCTTGGAGTTTTCTCTTCTCCTCCAGGTGTTGTCTACACCCCTGACCCTACTCCTTCTCTCCTGTCCATACGGGTTTTCATCAACCAATGCGGGGAGTCAAGTGGGACTGCCCTTGCTGTGGACAGAGCAAGGGGGGCTGCAGAGAGTCTCCTGGAGGCCAGGAGGGATGTGACGGAAATGTGGGAGTGTCGGGCGAAGGCATGTTGATAGCACTGTAGGTGGGAAGGCTGGTCTGGAAACTGTTCCCCTCAGCCTGGATAATGTCCACAACGTCTCCGCGCTCCTGACATGGCTGGACTTCTTTCTTTGCCACTTGGTAGGGAACCGTTTAGTTAGGATCAGCCTTCATTCAGCAAATCGCTTTTTCTGAAGTTTGTTGAATTGTAGTTTCTGACTCCAGGTTTCTGCCAGCGCTGCGTACCTCAGTAGCCGATTCTCTACCATTCTGGAACTCCCAATTAAGTTGTAGTCAAGCTTTTCATGGCATAAATTAGGAACAGAAAAGCCAGTTTTAACTCATGGCTCTGAGAAACAATCAGTAGAGCCGTGAGGCCCGCTTTGGCAACGGCCCTCTCTCTCTCAGCCGGGAGACGGGACCTGGCCAATCACTCAGCGGCGCCTTCTCTCTCCCACAGAAGCGGAGCCACTGGTAGGCACAGGGCCCCCTGTTTGCGGTGGCTCTGCTCCCAACCTATGGCAGCATCCCTGCTGAGTTTTTGGCAAGCTCAGAAAAGTAGTGGGAGGGAGATGGTGAACGCTAGCTTTCTAATTGGAGACTAACTGCCTTCTCTCCAGATTTACTGCTCCTGAGGTCTGAGGGGCATACAGCCCACGTCCTGGCAACTCATGAGATGGTCTCGTGCTACCATCTGGAAACTTCCTATTATACTCTGATGTAGAGGGATGGGGGAGTCGCTCCTTGAATAACCGATTCTCGAGGTTTTAAGAAAAACGCTGACCTTCTTTAGTCCCTTCTCTGCATGCACAGACGTAAACCCAGCATGCCTCAGTCTGACATGGCCCATCAGTCATAAAAAACAGCGACACTGAAATCAGCGGTGGGGGCGGGGCAGCAGCAGTGTCCCTCCAACCCCCGCCCCTCCTGTTCTTGGGCCTGTGCTCTGAGCTGCATACAAATCCACAGCTCCGCTTTCCTTTCTTGGCCCTGGGCCCCTTCTTTCCGGCACTCTGTTTCAAAAACATCACAAGCCACGCAGGTGGTTTTTGTTGCACCACAGCTCGTATTCTTGACAGATCTTACATCTGCACATTAATACTCCTTGATGTCTCCAGCCTGAAACTTTCCCAGACACACTGGCCTAAGAGCCTCAGAACCCATGCATGAGGGGGACTAACTACACAGGAATTCCTTACTGGGTCTCAGGGCTGCGGGGCCATCGTGTTTTTAAACAAGAGAAGCTTCATGATCACTTAGCTCTGAACTTCAAGGCACTTAACGACATTAGAAACCCACCTTCTCTTTAGAGCGATGAGTACTTTAGCCAGAACCCTGGGGTAAATCCAAGTTACTATAATCATGAGTTATCACCATTGCCACAATTGCAATCGCACAATTAATGTTTTTGAATGAATAAATGAACAAGAGTAATAATATTTAACTTTTGTTGAGTCCCTCCCATATTTAAGGCACTAGATTATTGCACACAGCCTCTATTGCTCTAAACTACTACATAAGGTAGATACTAATTTATATACCTAGATAAGAAAGGTAACTAACTAAGGAAATAAATATTAATAAATAATCTGGTCAAAGCAACATGGTTGGATTTATGGCAGAATAATGAATTAAACACAGAGCATAGGTTCCCAAACCCAGGCTAGCTAATTCCATTTAATCATCCTGAGTCTACACAAAAAGCAGGGGATGCGAGTGTGACAAAGAGACTAAGGAACCTGAAAATAAACTGTCCAGAAATTGATTTCCGTCCTCAGGTTTGTCTTTGAAGAAGCCACTGGCATGCCTCACTGGTCAGGAGAATCATTTATTCCCATTTCACTAGCATGCAGTGAAACAGAATGAGATGCGTGGTTTGGACTGAGTAAAAAAGAAGTTTCCCAGATTCAACAAGAAATAAAGATTGGGAAAAAAAAAAAAAAAAAGATTCATCTCCCAGGAAGGCTGGAAAGAAGAGAACAGAATCATCCCTGAGGATATTGAATAGATGAGTAGACTAGGACTCTTAATAAATCAGAACTTTAGAGCTAGCAGCCAATACAAAGAAACAGTGTTAGAAGATGTCTTTGAGTGTCCATCTCCTCCCTTCCTTCTGAAATAACATGAACTGTGAGTAATACCATAGACATTATCTACAATGACTTCAAAATGTTGTTTCTTTACATCTGTAATTTTTTTTTTTAATTCTGATGTTCACCCTGAGAAATTTGGCAGTTATAAAATTTGTCAGGAGAGAGGAAGGGGGTCAACACACGGTTCAAGCCATCTGGTGGGGACTGAAATCAAGCTGAAGAAGAGTTAGTGGGGGCAGAGGGAGCCTCGCTGATTGTTTGCTGAAGAAAAGTGACAGAGGGCGTGAGCCACAGGGCTTCTCAGAAGGGGAGGCTGGAGGGCTGCCTGGGTCCCAAGTGCATGACTAACCCATGACTTATGGAAAGCCTGACAGGTCTGACCTTGCAGTGATGAAGAATCACACTGCAACTGACCACAGTCGGGCTTCATCTCATGCCCCAGGCTTCATCTCAGGCACTGAGGAGGGCCTCCATCATTCTCCCAGTATGGTTTGGGTATGAAACATATCTGTGTGTGTCAACTGCAGGGACAGGTCTGGGAACGTTCTCAAAACATACATCTTAAATCTCTTCCACTTGATTATCTAGCTTTTAATTCCATCCACTGAGCGTGTAATGTAGATGGCTGAGAAAAAGAAATCAGAAGGAGATTTGACTCTGGGAAGTTTAACATTCTAAAGCACACAGTCAGGAAACTGAACTTGATTTCTCGGAAATTAATTGAAGGTGCCAAAGGAGAGAAAGGATCAAGCTAACATATACCAACTATTAGCTAAATTCAAGACTTCTATTAATTTATTTTCACATTTTAACAGATTATAATAATAATAATGTTAGTATTAACAGCATTAATATTAGCATTATTAATGTTAGTTGAATTTCTTGTTGGACATTCAGTGAAAAGCTGATATGCTCAAAGAAGAAGGTATGAACTATACAGGTTGGTTGAGACAACACACTTAAGATTGCTGTTTTTGTTGTTGTTGTTCAGTCGCTAAGTTGTGTCCAGCTCTTTTCGACCCCATGGACTGCAGCATCAGGCTTCCCTGTGCTTCACTATCTCGCAGTGTTTGCTCAAATTCATGTCCATTGAGTTGGTGATGCTCTCTAACCATCTCATCCTCTGTCACCCCCTTCTTCTTTTGCCTTCAGTCTTTCCCAGAATCAGAGCCTTTTCCAATAACTTGGCTCTTCTCATCAGGTGCCCAAAGTATTGGAGCTTCAGCTTCAGCATCAGTTCTTCCAATGAATATTCAGCATTGATTTCCTTTAGGATTGGCTGGTCTGATCTCCTTGCAGTTCAAGGGACTCTCCAAGAGTTATCTCCAGCACCACAATTCAAAACCATCAATTCTTTGGCACTCTCACATCCATATACTTAATACTCCCCCTATTTTATTGGAAGGACTTCCCAGGTGGTGCTAGTGGTAAAGAACCCTCCTACCAACGCAGGAGAAGCCTGGGACAAAGGTTTTAATTCCTGGGTCGGGAAGATCCCCTGGAGAAGAAAATGGCAACCCACTCTAATATTCTTCCCCGGGAAATCCCATGGACAGAGGAGACTGGTGGACTACAGTACATAGCATCACAGAGAGTCAGACATGACTGAAGCGACATAGCATGCATTTTACTGGAAGTTTCAATCTAATTAAAAATAGAGAAATGAATTTCACTATGTTATAGTACTCCCACAGTCATCTTGGGCCAGAAGCATTAAGTAGTGTTATATGAATGTGAAATGGGTAGGAAGTATCTAAATGTTTTTAATTAACATGCAATTCACCTCTCTCATTGGCAACTTTGACTTTCACAAGGTATCTGAAGGAAGAGAAAGAAGATAAACTCTATAAGTCTCCAGAAATGCAAAGAGTTCTTTTACCCTAGACAGACTAAGATCCCATTATAAAAATTCCATAGGGTTGAGGGTGTAAGAGAAAATGGTGAGGACCTGCTCCCAGATTGATAGTCTATCAGGAGAACCCTGCATAAAGCAAGAATCTCAATGGGCTGTGCCCTTTTAGAAGGTTGAATGAGAAATAAACTCACTGCCAAAAACAGAAGATCAAGGAAACTTTCCAGTCTCCACATTGGCACCAGTGGAAGGAAAAAAATCTCCCCTGAGATTTTGCAATCACAACAGACCCTTCACAGGTTTGCCATCCAAATTTACGCCACCTGTGAGGTCTGAAAGATTTCAAATGGACAATTTAATTTAAAGTGGTCCTAGGTCAGTGGTGCCCCCAGGAAACTGGCAGAAGCAAACACAAATCATTTCTGGGGGAATATTAATTCAAGCCAGGCCTCAAAGAATTCCTACAGATAAAGTTCCAAATAAAATGAAAAACTTACTGGAAAAAAAGAAAAACAAAAAGACAAGGCACCTTGAGTTAAATACAGGAGAATGGGGTTGCTAAATATACCATGTATTGTAATTTCTAGAGAATATACAACTAAGTTTACTTTAAAGGAATAAAGAAGAAGCATGAACAGATGAATAAGTAACAAATATTTTAAATGTAAATAGATGCAAATAACATATTAGAAATAAAAAGCGATAAGTAAAATTAAAAATGGATGAGTAAAGCATAAGATTAAATTTGACATAAATTAGTTTAGGCCTAGAATATAGATAAAAAGATAATATCCAACATTCAACTCAGAGACAGAGAGATTAAAAAAAATATAAAATAGCAATGAAGAGCCAGAGCAAAGAGTGAATGGAGCCAACAAATGGCTGATTACAATTATAGATGATAGAATAAGCCAATATTTAATGACACTATGTTTGAGAATTTTCCAGACCCACTGAAGAACACCAATTCTCATATCCAAAGAGCTTAGTATATTCCAAAAAGAATAAATGAAAAATAATTTCACACAAAGACATATCATAGTTAAACTATGAACATCAAAGGAAATTAGTCCATAGAGCAAGAAGAACGATGTGATAAATCACCTGAATATCAAACAAATGACTCATTTCACATTAGAATGTATGGAGATCAGAAGACAAGGCACTATCTTGAAATGCTTTTCCCTGTAAAATTACTTTTCAAGAAGGAGGGTAAAATAAATCCATGTTTTGCATACAGAAAAGTGGAATTTATCACAAACATACCTTTACTGAAGGCAATATTAAAAAAAGTAAAATTAGATACAAGAAGGAATGGTAAGCAAAGAAATTGGTGAGTGGGTTAATTTAAATAAACATTGACTATATAAAAATGCTAATGTTTAGTTCTTGGGGAAATAAAAGCTAAAATATGGAACAGCAGTAAGGAGTAAGTTTGAATATGGGGGTAAGTCAAGGTAAGTATTTTTAGGCTTTGCTATTCAAAAAGTGCTGTTCAATCCAGAGAGATGGGCTGAGAACGGACGTGGGAGAGGGGTTCGGGATGGGGGAACACATGTATACCTATGGCTGATTCATGTTGATGTATTGCAAAAACCACCACAATATTGTAAAGTAATTTAGCTCAGTTCAGTTAAGTCACTCAGTCATGTCCAACCCCATGGACTGCAGCACGCAAGGCTTCCCTGTCCATCACCAACTCCCAGAGCTTACTCAAACTCATGTCCATTGAGTCCGTGATGCCATCCAACCATCTCATCCTCTGTAGTCCCCTGCTCCTCCCACCTTCAATCTTTCCCAGCATCAGGGTCTTTTCCAATGAGTCAGTTCTTCGCAACAGGTGGCCAAAGTATCAGAGTAATTAGCCTCCAATTAAAATAAATAAGTTAATTTAAAAAATGTCCAGATATCAGGAGGATTGTCATCACCCATAAGTTTGATAGAAATGTAGACTGTCAGGGTCTCCTGAATCATAATCTTCATGTTAACAAATCCTCAGTTATTTTGAATGTATAAAGTTGAGAAGCTGTTCAAGTACTTAGAAGGTGTTAATTATGAATGTTTAAGAAAAATAACCACTGAAAGCATAGACGCACAGCATGACTTACAAACAGTAGACAGAAAAATGAAGAAATCTATGGAAAATTGTGGTCTGATTATTCAGTATCAAGGACCCTCATATATTGATATCATAGGTCTAAAACAACGAGGGTAATTTTTCATTTACACTGATCATTCTTTGTAAATTAAAAGGGAAACCCAGGGAAACAGACAAAATGATTCCTTAAATATTTGGGATTAAATCAAGAATCTGACCATATGTGTTCTGTTTATTTCTTTTAGCATGGATTTGTTTACAACAAATACTGTTTTCGATGTTCTTATTTCATATTTTGCCTTCATTTTTTAGTACATTTAGTTGGATACACAACCATAGATTTTCAGTTATTTTCTTCAAGCATTTTAAAGATGTCAATCCATCATCTTCTAATTTCCATAATTATTTCCCATGAGAATTTAGGTGCTAGTCTTATTATTGCTAATTTAAAGGTAAAATGTCTTTTTTTTCCTGGCTGCTTTAGAAATTTCCCTTCTGTCTTTTGTTTTCAGTAGTTTTATTATATTGTACCTAGGGGATGTTTTAGTTTGGTATTTGTTTGGGGTTTTTTTACCCAATTTTGCATTTGCAATTTTTCTTAAATTTTGTGTTTTAATGACTTTTATTAGTTTGGAGTACTTCTTAATCAGAATCTCTTTAAATCTTGTTTCTACCATAAATTTTCCTTCTTCTTGCAGACTTCAATTGTATAATATGTCAGATCTTTTCACCATGCCCCATATGCCTTTAATGTATGTTTAAAAAATCTATCTCACTTTTTTCCCCTCTGTGTGCCTTGGCTTGGATAGTAGATAGTAATCTATCTTTAATTAACTAGTCTTCTCTTCTGCTATGATTAATCTGCTATTAAACCTAGATTTTCAGTTCTTAATTTTCTTTTATGAGGTCTTCAGTTCTAGAATTATCATTAGATTATTTTATATATCCCAGTTTCCTAGTGAAATTCTTCCCTGGTGGTCCAATGGTTAAGAATCTGCCAGGGGCGTGGGTCTGATCTCTAGTCAGGGAATTAAGATTCCCACAAGCTGCAGAACAAATAAGCCCTTCTACCACAACTGCAGAGTCTGTGTACCACAATGAAAGATTCCTCATGATGCAATGAAGACATCATGTCTCACAACTATAATCCAATGCAGCCAAATAATTAATTTTTTAAGAAATAAGATAATAATATAAATAATAAATGAATAACTTGGTCGATTTTTATTGTCTGTATTTCTTCTTGGTTTTGGTCATTAGGAACTATTTGCAAATTGGTTTTTTTTTTTAATGTCAGATGTAAATTAAAAAATATAGAATAAATTGAGATTTGACTAATTCATCTTCTTCCAGTGAGGAGATAATTTTATTCTCCAGCACATTTACAGTAGGTACAGATCACCATAATCCAGTCTGAAGTTGACAAAGCTCAAGACTATTCTTTTGGGAGGGTTCATCTATTTCCCGTTTGCCTTTTCTCCTAGTGTGTACTATTTCAGAGGTCCTAATTGGAGATTTGATGCTTTCACCAGAGGCCCAGTTCCTTGATAGACTGAATCCAATTTTTATCTCCTCAGACCTTTGAGGTTACCAAACAGTTTTCTCAATTAGCTGCTACTTCCTGCTCAACTTTTTAGGCTCTTAGAATCAATGCTAAGAGTATATAACATCTTGAGTGAAAGAACAATGCAAAATTTTTAGTTTACCTTGATGAGCTCTGTCTCATCTGGGTAGTCCTAGTTGCCATAGTGGCTTTCTGGGGCCTGCATGGATATTTTTCCAGCTTCTCTAAACGTTTTTGGTGGGAGTGTTGGTCTGCAATAAGCTACTTTATCATTATTAGAAGCAGAGATCTAAATTTCAAATCTTATAAGCACTCAGTTGTGACAGGGCTTCCCAGGTAGCTCAGCAGGAAATAATCCAAATGCAATGCAGGAGACACATAGATGCAGGTTCAAGCCCAGGGCTGAGAAGTCCCCTGGAGGAGGAAATGGCAACCAACTCCAGTATTCTTGCCTGGAAAATCCCACAGGCAGAGGAGCCTTGTGGGCTATAGTTCATTGGGTTGAAGAGTCAGACACAGATGAGCATGCATGCAGCTCCAGCTATGGGAGGAGGCAAGGAACATAAAAATATACTTTGTATATACATATACAGAACATTTAATACCCAGCATTCTCTAAGTTTAAATAAATGAATAAAAAACTCTAGTAAAATTACCAAAAGGAAAAATAGCAGCAAAATACTATAGGGGCCAAGTGCTTTTATACATGCTATACATGTATTATTTCATTTAATATTCATAATAATACTATAAGGAAGATACTATAAGTATCCCTATCTGATGATGAGAAAAACAAGGTATAGAAAGTCTAAGTAACTTGTATAATGTCACATATACAGTGGAACCTGTAAGCTGAACACCAGTGCAATCCAGAAATATAAAGAAATTAGTATGACCAGAAGAAATAAGGAAAGCTAGATGAAATTAAAATGATTTTTTAAACATCAACACTGGGAAGGATCTTTTCTAAAAACAAAGTTTTAGTGACAAAAAGTTACAACTCTTTTCTTTGAGTCCAATCATGCTATTGATTCTATAACTAAATATATTTAAATAATCATAATATTATTGATTTTGTTGGTTAGATTTCAGATCTTGGAATGAAAACTTCCTGAGCATAACATATCATTGTCACCGAGCCATACATAACATTTGTCTGGTGTTTTCTGTTAGGTATAGTTGTTCATAGTTGTTTATAAAGGAGGTTCCATTATCATCCCTAATTACAGATGAGGAATTTCAAGTTTTGACAAGTAAAGCATCTTTTTCAAGATTTCATAGCTAATAAGTAAATAAGTAATGAATGGAGTTGGAACTCTAGGATCATTCTTTTAACTGGGCTCCCTCTCAAAAAAGAAGCAAAAATAATAAATAAATAAAATGCTCAATAAAATATTAGAAAGTGGAGGGACCAGAAAACAGAAGGTAGTATAAGTATGCTAAGTGCCTCATATTTTATGGAGGACATTCAATAGATATTGTTTAAAATAATTTTAGAAGCAGAAATAAAAGTATGTCATTTAAAATTATAATAAAAATAACCATGGAATGTGAAAATAGCAGCTTTTTAAAAGCAGTTGCCTCTGAAGTAGGTGATGGAAGAGAAAAGGAGGAAATGGGCAAAAGCCTTTATCTTTTCATTTTATGTAATTCTCATTTGTTTTCACACTATGTATGCATTACAAATAGAAACTTAGCTATATGTAAAGAGATAAATTATAGTATAAAACTGTTGGGGGAATATTCCATTGAGAGCATATGTTCTCGATTGCTCCTGGCCACATGGTAAACAATCACAATATCCTTCCCCCTGGAAAAAGCATATGTTTGGTATGTTTGGTTGGTGCCACCTGAGAAAGAGGCTTCATAAGTCTTTCTAATTCTAGTCCAGTGTTACAAAGACCACATGCCCTGAGAAATAAGCCATGTTAAACTGTATCTGCTTTACCCATTATCAAGATTATGTTTTGGCCTTGAAATTTTCACTCTTTTTGTTCTTATTTCTAATTGGTTTAAAACTTGGGTGAAAAGAGGTGTGTGTTCTGTATGAGTCCCTAGGCACACTGTAACACAGTTAACAAGAGAAATAATTAAGCCTAAATTTGAAAGAGAGGAACAGTGCTGGATCATTTAAAATTCCTCAGCATACCTAAAACATGTTAGGATGCTGGAGCCATTTGATACTTTTCTTGGACCTAAATATAACAGCTCTAGATGGAGTGAAAGCAAATTTAGAATTTGAAAACTGACCAAGCTTGCATTTCAACCTCTTTTAATTACTGCATATCTCTGGACTTAAATTATGGTTGGATAAAATCCAGAGGATGTTTCACTCATTTTATGCAAAGTTTAACCTTCCTAGGTAAAGGTCCCAGCACTACCACACTGAATCCTGTTTGGACTGGGGAGAGCACTTGTAAAGAGATGACAATCTTCTTGACAAGCCCACTGAGTTTTCACAGCTCAGTCATAGTTTCATTGCATCCTCCTGTCATAAAAGCAAGTCTTCATGCTCATGGGCTATTTCCCAGGGGGTAAAAAATGGGAAAACAAAACAAATAAAAGGAACTACCTTAGGTGGGCTCAGTGCTAAACTATCCGCCTGCCAATGCAGGAAATGCAAGGCACTTGGGTTAGATCCCTGGGTGGGGAAGATCCCCTCCAGGATTCTTGCTTGGAAAATCCCATTGGCAGAGGAGCCTGGTGGGCTACAGTCCATGGGGTAGCAAAAGAGTCAGACACGACTAAGCACAGCACAGCAGCACCTTACGGTCCTTTAGGTCCCAAAGTGAAGAGAACTCGGAGCTCTGTTTTTCTTGAATATGTGGTCCCCTTTGCACTCTACCACTCTGCCAAGGTGCTGCGAAATGATAAAGCTGGGACAGGCAGGCTCCAGGCAATCTCTCCTGACAGCCCAGAACCTCCTCTACGCTGTGCTTTTTACCCAACAGCTGTTTCTGCTTCACTCTAATTTGTCCAGGATTTGGTTGGGACCCTAGAGTTCACCTTCTGCAAAATATTTGTTAATTTTTGTTTTTAGCTGAGAAAATACCTTTTCCCCTCCCAAAATGAGAACAATTTGCTCTGGGATTGAAGATGGATTTGTATTATAGTTGCAGTGGAGATTTGTTCAATTGCTTCATAGCCACATACCCAACACTCACTAATACCTTTTAACAAGAAAATGGTAAACAGGTGGAGTGGAAATCATAGATAAATAAAGAGTCCTCTCCAATCCATTCAGTTGAGTCTTTATAAAAGGAATTCTACCCAGCCGGCAGTGCACACTCTTTAAAACAAATAGAGTATTTTTTAAACCAGCATTAAGACTGGTAGACAAGAAAACAGGCTCATGAAATCTACTCAACAGACAAGACTTCAGAACAATCAATATAATTTGACTAATTCCCACATATTACCATCTTCATTTAGAAAATAACCTATACACTTTGATCATACAACAAAACCATTAATATTGTTGGTAATAAACATTGTAGGCTTGTGCATTTTAAGTAATTTATTTTTGCACAATGAGAGTAACCGTCTTTGTAAGGCTAACAAACAAACAAAGCCATGTATCGGACACCAACTTGCCCCAAAGGTTAGTTGCTATTTGTGAAGGACAATCTAATTCTACTTTTAGGTTGAGTAATATTTTACAAACAGACACGAACACAGGAACACGTACACAAAAACTCATAATCTCATGATAGCTGCTTTATTCCTTGACTAGCATTTAGCCCTTAGTGTGTCTTCTTGTTTTTGTTTTAACTCTGCTCTTTGAAAATACATAAAAAAGATATTTTTTAAAAAATCATCTTGGACAAGATTAATTTTTCTTAAAACACACAAAAAAGGTTTAATTAAAGTTTTATTATAAAAGAAGGAACATGCCATATGGAATTTTTTTCCTTATCCTATAAACAAATTCCAACGCCTTCCTAATTTGCTTCCTGCAGACTGTTAGCGCACTGCTTTCAACATTTTGGATCTGGACTCACAGTGGGAAATATACTTTCTACTTTACTCTGTTCAAAACTAGAACTTAACTTTTATGAAATCATGCTGCTTTTTGCTCTTTGTGATATTATTCTGATATTTTTCTATTCCATCCCATTCTAGGCTACTTTTTTTTCTTAATTTTTAAATGCTGGTAACAACCTGCAGTTTGAATCCTGCCCAGTAGAACCTTATCTTTATCTTGACATCTGCTAAATTGAATATTTAAGTCACCAAACCTATCTTAATCTAGTCTCTCAGTTCAGTTCAGTTCAGTTCAGTCGCTCAGTCATGTCCGACTCTTCGCGACCCCATGAATCGCAGCACGCCAGGCCTCCCTGTCCATCACCAACTCCCGGAGTTCACTCAGACTCATGTCCATCGAGTCAGTGATGCCATCCAGCCATCTCATCCTCCGTCGTCCCCTTCTCCTCCTGCCCCCAATCCCTCCCAGCATCAGAGTCTTTTCCAATGAGTCAACTCTTCGCATGAGGTGGCCAAAGTACTGCAGTTTCAGCTTCAGCATCATTCCCTCCAAAGAAATCCCAGGGCTGATCTCCTTCAGAATGGACTGTTTGGATCTCCTTGCAGTCCAAGGAACTCTCAAGAGTCTTCTTCAACACCACAGTTCAAAAGCATCAATTCTTCCGCACTCAGTCTTCTTCACAGTCCAACTCTCACATCCATACATGACCACTGGAAAAACCATAGCCTTGACTAGATGGACCTTTGTTGGCAAAGTAATGTCTCTGCTTTTGAATATGCTATCTAGGTTGGTCATAACTTTCCTTCCAAGGAGTAAGCATCTTTTAATTTCATGGCTGCAGTCACCATCTGTAGTGATTTTGGAGCCCAAAAAATTAAAGTCTGACACTGTTTCCACTGTTTCCCCATCTATTTCCCATGGAGTGATGGGACCGGATGCCATGATCTTTGTTTTCTGAATGTTGAGCTTTAAGCCAACTTTTTGACTCTCCACTTTCACTTTCATCAAGAGGCTTTTTAGTTCCTCTTCACTTTCTGCCAAAAGGGTGGTGTCATCTGCATATCTGAGGTTATTGATATTTCTCCCGGTAATAAACTGTAAAGAACTCACTGTCAAAGTCACTTGGCTGAAATTCAGGGCTTTATGAGGTCTCTCTGTTTTCTTAACATCAAAATTCTAACATGGTGTCCTAAAGTTAGTCATGTTCATCTTAAGTTCCACTTTATATGTCAGGCCCCACCCCATCTTACCTTACATTAACCATGCAATATCTGTATTTTATGCTGAACCCTAATTTCCACAGAGTGAGGAATGAGATCTAATTTTGTTTAAATTTTCCTCTCTTCTCTTCCCTTCTAACATAGACTTATTCACCAGAGGTACTAGGTATATTAAAACTAAGGGGAAAAAAAGGAATATTTTTAAAAATTGTATCAATGTACCTCAAATATATCGAGTATTTCTAACTTCTATCTTCAATTGAATAATATCTAATTCACTCCATTCCCATAAATACAATTTGATAATTTTTGAGACTTCATTCCCAGATCTACTGAATCTCCAACAAAACTGATCTGTTTTTACTTTGAATTAAATGTTTCCAAACCTCCAGTTCTGTCTCTGCCTTAATTGAAACTTCCTAGATAGATGAATATAGACTAGGCTGCTGCTGCTGCTGCCAAGTCACTTCAGTCGTTTCTAACTCTGTGCGACCCCATAGATGGCAGCCCACCAGGCTCCCCCATCCCTGGGATTCTCCAGGCAAGAACACTGGAGTGGGTTGCCATTTCCTTCTCCAATGCATGAAAGTGAAAAGTGAAAGGGAAGTCACTCAGTCATGTCTGACTCTTAGCAACCCCATGGACTGCAGCCCACCAGGCTCCTCTGACCATGAGATTTTCCAGGCAAGAGTACTGGAGTGGGGTGCCATTGCCTTCTCCGATAGACTAGGATACCTTACATCAAATCATCAGTAACAGAGTTTTCTACTCCAGATCCTGACATGACTCAAAAGTGCATCCTGAACTTCTTGTTCCATATCACTATTTTCTTATGTCCCAAACTTGCCCTAAGGTAATTTCCATGATTGCTTTCATTTTTAAACATTTTATCATTTTTAAAATAAAAATCATACATACTTAAGATATACACATGATTTGAAATTTAGTCAAATCACATAGTGAAATAATTACTATGGTCAAGCTAATTAACATATCTCACATAGTTCACCTGTATGTGATGAGAGCACCTGAAATCTATCTCTTAGCTTATTTCTAGTATTCAATATGGTACTAATGGTAGTAACCATGCTACATATTAAATATCTAGACTTAATCATCCTGCATAACTATAACCGTGTACCCTTTCACCAATACCTCCCCTCTCCTGGTAACCTTATTCTACTCTCTGTTTCTACGTACTCAACATTTTTAGATTCCACATATAAGTGAGATTACGCAGGGGCTTTTTTTTTCTGTATCCAGCTTATTTCACTTAGCATAATTTCATCCATGTTTTTACAAATGGCAGAATGTCCTTTTATTAAGGCTAAGTAATATTTCATTGTACACATATATACCACAATTTCTTTATCCATTCATTCATTGATGGATACTTAGACTGTTTATCCCTAAAGAAGGGAAAGGCTACACATTGCAGTATTCTGGCCTAGAGAATTCCATGGGCTATATAGTCCATGGGGTCACAAAGAGTCAGACATGACTGAGTGGCTTTCACTTCACTAGACTGTTTATATATATTGGCTATTGTGAATAAATCTACAGTGAAAATGGGAGCACAGATATCTCTTTAAGATAGTGATTTAATTTCCTTTGACTACGTTCCCAGAAGAGGGACTGCTTTATTATATGGTAGTTCCACTTTTGGTTTTTTAAAGAACCTCCATACTGTTTTCCATAAAGGTTGTACCACTTTATATTTCCACCAACAGTCCTGAAATTTCCTTTTGTCCACACCCTCACCAACACCTGTTAGCTTATTATTATCATTATTATAGCCATTCTAACAGGTATGATTGCAGTCATAAAATTAAAAGACACTTACTCCTTGGAATAAAAATTATGACCAACCTAGATAGCATATTAAAAATCAGAGACATTACTTTGCCAACAAAGGTCCGTCTAGTCAAGGCTATGGTTTTTCCAGTGGTCACGTATGGATGTGAGAGTTGGATTATAAAGAAAGCTGAGCGCTGAAGAATTGATGTTTTTGAACTGTGGCGTTGGAGAAGACTCTTGAGAGTCCCTTGGACTGCAAGGAGATCCAACCAGTCCATCCTAAAGGAGATCAGTCCTGGGTGTTCATTGCAAGGACTGATGTTGAAGCTGAAACTCCAATACTTTGGCCACCTCATGCGAAGAGTTGACTCATTGGAAAAGACCCTGATGCTGGGAAGGATTGGGGGCAGGAAGAGAAGGGAACAACAGAGGATGAGATGGCTGGATGGCATCACCAATGCGATGGACATGAGTTTGAGTAAACTCCGGAAGTTGGTGATAGACAGGGAGGCCTGGCATGCTGCGGTTCATGGGGTCACAAAGAGTTGGACACGACTGAGCGACTAAACTGAACAGGTACGAAGTTATATCTCATTGTGGTTTTGATTTGCCTTTTCCTGATCACCAGTGATGTTAAGTACTTTTTTCTATAAGTGTTGGACATTTGTATGTCTTCTTTGGAAAAATATCTCTTCAGGCCCCTTGCTCATTTTTAATCAGGTTGCTTGTTTTCTTGATATTGAGTTGTGTGAGTTGCTTATATGTTTTGGATATTAAATTTTTATGAGATATATGGTTCACACATATTTTCTCTGAATCTGTTAAGCTGCCTTTTCATTTCCTGGATGGTTTCCTTTGCCATGCATAGCTTTTCCGTTTGATGTAGTCCTTGTTATTTAATTTTGCTTTTGTTGCCTGAACTTTTGCAGTCACATCCAAAAAACCATTGCCAAAATCAGTGCTCTATTGATACATGTGTCAGTTTTAATGCCAGTACTATACTATCTGATTATTACAGCTTATAACAGGATTTGAAAATAAGAAGTTTAGTACCTCTATACCATTCTCTCAAGATTGCTTTAGTTTTTCAGGGTGTTTTGTGGTTCCACAGAAATTTTAGAATTGTTTTTCTATTTCTGTGAAAAATGCCATTGGAATTTTGATGAAGATTCCATTGAATCTATAAATCACTTTAGGTAGTAGGGGCATTTTAACAATTTTAGTGTCTCTAATTGTGTCTTGATTCACTTTCTTTCACCAATGTATTATAGTTTTCAATGTTTTACCTCTGGGTTAAATTTATTCCTAAGTATTTCATTTTACTTCTTCCTTTCTAATTTATTTATTTATTTTTAATTTTATTTTATTTTTAAACTTTACATAATTGTATTAGTTTTGCCAAATATCAAAATAAAGTCTCTCTATTTATTGCCTTATTTCTTTTCTTACTGCTCTTGCTAGTACTTCTAGTACTGTGTTGAGCAGAAGTAGTGAGAGTGGACATTCTATCTTAAAGTAAAAACTTTCAGTTTTCCCCCAATGATCATGTTAGCTGTGGACTTTTAATAAATGGCCTATATTGTACTGAGGAAATTTCCCTGTATACCTATTTTGTGGAGAGCTTTCATCATGAATAGATGTAGAACTTTGTTAAATGATTCTAGTGCATTTACTGAAATGATGTTTTTATCATTCATTCTCTTAATGTGATATATCACACTGATTCACCTATGTTAAACCAAGCTTACATCCCAGGAATAAACACCACTTGATCATGGTGTATGTGTTATTGAATTGAGATTGCTAGTATGTTATTGAAGATTTTGCATATATATTCATCAGAGCTATTTTCTTGTCGTTTCCTTTCTTTGTGGTGTCTTCGGCTTTGGAGTCAGAATGACTCTGGCTTCACAAAATGAGTTTGTAAATATTCTTTATACTTCTGTTATTTTGAAGAATTTTCAGAGATTGGTGATGGACAGGGAGGCCTGGTGTGCTGCGATTCATGGGGTCACAAAGAGTCGGACACGACTGAGCAATTGAACTGAACTGAACTGAAGTATTAACTCCTCTCTTCTGTCCACAATGCCTACCCTATCCATCCTCCACATCCTTCTGTGGAAGTCCTGGCTACTTTCTTCATGAAGCTTTCCCTGATTTTCAGCCCCCACTTACCAACTTACACATATATGCACTCTCACTTAACTTTTTATTGTCTTCTGTAAATGTCATGCCCATTTCACTCTTTCCCTGTGGTATAATTTATGAAGTAGTTTATTTTCCCCTACTTTATGTCCCTAACATAAAGTATTTATTGTATCACTTATCTTGGTTTTCCAGAAACCTTTAAAACAAAGTTGTGGTAAAATATACATAAGATCTACCACCTTAACCATTTTTAAGTGTAAAGTTCAGTGATGTTGAATACACTATGGTTTTTCCAGTAGTCATGTATAGATGTGAGAGTTGGACCATAAAGAAAGCTGAGCACCAAGAATTGATGCTTTTGAACTGTGGTGTTGGAGAAGACTCTTGACAGTCCCTTGGACTGTAAGGAGATCCAACCAGTCAATGTTAAAGGAAATCAGTCCTGAATACTCATTGGAAAGACTGATACTGAAGCTGAAGTTCCAATACTTTGGCCACCTGATGCGAAAAACTGACTCATTGAAAAGATCCTGACGCTGAGAAAAATTGAAGGCAGAAGAAAAAGGGAAGACAGAGGATAAGATGGTTGGATGGCATCACCTACTCAATGGATGTGAATTTGAGCAAGCTTTGGGAGTTGATGATGGACAGGGAAGCCTGGTGTGCTGCAGTCCATGAGGTCACAAAGAGACAGAAAGGACTGTGACTGAACTGAACTGAACTGAATATTGTGAAACCATCACCACAATCCTTCTCCACAACTCTTTCTATAGCAAAACTGGTGACTTTATATCCACTAAATAACAAATTTCATCCCTCTTTCCCCAAATCGCTGACAACCACTGTCTGTTTCTATGATTTTGATTGCTCTAGGTGCCTCACTTAAGTGGAATTATATAGCATTTGCCTTTTTATTTCTAGCTTATGTCACTTAGCATAATGTCTTCTAGGTTCATTCACATTGTAGCGTGTCAGAATTTCCTTCCTTTTATGGCTCAAAAACATTCCATCATATGAATATACTATATTTTATTTATCTCTTCATCCATCAGTGGACAATTAGGTTGCTTCCACCTTTTGGCTATTGTGAAAAATGGTGCCATGAATATGATCATACAAATATCTCTTCAAGTCCCTGCTTTCTGTTATTTTGGGTATACACTCGGAAGAGAAATTCCTGGCTATGGTATTAATAATTCTATTTTTAATCCTTTTGGTTTTTTTGGAACTGGTGATAATATTTTTCAAAGTCCTGCACCATTGTATTCTCTTACAGAGAATGGAAGACTTAGTCAGTGTTCATTTAATTTTATCAAGCCAAGCTATTAGTCATCTAAATTAAGGTTGAAATGTACCAACTATGTTTTTGTATTTTTTTTTTGACTATTCAGTAAGGCTTAAAAGTTAAAAATCTGCAGTGATGCTTGTGACTTGTTCACCAATGGCCATCCATCAGGTTGGGTATCATTTCTATTGTTACAAAATTATAAAAGTTAGAAACCATAAAATGAGGATATGTTTATTTCTGGAGATATCATGTTGCATCCATACTCATCCTAATCACATGGCTAATTAACAAAGACTAGATCCAGAAAACACAAAACAACTACCTCAACCTGGTAAGATCAGAAGATTGGCTTGGACAGTCAGATGCTGTTTATTAATCACTACCAAATAATAGAGGAAAGTCTAGATAAATTATGGTATACCTGTACAGTACAAAATTTACCAGTTTTTCAAAATAACATTTATAATTTTACTTAATGATATAAGAAAGTGCTTATATTAAATATAATTAGGTGAAAAGTCAAGATAATTTTTTCATACATTGTGATATTAATTGTACAAGAAAATAGAAAAAAAAAAACTAGACATAAAATGACTGAAATGAAATATAGCTAAATGTTAATAAGTAATTTTATTATGGGCTTCCCTGGTGGCTCAGCAATGAAGACTCCACCTGGCAGTGCAGGAGACACGGGTGTGATCCCTGGGTTGGGAAGATGCCCTGGGGAAGGGAATGGGAACCCACTCAGTATTCTTGCCTGGAAAATCCCATGGACAGAGGAGTCTGGCGGGCTACAGTCCATAGGGTCACAAAGCATCGGGCAGAACTTAGCGACTAAATAACAATCCTACCCTATTTATTTATACATTATATATAGCACCAATTTTCATCAAATGAGTATACATTGCTCTTACAGTAAAAATGTGTATACGAGAAAAAAAAATCTATGTGTGATATTCACTGGAGCTATAACAAAAAGCTGAAGCCATGGTAAAACACTCATTCATGGATCTCATTGTTCAGTCAGAAAGACAGTCGTCTGTTATTCCTGAAGAGATAGCAGAAGCAACGCTGTCTGTGCAACAGGCAGTGTGAGGGAGCCCTGAGGGATGTGCATGGGCATGGGGCTGGTTGATGACGGACTGCAGTTTAGAGGTAAAGAAAGAAAAGCTCTTATCTGTTCTTAACCTGCCCCAGGGTTGCATCCACTTCTCCCACCTCAGCACTCTCTCACCTCCCCATCTTTCCTTCATACAGAAGCAGCAGGCATGAAGACCAATGTTGTGAATCACCTCTCCAGAGAGTAGCTGTCTTAATAAAACCAAAGTCTGAATCTAGACTGCGGGTCAGAAAATAGAATTCCAGGGGCCAGTACTCACCAAACTTAAATACTTTCTGAAAAGTCTACTCTGTGTTAGGCATCCACCTCAGATACGAAAAAACCAATGAAACCCCTTGAAAGAATGCATACTCTGTTGGAGATGAAGTCTCTGTTCCAAAGACAGGTAGGGGGACACCAGGGAGGCACCTGCCTTCACGGAGCTTTACTGCATAGACCTCGGCCTTGGTAGGGCCTCAGTTATGTGTGTGAGCCTCAGTTTAGGTTCTGTAAAGCCAAGTCAGAATTTCCTGTCTACAGTTGGACTGTGTATAAGCGTTGGTCATGGTTAAATGAGATTAGCTAATTTGATAGAGGAGAGAAACCACAGGTTTTATGGAATGATTGGAGAAGCTTTTAAACTTATACTAATGTTCCTTTGGTCATGGCTGGAGAAGCCAAAGTTCAGGACTGTGAAGCATCTGCAATGTTTTTCTAGGCAGCCAATCTATTTCAGAGACTTCTCACAATCGTTAAAGCAAACATCAGATTCTCCATACCACACCCTTAAAACTGGCAAAGAATTCTGAGCCAGGCCCAGCAGGGTTTGACCCCTTGAAAATGATGCTGTTTAAGGCCTCTGATATCACAAATGCCTCTCTGGCCAAACTCATTGGACAAATCTTTCAACATGGGCATACTTAACCTATAGTCTTCCTTACATAAACTATTTTATACAAGAAACAAAACTAAGTGGAAACAGGCATTTTCTGTCTATGCTTGTGTATACGGTGTATGTTTGTATATATGGGGTGTGTGTCTGTATGATGTGAGTCTGTGTGTGTGTGCGCACGCAATGGTATGTGTGGATGTGTGCAGTCGCGACCTAAATCATATTTATCCATGACCTTTTGCTTATCTGTTATAGGCCTATGGGTATGTACTGTCAGAACTAATGGAGTAAATCCCAATTCCATGAGACACCCAATCAGAAAAAAGTCTCAGCAGGCCAAGAAAAACAGCTAGAGGAAGGAAGGACAGAGGAACTTTAAGAGCAGTAAGCGGTACAAGAGGGAATAGAGGAAAAAGAAGAGGATGCTGTTCCCAAGACTAAGTAAATTCATGTTCCTCAGTACAGGCATTTTTCTTCACTAGCCGTGCATTTTGGCCAGCATTGATAGAAGCCACAGAAAGAGATGAACAGCCAAAGATGCTTGATTCCACTGTTCTAAGAAAAGGTCTGGATGCCTGAGATTTTCTGCCTTCTCACCCTATTGAAACATCTTAAATCTGTCTTCTGAATTCTGGGGTTCTCATTGGACTAATGCATGGGGAATGCAGGGTTACGCTCTTATTAATTTTTTTGCTACTGGATAATGGTTTTGAGAAATTAACGTTTTCCAGACACTCTACTAAAGAGGGTACTTTTATTGTGCCCATTTTTACAATGACATTTCATTTTTCAAATGAAAAATAAAACGAGCAACTTGATCATAATTAAGAGGTTGGTAGAATCAGGAGGAAATAGTGAAGTCACTCAGTCATGTCCAACTCTTTGCGACCCCATGTAGCCTGCCAGGCTCCTCTTCCATGGGATTTTCCAGGTGAGAATACTGGAGTGCATTGTCATTTCTTTCTCCTGGGGATCGTCCCAACCCAGGGATTGAACCCAGGTCTCCTGCTTTGAAGACAGACTCTACTATCTGAGCCACCTAGGGAAGCCCAAAGGAATTCAAATTCTAGGTCTGACCTCCAACTCACTCCTGAACATGAAAAAGCAAGAGTAGGTAGTTAATATATGACTGAATTTGTCTAGAAATATGAGATGGGCAGTTGCATGTTAGTAAGGGATCTAGCCGCTTCATGCGCTAAATCATATAGCCTGAGGGTAGTGTCCACTGGCATCACAGCAGAACAGAATCCAGGTGACTCATGACAGGAACATTCACTGGGACCAGGAGTCCTGGGCTCTGAAACATCACTGGTCCTCTGTGTGGCTTGGCAAAAGCCAGTTTATACCCTCGGACTTCCATTTCTTCACCTATCAAACAAAGGCTATTCCACTTTATCCCACAAGTCTGATAGGAGGACCAAAGGAGATAAATTTACATGGAGATACTTCATACAACCCAGGCAGGAGGTAGTATCAGTGATGGAAGGGTCTTGACACTGGAGCTGCTCCATGTTCTTCTCCCCTACCTATCTTCATGGTTGTTCTTTGCTTTCTGCCATGGAAGAGCACAAACAATACTGCTATTATCTTAAGTAAAACTTAACAAATGCATAGGAAGTGCAGGGAACCAGAATTGGGAAATTCTGGCAAGTCAGATGGAAATCAGATCTCTGACTCACCATGACTTTCAGAAAGAATATCTAATGCTCTCTCCTAGCATCCAAGGCCTCTCCCAACTCTTTTCCATAGACTTCACACTCCAGTAATAACACATGACAAACAGTCCCTCCAACACAGCAAGCTCGCTCAGGTCTCTGGTCTCTTTCACTTGTGGCTGGAACATTGGTGCCCCATCGCCTTCAGTGTTTTGAGGCTCGGTCCACACACCACTATTGTCGAGAAACTACTCACCTCCCTCCTCAGTGCTCACACTGCTCGTGCTATTACACAATTCCTGAGCATTCTTGTCTTTGTCACTGTTAAGTTCCTCAAAAGCAGGAAACGTGTTTCTCTCACCCTGTTGTTTCCAGTGCCTGGCACACAATTTGGAATGTGGTGAATGTTTACTCAATGACACTAAATTAGATGTATTCATAGTACCACATATACTCAGGAGAAAGTGGTGGTTGACTAGTTTAACACTGAACGAAGGCCTTCAAGAACAAAGCTTTATTTCACTGCTACTGCTACTGCTAAGTCACTTCAGTCGTGTCCGACTCTGTGTGACCCCATAGATGGCAGCCCACCAGGCTCCTCTGTCCCTGGGATTCTCCAGGCAAGAACACTGGAGTGGGTTGCCATTTTCTTCTCCAATGCAAAGAAAAGTGAAAGTGAAGTCGCTCAGTTGTGTCCGACCCTCAGCGACCCCATGGACTGCAGCCTACCAGGCTCCTCCGTCCATGGGATTTTCCAGGCAGGAGTACTGGAGTGGGGTGCCATTGCCTTCTCTGCTGTAATTTCATAATTAACCTAAAAGAACCTCGCTAATTTTATTAATAGGGTTCCTGCAAGTGCACCGAGTTTATCCAAGATAGGATCCATATTTTATTAACTTGGGAAATCACCGCTTCTTAAATAATATTCATCGACGAACTAAATGAACAAATGAATAGATTTACTATATCCATTTCTGGATCACTTCTAACTACAATATCTAACAAAGGATATGGTACGTAGCAATTCAAAAATGTTTGATGCATAAAGAACAGTAAAGATTCAAGATCTTCCAAGTGAGAATCTAGCTACTTTTTCAGGTTTAAGACCTTTCTACAATATGAAATTAAATATGACAATATCTGCCAAATGTTCACATCTCTAAGTAGATCTGCTAACAAAAGCTTCATGAATATAGCACCCAGTGGCCGGTTAATCTCAAGACTGTCATGGTTATATATAAGGTGATTATATTATTTGACTATGATCATTGTAGACTTCTTAAGCTGATGCATTTAATGAATATATTTAGATGTAGGGCAGTTATTATTTAAATTACAGAGATACTGCATTATGTTAAATATCCACCTGTTATGTTATACATTCTAAAAGCATTTCTTCCAACCAATCTCTTCTCTCCAAGAGCCATTTGGCACCCATTAGAGTTCATGACATGGAATAGTCTCTGTGATATTTCCCATATAAAAAATTAGGCCTTGAGGACCAAGTAGAGTCAGATGAGTTTACCTAATGGTGTTTTCCTGACAAAACAGTCAAAATAGCTCTCTCTTCCAGGAAACTCATGATTGGATTCTGTTTGGGGCAAGACACGCTCTTCCTGTCTAAGCCAACTTGGCTGAACGGTGCCTCGCTCTCCCACTGGGGATCATGAGCTTAAACAAATAGTAAATTCGGTCTTCGAGGAACCCAGGTTCAAAGGTGAAGGCAAGGCAGGGCTTTGTGCATGACTACAGTTAGTACCAAAAATGCTGAAACACGTGACTTCTCAAAATAAATCCACCAGAGTCCCAAAACCAAAGGTGCGTGATCCAGCACCTCAGATTTCCTATTGGAGTAGAAATAACAAACACAGATAAAAATTCATCACCCCATAAATTTATTCTAAACTCAACCAAAACCAACTGAAATAAACTGAATATTTTTAAAATGAGGAAAGCAAGCTCTATTCACAGTAATTTGAGTAATTTGATTCCTGATTCTGATGTAATTTAATCCTAAATATAATTTATTACAAAGAAGAATTCACTAGAAATTTAATATTAATAAATAATATGTTTTAGTGCCCTAATATAAGTTAGCAAATTATTTAAAAAGAAGAGTAAGCACTGTGCTCAAATACAGAGAAATGAAATACTTCTCTTAAATTGCTATCACATCCTTTCAGGATGCACAAATAAGATGAAAATAAGTAGACGATAATAGAAAGTAGAAGGAATAAATGATCCTAGATTCTTTGTCATCAGAAAAAAAAAAAAATCTCAAATAGGCATTCAACAGCTGGTGTATATTAGCTAATCTTTTTCCACACACTATCACCTCCTTTCCCCCCTTTTGTTTTCTCCCATTGGCCTCCATTTCTCCTCCATTATCATTTTCAGCCTCATAATTATCATTATCAGCCTCATAATTATCATTATCATCATCATATCATCAGTAATAAAGATCAGGCAGAAACCCTCTGGGTCTCTTTATCAGGAAATCACCATTTGTGAGACATCCAAATATGGTTGCTATGGAATAAAGAGACTTCTGGAAATTGTAAGGCACTTGATTGCCACGCTATGTTGTGTTGATTGTTTAATGTTTACTAACATTGTTTTCCTTATTGTTTTATTTTTATTTAGTTTTGTATTTCATGAACAGAATTAATAACTCTCTCTGTTTCACCCACACATTTCATGCAAAATAAATCCTACACTCTGTTTATCCCATATCCCATTTCCAACTAATTTACTTCTACTAAAAAGATTATAATTTTACAGAGGCAAAATGCAAACTATTTAAAATAATAGTATCAATTATTTTTTTTTGATCTGATATTTTAAAAATTCTTCTTAAAAGGTCATGCTAGATAACACATTATAATTTTACTCAGAGTGTGAGACAGGGGAGTAGAGGGAGCAGGGGAAGGGGAAAAAGAGCTGCTATGTAAGATGTATGAATACCCAGTGTGGACTGAGCATTTTATATGCATTGCTTTGGTGAGCTTCCATGTTAAGAGGAGTATAGAGACTCAGGAACATCAAGTATCAGCCAGAAAGCAATAGAGGGAGAGACGAAATTGCTGTCTTTCTGACACTAAAGTCTATGTTTTTTTATAACTTTGTCTCTTATGGTTGTCCTCCTCTGACTCTTTTATGTTTAATAAAGCAAAACATAAAACTAACTGTATTCCCTAAGAGATTTGTACACCAATATTATAATAGAAAAATACTGGAATTAATAAAATAAATGTCTAACAATAAGAGAATGATGGCATAGCTCTAAAATGAATAGCCATAAAAAGTACAAATTCTGAAGAATTTACAGTAACATGGGATATTTATATTGAAATGATATCAGAAGATGATAATTATGGTATTGTCATGGTTAAGTAGAAAAGTAAAGATATAAATTAATTCATCAGAAAAACAAAGTCATAGCTCTTGCAAATTTAGACAGAAAAATTCTTAACAAACTTTAAAAGAAGAATGTGGAGTTAATAAGTCTATGTTGCTGCTGTTCATTGTTCAGTCGCTAAGTTGTCTTTGACTCTATGTGACCCCATGGATTGCAGCATACCAGGCTTCCCTGTCTTTCACTATCTCCTGGAGTTTGCTCAAACTCATATCCATTGATCACTCTATACTTAACATTAAAAATTGCGATACAGCTACACTACGTAAGACCGCGTGGTATTAGTGGAACAATGGTCACACAGATCAACGGAACATAACAGGACCTAGGAATAGACTCACACAAATATATCCAACCGATTTCTGATAATTTTGCAAAAGAAGTTCAATACAGAATGGGTGGTCTTTACAAGAAATAAGGTTGGAACAATTGATTATCCAAGTGAAAAATAAAAATCAAAAACAAAAATCCTCACATTTGATACAAAAATTACCACAAAATGGATCATCATGGACTTAAATGAAAAGTTAAAATGTAATTCTATGCAACTTTTAGGGGAAAAAAAATAGGAGAAAATCTTTGGGATAAAGAGCTAGACAGTGTTCTTAAACTTGACACTAAAAGCATGATACATAAAAGGAGATATTGATAAACTGGATCTAATCAAAATTTAAAATTTTTGTTCTCTGGAAGACCTCATATATACTTAGTAGTAAAGTAACAATCAGTTCACAAAAGACCTGAGTGGACATTTTACTGCAAAATATATAGAGATGGCAAACAAAATAGCCATTAGCAAAACTCATTTTACAATAAGTATTATTGTTCACACAATATGACTGAGAAATTTCAGTATATACATGCACTTTATTTTTCCTGTTCCCCAAACAATGAACCATGAAAATAGCAATTGAGGTTATCTCTGATCTTTCCCTGTTCATTTCAACATGGTTTTTGCTGTAGTTGCTAAGTCATCTCTCACTCTTTGTGACCCCGTAGACTGTAGCCTGCCAAGCTCCTCTGTCCATGGGATTTCCCAGGCAAGAATACTGGCATGGGTTGACACTTCATTCTCCAGGGGATCTTTCCAGATCACAGATCAGGGATGAAACCCATGTCTCCTGCATTGGCAGGCAAATTCTTTAACACTGAGCCACCAGGGAAGTCCATTCATCTCAATAATCAAAAACAAAAGAACTCTCAAAGGAGTATCCCCAAACAATTATCCCTAAACTTTAATTGTTGGATTCAGGGAGCTTCCCGACCTGAAAAATTACCAATATATACTTTTAAATTGCAGGAAAAGAATTCAAATTTAATCTCAGATTCAACTATAATGATTGGGCATAAATACTACTCTTTTTAAAAGCTGCAGTCATATGATTAAGTCTTTCTGCTTGAGGCCCTCAAAGACATACAGCCCCTCATAGATACTGAAATGTAATAGAAATTGACCAAGGAGCCAGTCTTTCCCAATGATGAGTTGAACAATGGCTAAGATGAAGTTATTAGAGCAGCCCAGAGCTCTCAGACAAAGACTTGTTCTTCCTGTGGGGTCCTTGGAATGCTTTCCATCATTCCCTGGGTATTCTTCTTGGATGATTTTCTTGGAAAATATTCACATTGATCTTTGGTTTATTCCATTGCTTCTCTAAGAAGCCAAAGTTAAAAACTGACCTTGAGCTCAAGTAACTTCTAATGTGTCACATATGGAGGCAGTGAGATAAATCTCTGTCTGTGGTTGAGAAAGAATAATTCTGCCAAAGCAGTGTTCCCAACAGCACGGATGATAATAATAACTCCACATGTTAATAAAGTCTTTACATCTACCAAGTATTTTCATATGTATTATATTCTGCATTTTCATACTACATATAATAATCTGGTCAACTTGTGGCATAGTTTTCATATTAATAATTATGTTGCTATTCTATGGTGTGGGGAATTATAATTTATTTTTCTCCTACCATGCATGACTTTATTTTCTTTGGTTAATTATTTACTTAGGACAATGTTTAGTTCTTCCCGACCCAAGGATCAAACCCAAACCTGGGTCTCCTGCATTGCAGGCATATTCTTTACCATCTAAGCCACCAGGGAAGCCCTTTAGGTCTCTGGGCCTTTGCCAAAAAGGTTGAAGATTCCATTAATTACTGCTGTTAATTATCATACTCTCAAGTAGAACATAAATATTTGCATTGAGACTAGTTATGTATGTACATATAACATAAGCTTATCACAATTTCAAGAGAGTTAGAGTTACCATTTTTAAGTTGAAATAAGTATAAAGATAACTTTTCATTTGTTAACTTACTTAAATCAACAGTAAATTGGATCATAATTAGCCATTTCCACTCCCTATCATTTATTTTTTTGTTCATCTACTGAGGTGTTGATATTTTTCTTATACATTTAAATGAATTATTTCATAATAAAAATTAACTCTTTCTTGTAATTGATAAAGTGTTTTTCAGGTTTGTTTTTCTTTCATTTTAGTTTTTCTTTTTATTACACAGATGTGTTCCCCTTAGTTACTTATATAGCTTCAAACAGAGGAAGTTTTCCCCCACACTCTTATATTATTAAATTTGTGTCCTGTTTCACTCTGATTGAACTTTGCTAAAATGTTTAGCTCTGTTTTTGATCCATATGAAACATTTTTATAAGAAATATGGATATAAATGTTAATATTATTGTCTTTTTTATACATTTAATACCTATATACTTTTAAATGGCAAAATAAATCTAAGAGGCTTATTATAAAATATGAATCCCTTGCTGCTATCCCTTCGATATTTCCCTTCTTCAGTGTCATCCCCTGTCTATATTTCTATATATAGGGGCTTCCCAGGTGGCTCACTGATAAAGAATCCTACTGCCAAAGCAGGAGATGTGGATAAGATCCTCTGGAGAAGCAAATGGCAAATCACTTTAGTATTCTTGCCTGGGAAATCCCATGGACAGAGGAGTTTGGCGTGGTACAGTCCACACAATTTAGAGAAAGAACAACAACAGTGCTTGTATCATTCATTTTTTTATTTTTTCAATTTTAGACATCTCAAGATGGGAGATACGGACTTTACTCTCTTTCCCTATGCCACATTACTACACACAGGCATACTTTCATACTCTCATCTCCCCGATAAATGTATATATTTATGTTGCTCAGATTAATCTATTTATAACTGATCATGCAGCTAGATATAATTACTTTCCTTATTTCACATAAATTTTGTTCTCCTTGGAGTCAATGAATGTGTCATTTATTTTGTTTTCTTTGTTGCCTGTGTTATTATAGCTAATTCACCCTCATCTTTTTTCAGTGTTCAAACACATCCAGTTTTCTACCAGTTTCATCTTGTGGAAAACTTCTATTTAAGAACCTCTGACCTACTCCAATTCTGGACTGGTTAGATTACTCTCTAGCCCTGTTACACAACTTTTATCCTAGTATTTCTTTTCAGAATTCCTAGTACTTAGCATAGGCTGCAATGACAGACTCCCAAAACAGAAACTTATTTCCTGCTCAAGTAACCATCTAAGATGGTGGTCCTTGGTTAGTGGGTGTGTCTCCTCCATGTAGCGAATTTGGAATCCCGGTTTCTTTCATCTTGAAAATTTACCATCTATCATCTTCTGTATCCAGTTGCTTCAAGGAGAGTTAGAAGAGGCACTTCTACTTCTTGAAAAGAGTAGCCTGGAAGTACCACAATTAGTTCTATCCACAGGACTCAGTCCTGAGGCCACATTTAAAGCAAGCGAGTTTGGTGGATACAGTCTAACTATGTACTTAAAAGGAAAAGAAAAGGAATCTTTACTGACTACTAGAAATTTCTGCCACACCATCATATCAAGGGCATTCCTTCTAGTACTTCCTTGAGTGGAATCTTCTGTTTCCTAGATCTTGTCTTCCTCTCTCTTACTTTTACTTTTTTGGTTAGTGGAACACACCTTAAAATAGCTTTCTGAGAAAGGGTGAGAATGAGATAAATTTTTAGTGATATTGTCTGTCCAAAAATATCCTTATTATACTCATATTTGCTAATTTTACTGAGTACAGAATTATAGGTTAGAAAACATTTCCCCTGAAAATGTGAAGACCTTTCCATAATAGTTTTTAAGGTATTGTTCTGTTTCTACAAAGTCCAAAGACTTTATGTATAATCTTTAGTATATCTGATTTTTTTCTTGCTCTGGGAGCTTCAAGATCTTTTCTTGACCACTGAAATTTTGTATTGGCAGGGTATCATTCTGTTTTGATCCATTTTTCTGGGTATTTGCTAAATTTTCATTAGATAACATTATTTCTTGATGATTTTCTCTTCTGTTTTCTCTGATTTGTCTATTTAGAACTATAATTTTGGGTATGGATACTCATAAGACAATCTTCTAATATTTTTATTTCCTATTTTCCATTTCTATTTAACTTTCTGAGAGAATTCCTCATCATTAGCTTCTAAAGCTTAGAATCATTTAATCATATTCTATATATAGTTTTAATTTTCAAGACCTTTTTTCCTTGGAGTCATATTATCCCTTTTTGTGGCATACTATTCTTGTTTCATTGATGCAAAATCTTCTCAGTTATTTATAATATAATGATATTTTGAATGTGTTCTGTACCCCTGTATAATCAAGTTCCATCCATGCTGATGTCTTCTACTTATTTATTTTAGTCTCTATCTTTTTAATTAGCAGTTTTGCTCAAATACCAGGGGATCATTGGCTGTCTGCTCACGGTCAAGAGTGGGTCTGTGCAGGCTGATGGGAACTGCTAGGCACTGTGCATGCTGTCAACTCTGGGCTTCACCTTTAGGAATGATGTGACTGGGCTATATCATGAAGAAAATACTGATGTACGCCTTAATGTCTTTTCTTGTTGGACCATTGAAGTTCTGCACAGATGAACCATCCAGTGTATTAAGGAAAGTATAAGCCAGGTTCCTAGTATTCTGAGATCAAAGTGAGAAAAGAGTGGTACAGAGCACTGAACATTCAGTGCACAAAATTTTGTGAAATCTCTCAATTTGGCAGTAAGATTTTTCTTCCTTCAAATTCACCAAATATTCCTAGTCCGGGGATATGCAACCTCTCCAGAGAATAAACTTCTTCTTCTGCCAGGGTGACAGAAGAGAAGCCTTCCAGCTGGGTAAAAAAGGGAAAGAATCTGGTGGCTTAACTGCATCTTAAAGCAGAACTTAATCCAACCTCCTGTTTTCAACAACTTCTTCATACACCTCATCCTCACACTTCCAGAGGTAACTGGTGCTGACAATTTCTGAGCCTCTTGGGAGATCTGTGGTACAGATTGAGGACCTACTCAGCTTTCTCCACTGCTGACTTAGAATTCAGTTTTTGTTTGTTTGTTTTTTTTCAGGTCTGTTAAGTATTTTAGCACCCATCTTGTTGCTATTGCCATTTCTCAGTTTCTCTGTGCTTTGTATATTTATGTTTAGAAAATCCTTTACTGGAGTTTCAAGACAGAGTAGAGGTAAAAATGTTCAATCCTTGCTGTTCGACTCAATAAGCCTTAATATATCTTTTCATTTTCCAAATCGGTATCCTATCAGAGCACCACTTAATGAACAAACCTGATGTTCTCCTTGTTTGGGGTATTTATTTGACACATACTGTTTTAATTATATTTTATGTTCTAACTAACTGATCCATTTTATACCAGTATCATAAAGTATATTTTTTTGTTATGCTAGAATATATTATCAGATGCAGTAATTGCTCGGCACAAGCTAGCTCTCTCTCCTTATTGATTAATTTATTCAGGTAACCCATGTAGCAAGAACTCTGTTAAGACTCATCATGCAAGCAACTTGCAAATAATACCACACACAGACTTTTGTTTTGTTTTGAAAGATTGACATGTCCTTAAAATTAGTTCCAATTCATTAATCATCCCTTTTCTAGTATATGTCAGCCAAAATTGTTTCTATTCCAGGCATAAAGATTAAAAATCTCCTGGGTTGACAATTTACCATGGAACATGACCCATCTATTCAGCTAATCTTCTCCAACCAGAAACACACAGAGAGACACATATGACCACACACATACCTCCTTAAGCCATGAGTATCTCACTTAGATTTCTGCCCCTTTGAAGCTCAGTGACATTTACTGCTTCAGAATATCAAGATATTTTGTCAGACATGAACGTTAGCAATCTCAGTAACATCTCTTTTCCATATTAAAGATTAAAAAGGGAATCAGCTTTGTAATAAACCAGGAAAATGATTGCTATGGAATGTCACTTCTGATCATCTAATCTGGGATTATCCTTTATGTACATTACTAAATATTTTTCCCCTTATCAGACCTTTCTTGTTTCTGAAATGGATTACAAAATGATCAACTCTGTTCTTTAGTTCTTTTTTTAAGTTACCATGAATAAGTAACTCAGACATTCAAAACTGATTTTTTTCTCTCATAAAAATTTATCCAGGAAACATATTTACTTTTACTACAATTCTAATCTTATCATATCTGGCAAATAAATGTTAATCAAGTAATCATCTACAGCTATACCTAATTATGTTTATGAAAGCAAGTAGTTGCCATACTTCTCTGATGGTTCTTCATTGCTAAAATTTATTCTCTGTAGCTACTAGAGTAGCCAAATGGATGGTCCAGAAGATTGCTGGTTACATGAGGGAATAACCTACATGTTTTATAGTTGAAGTAGTGGCAATAAAGATCAATAATAACTACAGAGAGAAGTACAAGAAATAATAGTATTATCCTATACATGGCACTCCTGGGGAATATAATTTGTAAAAGAATTGTACATCAGTTTTAAACTGCTTTGTTTCTTAGTCTAGGTCTTGTTCATCTTAGAGGTTGATTGTGTGATTTTTGGCTTACTCTTATGATCACTCAGAGACATTAAAACAATGGTGTGAACTTATTGGAACATTCCCCTCCTAATCTCACTGGAAAAGTATAAAGTTTTTAATGGCCTATTTATGGTTCTCAAAAACTTGATTTAGGGTGGGAAATATTGGACTAAGCTACTTTTTTTGCAATCAAAAGCACATACCAAAAATAAGATAGCCTCTCAAATTAGGAATTTAGGGTCCAAAAATAAAATGGAATCCAAATGTTTGTTAAGAAGAAACTAGGCAGAGACAGTATTCTCAACCCACCCCACCCACTCCCACTCCCACCAGAAAAGAGATTCTCAACGAGGTGTTTGCAAATGCTTAAAGGACTAAGGCTCATTAAAATAGGCAATCTTTACAAAAACAAAGTTAAAAAAGAAGCAGCTAAAATAAAAATCAAGGGAACAGTTAAGAGTGGTCTAGTCTTTCCTCACTACAAATATGACTTCTCTCAACTCCAGCAGCTTAACTTTGTTGACTTTGAAGGCAGTCATCAGAGGCTGAGTAACACCCAATCTTTCCATTTCAAGTCTCTAAATTCCTTCCCTTTGGTGCTCCTGTCCAAGAATAATACATAGCCCAATTGCCCCTGGACAAAGGGGCCAAATCTACGCAGTACTCCTTTTCAGGAAATGAGCATCTCAATGTCTTTTCTCTACCTTTTGCTCCTGATTGGGCATGTTCACCCAATAAGAAGAGAAGATAAAACTATTTAAATATGCTTGTGAGTGTTTGTTTCACACAGGAGAAAACTAGTGTGCTTGAGTCAATAGTAAAGCCCTAGGCATAAAGAAACTAGATTCTCCTTGCCCCTGTCATTTCCCCAGCTTCTACATCGGAGCCTGCACAGGTATTTCTGGCATCATCTAGGTGAAGTAACATAACCATATGGAGCAACTAAATAATAAGAATCAGGGCCAGCTAATTTTAGACAGAGTAAATCTCAGTGTTGTGCTGAATTCCCCTTACAAGACCGTTGCCAACAAATAATGTGATTTATCCCTCATAGAAGACTAGTAGGGGGAGGAGGGTAACGAGGAAGGAAAGAGAAGGGTGTACATGAGTCAATTTTTGGAGAAGTCTGAATAAATAATAGTCAAACTAATGGCAACTGGAAGGAAACACCCTAATGATCTGGAGCAGTAATGCTTTATAGCAAACATAAATAGCTTGAGTTTTAGGATTTAAGTCTTAAAGCTGACCTAAACACATGCACACTCACACATACACAAACACACACATACACATACAGGGAGTTTTTTATGATACAACTCAGTTGATAGAGTAACAGTCATAGTATAGCATTGAGACTATATTTATTGAGTCCAAAGGAGATAGAGATGAATGAGAGAGAATGAGAGAGAGAGAGGGAAGGAAGCAAGACAGACCGACAGAGAAACAGATACAGAGGGAGAGATAGAGTGAGCCAGATCTCTAACCAGACCTCTTTTGTATGGTTTAGGGGAAAGAACACTTCAGAGCAGTCTCTGCCATATTACCTATTAGCAGAGGCCTTGGGGGAATATTAATCACTTAATCACCTAATGCCTTAGATTCTTTTTACATAAAATTGAGATGATACTACCCTGATTTCCATGGAGGAGAAAATGAGATAAAATATAAAAGGGCATTCTATGAACTTAAAAAATGTGCAACAAACATTAATAACATATAAAAGCGTTTATATACTACATATTCTTATATCATTGGTGAGAATACAAAATACTTTCAAAACAAATCTTCTAAAAAGCAATTTGCATAAACAGCAATGAAAGTTTTCATACCGTTTATATATACTTTTACACATGGAAATTTATTCTAAGCAAACAATCAGAGATATGGACAAAATATTTTTCATAAACATGTTCTTTGCAGTGTTACTTAAAATACTCAACCAATTGGAATCAGCCTTAAGGTCCATTAGTGGGATAACAGGATATACACTACTTTATTAGACTATCATTAGTATTAGTCGCTCAGCTCATTCGTGTCCAAGTCTTTGCGACCCCATGAACTGTAATCCACCAGGGTCCTCTGTCCATGGAATTCTCAAGGCAAGACTACTGGAGTGGGTAGCCATTCTCTTCTCCAGCAGAATCTTCCTGATCCAGGGATCAAACTTGAGTCTCCCGCATTGCAAGCAGATTCTTCACCATCTAAGCCACCAGGGAAACACAGAATTGTGCATAGATAGATCTTTACTGGCTCATGTTTTTAATCAATGCTGAAGAACATGAATATGGAATATATTCACATTAAGCTAAAAACAATTGTAAAATCATAAACACATTATGGTCTAATTTATAGCATATGCATATAAATATATCTACAGACACACACACCCATGCAACTCCAACAATGTAAAAAAGTATCTCATATTACTGACAATGTGGTTGTTTTTAGGTGGTACAGATTATATTGATTTGGGGATGATTTTTCCTCTCTTCTCTAAGTTTTCTAAAAATTAATCCATGAATTAATTATTTAATAAGAAAAATGTTATTTAAAATGTTACATATATTCTTGTTCATAATATATTACCCAGTAAGTGGTCCACTGACTTTACCTTGTAGGACCCAGATAAAGAAAGTGATGAGGAATTTTGAGTAAGAGTGAGCTGTTGTTTCCTGAGCTTAAGTTTCCTTCATTTATACTTCAGTCAATAGTACAGGGATTTAATGATTTGGAAGATGATCTCCTTGTAGCTCAGTGTTTATGCAAATATATATCAATCACTGTCTGTTGACTGAATAAATCATATGTATTGTATATATTTGGAAAGCCATTTTAAAATATGCAGATGCAATTGTGTTTAAAAATTGTGAGTCCATTTAAAATGATTAACAATATCATAACAGAATTTTTATCAGCATATAGACCAATCAATAGAAACTAAAAGTATAACAGTTCTTAAATATAAATATGCAAAATACTTTTCTACTAACAATAATTCGTCATCTATTACTCAGAAGAAATGAACAAGGGAAGCCTCAAACATCATGTCATGACACACAGCAAGGAAGCAATCAAAGATTTGCTGAGTACAACAAGAGTACAACAACGTTATTTGGAAGCAAACTTGAAGGAGATCTTATTGAGTGAAAGATGGAATAATCTGAGCTCCAAAGTATTAACTATGCTTAAATCTATAAGGTAATAATAACATTTTAAAAAACTAACTTCACCAGCAGAGAATTTTAGAGAGCCAATATTTGGCAAAACTAATACAATTTTGTAAAGTTTAAAAATAAAATAAAATTTAAAAAAAAACCTGGTGAATAAAGAGAAAGAATGAAGCATTTATTCTGCCTTTCCTGTATTAATTGTACAACTGAGTAACCAATTAGTAGTTGAGGAAATGTATTAGATGTTAATCAGTCAAAGCTATATTTCTTGACTTGAACGGTGGAAAATCTTAAGTTACACACAATGATGTTTGCTGAATAAGTTAATGAATACATTAACCAAGTATAAAACAGAGATTTTGGTCTTTATTATTTTTCCTGAAATCCTATAATGTTGCTTGAAAATGTAAATAACATAGTGCTTTTCACTGAAATAAATTATGCTTGTGATATTGAATCATGTGACTCCCAAAGTCACCTGAACCTAGAAGAGAAAACCCACCTACTATTCCCTTAGGAAGATCTTTTCTGCCCTAGTTCCTAAAAAGAAGGTCAGATGGTATTATTCTGCTCAAGAAAATCAAATGTTTAGAGGCCCTATGTAGGGAACTTAATGAAATTGGTATATAAAATTCTATCTGGGAATAGGTGGTAAGACATCAGTTTGGGGAAAAAACAGGGTGTGCAAGGGACTAGGGAACACTGGGAGTCACTGGGCTTTTCTGAAAGAGGGCAAAAGCTGCTTTTTTATAGCCTTTTTGAAGATATGGGGGATCAGGGCCAAGGGTTGCCCAAGTGTTTTTCAAAGGAATTTGGATATTTAAAGATTTATGTGAAATCCCTCCTCCCTTTTTGGTTATTAAATAATTCAAATATAAAACACTGTGTGGGCCAACATTGAGTGCCAAACTAAACACTCTGGAGGCCAGGTCCTGCCAAGAGGCTGCTAGTTGTCTGCCTCTGGATAAGGACCCAGGATGGGCACTTGCATATTTCTTCTATGTCACCTTGGCTGTTTGTAATATGTGTGTGTGCCAACAGATTGTGCATTGATTTCTAAGCTGCAGAAGGTGTCTCAGTAGAACCATTTTCCTAAAAAAGGTCTTGGCAGCAACTTATCTGAAAGCCTTTCAACTAAAGTGGCTCTTCTCCTCCAATCAAATCCTTACTAAATGTATTATACCCTGAAGGTGGCAAGAAAGGATCAACTGGGTGAGGATAAGATTCTCCATGCAGAAACAGTCAGGCCAGTCTCTGTGGTGCAAGCCAGGTCCACAGTGGTGGAAAATTGGCTGGAACTCCCAGCCTAGATCTTGAGTCACACAGGAGGGGAACCTTGCCATCGTGTGCCCTGAAATAGGGAGTCTGCATGGAGCTCAGGGCTGCTGAAATACTGTGATGAACAAAAGCACAAGCAGGAGCTGGATGCTGCAAAGACTTCTTGACCACCAATAGCACCGAAGCTTCACATTATTACGTTGCCATCTACTGAGAAATTCAGTAGAAACTACAGTTACACAGCTGGTACCGCTCATCACTGTAGCCTTGAGTGTGAAAAGAGGATTGGAAATTACAGTCTGAAATGGGCACAAAACTCCTACTGTAAAATCATATTATTTCCAGAAATCTCAAATTGTTATGACTTTCACCCTGAAAGAAAAAGAAAAAAATGAAAAAAGATCTAGGGGTCCAAAATTTTCAGCTAGATTCCAGATGTTTCACAAGAAAAAGCAAGGAAAGCTTTCTATGCTTTGGACAGTCTTTCCAAGGATATTCGCTTTTCTGAAGGCCCAACAGAATAAGCAAACAAACAAATCCATATTCATATGTTTAATAAAACTTAAGCCCTCCTGGTCCAAGCAGTAGATATCAATGTGATTAAATTTCCCCAACACACGTTGTGGGCTCATTAAAAGAGTACCAACCAGAGAGAGAAAGCATTTCTGAGCATTCATAACCCAATTGGGATGCTAGGTGCCTTTTGTAGGATTTCGTAGGTAAACAAGGAGACCACCTGTAATGCAGGAGATCCAGATTCGATCCCTGGGTTGGGATGATCCTCTGGAGAAGGAAATGGCAACCCGCTCCAGTATTTTTGCCCAGAAAATCTCATGGACAGAGGATTTGGTGGGTTACAGTCCATAGGGTCACAAGAATTGGACACGACTTAGTGACTAAACTACCATAGGTGAGCAAGACTTGCTAGAGGATTGTAGTTTCTTTTTGTGACTATATTTTGTCAGGGAAGGGGCTTTTGAGCATATATTCATCTCATCACTTTCTTTAAATGACAGACAGACATATATCACACCAAGGGGCATGTACCTAAGCATAGACTTGAAATGGCAACCCACTCCAGTTTTTTTGCCTGGAGAATCCCATGAACAGGGGAGCCTGGAGGGCTGCAGTCCATTGGGTCACAAAGAGCTGGACATGACTAAGTGGGTAAACAATAACAACAACATGTGCCTATTAGGACTGCAAAGAAGATTAAAACAGCCTCTGTGTTTAACAGTTCACCATCTAGTTTTAGCTCCTGTCTGAGCCTCAGTTTCCTGTTCAGTAAATGAAAGGGATGGTTTAATAATTTAAGTTATTTTCAGTAATTATATATTATTTCCAATGGTCCAATAGATTGACAATGGCATCTATCTTCTTTTGTTCTGAAATATGGAACATGGAACACATGCAGAAGAGGATGGTACAATTATTGGGTCAGGTGTTGGGTTGGTGTATATAAGATACTCTCCATTATACAAGTGTGTGACTTTCATGTTTTAATTCATTGCCCACCTTCTGTGCCTAGAATAGCAACTTGTATATAGAACTGTAGGTTCATGATTTTTTAACAAAGGTTATAACATTTGTCCATAGTATTTTGAAACTGGGGATTAATATTGTTTCTTTTAATACCAAGTTTCTTTGAACAATGAGTTGGTATTGCATTCTCCATGACACTCATGGCATGATTAAAGAGAATGCAGATCAAGGAATAGAAAAAATAAAACATTATTCAGCTAAGGACAATTTTCAAAAAGTTGAAAGACAACCTATGGATTGATAAAAATATTTGCAAACCATATACTTGATAGGGCTTCCCTGGTAGCTCAGATGGTAAAGAAACACCTGCAATGCAGGAGACCTGAGTTTGATCCCTGGGTCAGGAAGATCCCCTGGAGAAGGGAATGGCAACCCACTCCCGCATACTTGCCTGAAGAATTTCATGAAGAGGAGGAGTCTGGCAGGCTACGTCCATGGGGTCACAAAAGGGTCAGACATAACTGAGCAACTAACACTTTTACTTTTTCACTTTTCATAAACTTAATAAGGAGTTGCTGCTGCTGCGTCGCTTCAGTCATGTCCGACTCTGTGCAACCCCATAGACGGCAGCCCACCAGGCTCCCCCGTCCCTGGGATTCTCCAGGCAAGAACACTGGAGTGGGTTGCCATTCCCTTCTCCAATGTATGAAAGTGAAAAGTGAAAGTGAAGTCGCTCAGTCGTGTCCAACTCTTCGCAACCCCATGGACTGCAGCCTACCAGGCTCCTCTATCCATGGGATTTTCCAGGAAAGAGTACTGGAGTGGGGTGCCATTGCCTTCTCCAATAAGGAGTAAACACCCTAAATACATAAGGAACTCATACAACTAAATAGCAGCAAAACAACCCAATTAAAAAAATAGACAATGGCCTTGAATAGACATTTTCCAAAGAAGACATACAAATGGCCAACAGGTATATGAAAAGGTGCTCAATATCATTAGTCATTCAGGAAATAAAATCAAAACCACAGTGAGATGTTGTCCCACAGCTGTTAAAGTGAAGTAAAGTGAAGTCGCTCAGTTGTGTCCCACTCTTAGTGACCCCATGGACTGTAGTCCACCAGGCTCCTCTGTCCATTGGATTTCCCAGGCAAGAATACTGGAGTGGGTTGCTATTTCCTTCTCCAGGGAATCTTCCCAACCCAGGGATCAAACCCAGGTCTCCCGCATTGTAGACAGATGCTTTACCATCTGAGCCACCAGACTCTTTACCATCTGTAAAAGCAAAATTAAACTCACAGCTGTTAGGATGGCTATTATTAAAAAATGAAGGGGCTTCCCTAGTAGCTCAGCTGGTAAAGAATCTACCTGTAATGCAGGAGGACCCCAGTTTAATTCACTGGAGAAGGGATAGGCTACCCACTCCAGTATTCTTGGGCTTCCCTGGTGGCTCAGCTGGCAAAGAGTCCACCTGCAATGAGGGAGACCTGGTTTGATCTGTAGGTTGGGAAGAAGATCCCCTGGAGAAGGGAATGGCTACCCTTTCAAGTATTCTGGTCTGGAGAATTCCATGGACTGTATAATCCATGAGGTTGCAAAGAGACAGACACAATTGAGCAACTTTCACTTCACAAAAAATGAAATAAATGATAACAAGTGTTGGTGAGGATACAGAGAAAAGGAAATCTTGGACACTGTTGGTGGGAATATAAACTGGCAGGGCTATAAAAGAAAACAGTATGGAGGCTCCTGAAAAACTGAAAATAGAACTACCATATGATCCAGCAATCCCTTTGCAGGAAATATAGTCAAAGAAAATTAATACTTTGATCAGATGCTCCTATGTTATTGCACCATTACTCACAATAGCCTATGATATGAAAGATACAAAAACAGCCTAGAAGTCCATCAAAGGATAAGTAGATAAGGAAATTGTAGTATATTTGTCAACTATATTTCAACTGTAAATAAATAGATATGTTATGGAAAAACTAAATGGTAAGATATATACATTATATATAATATTAAGAATATTATTGAGCATCGAAAAAGGAGATATTGTCATATGCAAAACAAAAAACAAAACAAAACAAAAAGTTCATATGAATGAACTTGGAGGACAGTAAGCACAATGAAATAAGCCAGACCAAAAAAAAAAAAAAAAAAACCCACAACAACTGCATGATCGCACTTATTTTTGGAATCTAAAACATTCAAATACATAGAAGCAGTGAGTAGAACAGTGGTTACTAGGGGCAGGAAAGGGAAATAGAGAGATGTTGGTCAAAGGGTACAAAGCAGTAGTTATGCAGAATGAGTAAGTCCACAGATCTAATGAATAGCACGATGACCATAGTAATGATATCACATTGAATACTGAAAATCTGCTAAGAGAGTGGATTTCAGGTGCTCTGATCACACACACACATACACAAGACATGGTATCTATGAGAGAAATTGTGCTAAATAGCTTTACTGAAGTGTATACACTTCACCATGTATACGTATGTCAAACCATCATATCTTACATGGTATATATATACATTTAGGCATACCTTGGAAATAGTTCCAGTTCAGTTACAGAGCACCATGATAAAGCAAATATCACAATAAATCAAGTCATACAAATTTTTTGGTTTCCCAGTGCATTATGTTATGTTTATATGGTACTGTAGTCTATTAAGTGTGCAACAGCACTATGTCTAAAAAATGTACATCCATTAACTTAAAAATACTGTATTGCTAACAAAATGCTAACCATCATCTGAGCCCTAAGTTAGTTATAAACTTTTCCTGATAGAGGATCTTGCCTTGATGTTGATGGCTGCTGATGGACCAGAGCAGTGGTTGCTGAAAGTCGAGGTGACAACATCTTAAAATAAGACAACTATGAAGTTTGTCACATCAGCTGACTCTTCCTTTCACAAATGATTTCTCTGCAGCATGCAGTGCTGTTTGACATCATTTTACCCACAGTAGAACTGGTTTCAGAAATTTTTTTCAAACCATGCCACTGCTTTATCAACTAAGTATATGTCATATTCTAAATCCTTTGATGTCATTTCAACAATCTTCATGGTGTCTTCACCAGGAGTAGATTCCAAGTCAAGAAACCACTATCTTTGCTCATCCATAAGAAGCAACTCCTCATCTCTTAAAGATTTATTGTAAGATTGTAGCAATTCAGTCACATCTTTAGGCTCCACTTCTGATTCTGGTTTTTCTGGTATATCCACCACATCCGCTGTTATTTTCTTCCCCTGAAGTCTTAAACCCCTCAAAATCATCCATGAGGGTTGGAATCAACTTATTCTAAACTTCTATTAATGTTGCTATTTTGATCTCTTCCCATGAATCATGGATATTCTTAATGGCATCTAGGCTAGTGAATCCTTTCCAGAAGCTTTTCAGTTGACTTTGACCAGATCCACCAGGGGAATCACTATTTATGGCAGCTACAGCCTTACAAAATATATTTGTTAAAATAAGTCCTGAAAGTCAAAATGACTCCTTGATCCATAGGCTGAAGAATGAAAGCTGTGTTATTAAGCATGAAAACAACATTAATCTTGCTGCACATCTCCATCAGAGCTCTTGGGTTACCAGGTGCATTGTCAATGAGCAGAAATATTTTGGAAGAAATATTTCTTTCTGAGCAGTAGGTCTCAATAGCAGGCTTAAAATATGTAATAAACATTTTGTAAACAGACATGCTGTCATCCAGGCTTTGTTGTTCCATTTATAGAACACAGACAGAGTAGATTTAGGATAATTCTTAAAGATCCTAGGATTTTTGGAATGGTAAACAAGCATTGGTTTCAATTCAATGCCACCAGCTGCATTAGACCCTAACAAGATAGCTTGTCCTTTGAAGCTTTGAAATCAGGCAATCCATTCTCCTCTCAATATGAGGTCCTAGACGTCATCTTCCTCCAATAGAAGGCTGTTTCATCTACATTGAAAGTCTGTTGTTTAGTGTTGTTGCTGTTTAGTCTCCAAGTCGTGTGTGACTCTTTTTGTGACCCCATGGACTATCAACCACAAGGCTCAATGGATTTTCCAGGCAAGAATACTGCAGTGGGTTGCCATTTCCCTTCTCCAGGGGATCTTTCCGATCCGGGGATCAAACCCACAACTCCTGCATTGGCAGGCAGATTCTTTACCATCTGAGCTACCAGGCAAGTCCATTGTTTAGTGCAGCCATCTTCATTAATGATCTCATTTAGATCTTTTGATGAGATGGTTGGATGACCTCACCAACTCAACAGACATGAGTCTGAGCAAACTCCAGGAGATAGTGAAGGACAGGGAAACCTGATGTGCTGCAGTTCATGGGGTTGCAAAGAGTCAAACATGACTGAGCGACTGAACAACAACAAAGATCCTTTGGATAACTTGCTGCAGCTTCTACATCAGCTCTGCTACTTTACCTTGTACTTTTTTATGTTATGGAGATGGTTTCTTTCCTTAATCCTCACAAATCAACTTCCTCTAGCTTCAAAGTTTTATTCTGCAGCTTCTTCATCTCTCTCAGCCTTCAAAGAATTGATAAGAGTTGGAGCATTGCTCTGGGTTAGGTTTTGGCTCAAGGGAATGTTGTCATGGGTTTGATCTTCTATCCAGACCACTGAAACTTTCCCCCTATCAGCAGTAAGGCTGTTTCACTTTCGAATCATTTGTGTGTGTTCACTGAAGTAACACTTTTAATTTCCTTCAAGAACTTTTACTTATCATTCACAACTTGGTGCATGAGGACTAGCTTTTGACCTATCTGGACTTTTGTCATGCCTTCCTCAATAAGCTTAATCCTTCTTAGCTTTCAAAGTACGGAGAAGGCAATGGCAACCCACTCCAGTACTCTTGCCTGGAAAATCCCACAGACGGAGGAGCCTGGTAGGTTGCAGTCCATGGGGTCACTAGGAGTCGAACACGACTGAGCGACTTCACTTTCACTTTTCACTTTCATGCATTGGAGAAGGAAATGGCAACCCACTCCAGTGTTCTTGCCTGGAGAATCCCAGGGACGGGGGAGCCTGGTGGGCTGCCATCTCTGGGGTCGCACAGAGTTGGACACGACTGAAGTGACTTAGCAGCAGCAGCAGCAGCAGCTTTCAAAGTGAGAGATAGGCAACTCTTCCTGTCACTTGAACAGTTAGAGGCCACTGTAGGATTATTCACTGGCCTAGTTTCAATACTGTAGAATCTCAGGAAAGAGGGAGTTCTGAGGAAAGAATGAGAGATGAGAGAACACCCAGTCCATGGGGCAGTCAGAACTCACACACACTTACTAAGTTCACTGTCTTACTTAGACAATTTATGGCATCCAAAAACAATTACAGTAATAACATCAAAGATCACTGATCACAGATCACCATAACAAACATAATAATAATAATAAAAGTTTGAAATATTGAAAGAATTACCAAAATGCGACCCAGAGAACAGGTGAAAAAGGTACTGAGAAAAAGGCACTGAGTTTCTCAATGCAGGGTTGGTTGCTACGAATCTTCAGTTTGCAAAAAAACATGCAGTATCCATGAAGCACAATAAAGTAAAACACAATAAAATAAGATTTTTATTTAAAAACGAAAGAATAGAACACACTGAGGTGTTAGAATCATCTGTGAAATGGAAAGAATACCTCAGAAGATCATTGCAAATGTTATAAAGCATGCATATGTTATTTATTACTATGACTACTACTATTAAAATGCAATATCTAGGTAAGTATTTATCTCCCTTTCTGCACTTTCCTAGTAACTAACTACAGCTCCCTCCTCATAGCCAGGGACAGCTTGATCCTTCCTTACCACCTTTGTTTCTTTACTGTATATAGCTCTACCACTCACAGGCTGTTCCACTCTCCTACAAACCCTAGAATGTTTTTCTCCGTTTGTCCACAGAAAGCACACTCACGGCAAGTAACCACTTAGCAAGTTAGGAGAACTTCTTTCCAGCAGAGAAGAAGACCTCCCTTCCAGCCCTGCCTAGGACCCAAGCCCTTCATTGCCATCATTTGTTTCAAAGCCTTTAGCTGATTCACAGGGAACATTAATGAATGAAATTGATCCCTTGGGTACAAAGATAGCCATTGTCCCTGACATACTTCTCCCTGAATCCAGCTGCTCTTTAGGCTCCACAAGCTATAGAATGCCAAAACACTGCTCCTGACATGTCACACCTGCTTCCCAGGGCACATCTCACCCAACACCAGCCAGACTATAACCATGGGCCATGTTTAATGATTCGGCGGTGCTCAGATTAACTCTTTTGCTTGACTGGCTTTTATGGATGTAGCAAAGTCCATTTGGTCTTGTTTTAATAACATCCCAATAAAAGAGCTGGGAAATTAGATGCTAGGAATGACATTTAAATCCTCCATTTCCCTTTGCTGCAATAATAGCCTTTTTGATAATAAAGTAGATAAATTTTATTAAATTATATGAAGTTTTTCCATTTGAAAGCAATTAAAAAATGCTTTCAGTTCAGAATTACAAAACTATTCACTTCGGATTTGAGGCTGACGTTTTTATTGGTAATCTGAGTTATAACATGTTCAGCTCTATGCCCATTCATTGGCCCCTGATACTTCTGCCAACTTTTTATGGTTTTATGTGAAAGTACAGTATTTAAGCCTCCTCTAAATTCATGAGCTTCCCCTGCTTCTGAAAAAGGCTCCTCAGGGTCTTAACAATGCACAACCAGGGCTGATGTTTATTTAAAAACATCTGCTCCATCCTTTGTGGTATAACATACTAAAGTAGCCTGACATTTTAAATACTTTTTCTTTACACTTTGTGTCAAACAATGAGAGAACGTAACTACTCTCATGATGAAAAACTGTTCAGGGCAATTACAAAATGATACAGTAAGTGGACTAAATGGTACCCAAAGTAATCAAAGGCAAACACTGGGATTAGCCCGAATGCTGCAAAAGCCCACTTTTACGGAGATTTCTAGTTCCTTAACTATCTCTATGATTATGCCTTACATCTTAGTGCTTCCTAATTGATAATGAAAATAGTTCCTTGTTTTTTATTTTTTAAGATAAGAATGTGAATTATTATTTTTAAAGTTTTTGACAAAACAGGACAGGCAAAAACAATGCTATCTCTATATCCATGATTGCTATATCTGCCTAGGAGCCTAGACTGGACAGAAATTCTTTTAGTGCTACTGATCACTGATTCACTTGAAACCATTTTTCATAGCCACCTTTACTTAGTCCAGTGCAGAAGTGAATTAAGGATGTAAAGGAATGCAGTTTCTTTTTCTTTTTTTTACTTGTATGCACATGACTCATTTAACTACCAGAGTATTGACCAGTAGAGACCCCATTCAACCTACTTTAATGATAAATGGTTGTTTCTGAACCAAAAGGTGCTTCTGATATTTTCAAAGACAATTTTTTATCAATCCCAACACCACTTCAACATCTCTCCCCAAATACATATATACACATAAAAAAACTGTTTTCTGCCACAGATTGGGCAAAAGTAAACTTTGGTTTAGCCTCTACTGATAATAACAGACTACAAATGCCTTTAATCAGTAGAAAACCGTAAGACTGAAGGCACATGAACATTCTTTTGGGCATGAAAGCTGAAACAAATTTGACGCTGAAAGAAGATAAAAGTCAAACGTGGCTAAATGTCCTAAGGAACACCTTGACAGCCACAACACAGCGAAAGCAGAAGAAGGCACAGCTCTGCTTATTAGCAGAAGGAAGAGTGGTTTCTCATTGTGGTTGAAAATCTATCGTGCAGTCACAAAAACACAGGTTGCCAGTGCCAGAAGGAAGTCATAGAATATTCTAGAAAGAGATACTGTCCTGTCCTGGGATTCCTGTTCTGCCTTCCTCAGGAGGGCTCAAGCTAGTTCAGTAGGAGTTTCTGACTATCCTTCTTCATCCCACACTCCTGGGAGTCTGCTACCCCATGGGCTAGCAGTCAGGGGTTAACACAACTGTGCCCAACTGAATTCCCAGAAAGAAGCCAGAGGTAGAAGGCCATAGGATCTGTGAGAGCATACACAACAGGGAAATGTTACTTGTGACCTTTTAATATCTTGGCTCACATTGGTCCATAAATCTCCTTTTCTGATCACACCAACCTACCCCGTGAACACACAGGCCTTTGATTGCCTCTTTATTAGCTTAGCAAATGGAGTGATGGGTGAGCTTCTGTCATGGTGCTGACTCTGTTACAAAGTGTAAAGGCAATTTCCACCCGCCCATGGACCAGGAGGTGCCCAAATGTCAAAATGCATCTGTTTTATGGACATTCAACAGGAATGTTTTATCAAAAACCACAATTATAAATCTCTACCTGCTGCCACTCTCTACTGGACTTTTCCAATCACCATATAACATGTCAAAGCATCTCCCATATTAAAATTAAAAAGAAAAGAATCAAAACACCTCCTTTAATGCACATCCACCTCCAGATACCTACCACCATATTTCTGTCCTCTTTATAGTAAAACCCTTAGAAAGAAAAAGTTTTGATCCTTGTCTCCATTTCCTCTCCTCCAATTTTTACCTTGAATCACTCCGGTTAGGCCGTTGTCCTCACCATCAACCAAAGCAGCTATTTTCAACGTCACCCAAAAGACTCCATGTTGACCATTGCTCACTCGCTGATATTTTTTTACAGTCTCCTCTGTTTATATTTCCTCATATCCCCAACTTTTAAATGCTGAAGCATCTGAAAGTTCAGTCTTAAGTCTTCAACTCCTTTTTTATCTACTCTCTCTTTCTAGGTGATTCCATCCAGACCTTCAGGATTAGATTCTATCTATATGTTGATGACTTCCAACATATATCTCCAGTACAGATGTCTCCACTGAACTCAAGACCTCAGCTGCTTCTTCAGCACTCTCATCTCAATGTCCAACAGAAATATGAAACATAATCTGTTGATTACCTACAACTCTTTCTCCTGAAGTCTTCTCCATTGTAGCAAATGTCAATTCCATTCTTCGGAATGCTCTGGTTCACTGTATCCCTCCTCACTTGAAATTAAACTCTCGGGCTCCTCCTTTTTTCCTGTCTCATGTCCAATCTGTCAGCAAAATATTTTATTTCTAGAATTTACTTGCTGAGTACCACCTGAGTCCAAGCTACTATCATCATGCCCCCAGATTACTGCCATAGCATCCCATTAGAACTCCTTGCTTCCACCCTTGACCCCAAATATATATTCTACACAAAGTGGCTGAAGAAATCTTTTACAATACATATTTAAATTATATATTTAAATTATCATACAGTAAGCTTTATTATTTAGTGTACAGTGTTTTGATCCTGATAATCCTGGGATCAAATTCTCCAATAGCTTCCTAGAGTTGTCATTGGGGTCCTCAAAACCATGTGCAGTCTGCCCACCACCCACCTCTCTCTACCCCTTGCTATGCTCCAGTGCACTGCCTGCCTTTTTGCTTCTTAAACCCAAGTCACACTCTCATCTGTGCCTCTCCTCTGTCTGCAGTGCTCATCTCCTGAGTATGTGCATAGTTTGCCACTTCAAGTGCTCCAGGCCATCCACTCAAATGCCATCTTATAAGGAGTTTTATCTGACTCTCCCACCTAAAAACGTACCCCCACCTCTCTATACTCCAGGCTGTATTGTTCTTTCCTTCACGGTGTTTTTCAGACACTTTCTGGTCTACTATTTCTATCACCTGTTTGTTTTAATGCTTATTATCCATCTCTCCTTACTAGTATGCAGGCTTAATGAGGGAAAACATTTGTCATTCACTGCTCTACCTCACTGCCTAAAACAGTATGATTCATGTAATAGGACTCAAATATATGTGAAATCATTAAATTAACACATCAATGAATATTAGATCTAGAAAGGACCATAGAAATATCAGATTTAATTGAGCTTATTACACATTCTTTACTCAGTTGAAAAAGATCTTCTACCAGTAACTTCTACCAATAACCTGAAGATAATTTACAGGATTCTCTACTTTGCAAAGTTAAAAAAAATAAGGTAGATTTTTCCATTTCTAAACTTCAGAAGATATTAAGGATAATGGAAGAGCAGAAAATTCTACAAACTAAGGGAAACCTTAACTAATTATAATTTTCTTTGTTCACACACACATATACATACATACATATATGATTGTCTCAGAGAAGAAAAAAAAAGGTGAAAGAAGGAGGATGCAAGAATAGTAGTCTGTTTATGTATGCTTGTTTGATTAACCCACTGGATGAGAAAGAAGATTTGTAGCAAAGTTACCATGCATAGTGGACAACTCCCTATTTTAAGAGAGGCAAAATGTGACCATGCCAAGAGCAGATTTTAGAAACAAGGGCCACAGTTTTGAGGCCTCTTAGAACTATTGAGTTACTTTTTCAAATATACACCCACTTTTTAGTACTCCGAGTTTTGGATTCAAATTACGGATCTGGGAACCACCAGCAGTATGAACCCAAATAACATTAACTCTTTAGAACCCTTTCTTCAGAAACTTGAGAATCCCCTGCTACCCCCTAAATCACAAGATCAGCAAGAGGATGGAATAAGATGACATTGATAAAGTGGCTAGCATAGTGCTTAGTATATAGTAGATGCCCTTCCTTACATGGGCTTCTGGGGTAGCTCAATGGTAAAGAAACTGCCTGCAATGCAGGAGACACCTGTTTGATTCCTGGGTCAGGAAGATCCTCTGGAGATGGGATCGGCTACCCACTCCAGTATTCTTGGGCTTCCCTGGTGGCTCAGATAGTAAAGAATCCACCTGCAATGCGGGAGGCCTAGGTTCGATCCCTGGATTGGGCAGATCCCCTGGAGGGACATATGGCAACCCACTCCAGTACTCTTGCCTGCAGAATGCCATGGACAGAGGAGCCTGATGGGCTACATCCCGTGAGATTGCAAAGAGTCAGACATGCCAGAGCGACTGAATACACTTCCTTGTATGTATTCCAGTTCAATACCAATCTGATCAAGTGAGTCCCACTAAAAATGGAATACTTGTTCTCCAAAAATGTGGTGTACTTGTTCTCCAGCAAAGAAATGAAAAATGCTATTGTGCACTCAAGAACTGAAGTCTTTAAATTTGATCACACTTCTCCAGAATTTTCAATGAATTTTAATTTTGTTCTAAAATGTTATGAATTTGTTCCCTATCACCTGATTTTCTTTCATACTACTGACTAGTCACTTCAGATGGTCCCTTGCAAATAGAATAGTTGACCAATTTTATAATCTAAGGTACTTCTATCATGATTTGTGGGGAAGATAGAAAAAAATGTAATTAAGTCAAGGACAACACCACCTACAAACCTACCAACCTCATCCCACACCACATACTCCTCTTACAAATCCTCACTCTCAACAAGCCACTTTTGTCCCATCAGGTCCACCCGTTCTCAATCTCCGCTCTCATGACACCAACAGGGATCTTCACCCACTCACCTCATCTGCCATAGGGAAACAGAGACTGATGCATGTAATTTTTCTAATTATTCATTTCTCACAATGTCCCACAGAGAAAACTCCAAAAACGGGAAACTGATTGCTCTGGGATAGAGTTTCTAGCTATAAGAACTGTACATTTAAGTAACTACACATTTCCGTTTTATTTTATTTATTTATTTATTATTATTATTATTTTATTTTTTTTTTTTTTGCTTTACAATATTGTATTGGTTTTGCCATACATCAACATGAATCCGCCACAGGTATCCATTTTCTTCTATCTGTCTCATCAAAGAGTGATTAAGATGTCAGGTATTCCGTTTTCTAGGAAAATAAAATTAGCACTTGAAAATGTGTTTTCTGGGTTTCCCAGGTGGCTCAGTAGTAAAGAATCTGCCTGCCAATCAGGAGACATGGGTTCAGTCCCTGGGTGAGGAAGATCCCCTAGAGAAGGAAATGGCAACCCACTCCAGTATTCTTGCCTGGGAATCCCATGGGCAGAGGTGCCTGGTAGGCTACAGTGTATGGGGTGGCAAAAGCGTTGGACGTGACTTAGTGACTAAACAACAACAACAATATGCTTTGTAAATATAATAGTGCCCTAGTGTTAAGAACTTTCTATAATTCAAATTGTTTTCAAATTGATCTTATATAAACAGCCAAACTGGAAAGAATGGAAAAGACAAGTCCATTTTTTACCCGGTTTTTCATTCTTTTATACAGATATTAAATTAGGATAGAGGTACACAGTCCCTAAGACACATTTTGGTTTTAAATAAATGGCAGTCAAATTAACTGTGCAGATCTTTGCACTCAAGAATAAATCAGAACTCTCCTATTGATACTTCAGCCTTGAGGTTGGAACACAGCTGCAAATTTCAGACAAATCCAGATTATTTTATCACATTGTTGGCTAACAGAAAATATGAACAGCAAATTTTAACTTATGCCAGACCAGGAAAAGAGGCACAAACTGGAAGCATTTGTTACATGGGTTTTGCTGGTGTGAACAAAACAACAAAGTGTCTATTTTAAAAAAGAAATATATAGCACCGGAGAAGGAAATGGCAACCCACTCCAGTATTCTTGCCTGGAAATCCCATGGACAATGGAACCAGGTAGGTTACAGTGCATGGGGTTGCAAAGAGTCGGACACGACTGAGCGACTTCACTTCACTGTGTACTATGCCCTGTGCTGAACAAGCCAACAGCAGATCGTCTTATTAATTACTTCAATAACGGGAAAGAATACAGGAATACTATCATTTGTCATCTATTAACAACCTACTAGCTCATTTATTTTACTTTTTCCCCCACTAGTTCATCTAAAGTCTCTATAGCAAGTATGATGTGATTGATTTGATGGATCCAAAAGACAAAAAAGGATAAAGGATTCTACTTTATTCCCAGATGTGGCCTATGTGGATGGAGCTTTTCCATGGCCATTGTAAAGCTCTGAAATATCTTGGAAAGGAAACAGTATAATGTATGTTAAAATGTGGTCAGAACAAAATAGTTATTCTTTATAATAATTGTATCTGAAAATTACAAGAAAGAGTTAAGTAAAAGCCAGTAAAACGGAATTACTGAACCAGATAAAAGAGGCATTTGAACCAGTTTCAAATTATGTTAGAATTTATATTTTATCCCAAGCCTAAGTCAATAGATATATATGTTTCCAGGCCTTTAGAAATGTACGAATTAGATTCAAAAGGGTGTCAAAGATAATTTGACCCCAGCACACTGAGAAAGAAAATAAGTTCAAATAGGTACCACGTTTGGGTTCAACCTTCCGACAGGCATGTGCTACACTCAGTGGGAACTGCATGGATGTTAGTGAGGAAAAATTTGGCCTGGAATAATTAGAGAGGCTTTAACGAATTTGAGCAAAACATATCAGTAAATGTTCAGTTTCTACCAACAATGACAGCTGCCTAGAAAATCTTCATTTCTCTTAATTTTTATGAATGTAGGTATCAAAAAGAACAGCTTTCTCTTGAAAGCATTATTTTTTTTCTGGTAGGTTGGTTCAAACAGCTGTAAGTGTTATAAAAAGCCATAAGCTGTGAGTAAATAAGATATTGATTATTTATAAGAAAAATTACCTCTTCCATTTCTTATTTTTGCACATAAAGATTTAACTATTAACTAGATATTTAAGTGATTTATTTACTTTGGTAACAGGCCAGACAAAAATATTTAAATTCTACTCTTGGAAGTAAGAATTATCTAATCATTCACAAGCTCTTATAATAAAACATTTATCATGAGTCATTAATCCATTAGGACTTATTTTCCATCCCATCCTTCCACTAGCACCTTGCTTTGAACATAGTCAAGTTTGGCTGCAATTTTTCCTTTTATCATATATCATAGTTACAGGATGGGATGCACCAAAGCTGGATTCCAAAAACCCTGCACTCTACTTGAACTTGGCATACAGAAACTCAACCACTTACTCTAGGGCTGAGACTTATCCAGGCTCAAGGCCTGAGATCACGCTTGGATCATGGGCTACCAAAAGCTTAGGGTTAGGAGACAGCAGGAAAAATTAAAAAATCTAGGAGCAACATTATCTCACAGAGATTTAAAATTTTTAAATTCACAGGGCACCATTTTGGTAGTCTCAAGGGTAGGGCTAAGAAAGCGCTCTTTGCATAAACTCTTCTCACCTGCAACCCTGTTCGCAATCCTATGTCTACTTTACACTGTTCTGGTCTGGTGTGGGTGTGTTAGTCACTCAGTTGTGCCTGACTCTTTGCGACCAATTGACTATAGCCCACCAGGCTCCTCTGTCCATGGAATTCTCCAAGCAAGAATATTGGAGTGGGTAGCCATTAACTTCTCCAGGAGATCTTCCCAATCCTGCTACCAAACTGGTTCTCCTGCACTACAGGCAGATTCCTTACCCTCTGAGCCACCAGGGAAGCCCTTAATAGCAAGCTACATTTTCTCAAAAATTACTAATAGAGAAAGAATACAACATAAATAGATACCTATATTAAATCAGATTTTTTTCTTATTTTTAATTTTTAATTAGAGGATCATTGTTTTATAATGCTGTGTTGGTTTCTGTCATAAAACAGGGCTTCCCCGGTGGCTCAGTGTAGACTCCGCCTGCAGTAGAGGAGCCGCAGGAGATGTGGGTTCAATTCCTGGGTTAGGAAGATCTCCTGGAGGAGGATATGGCAACCCATTCCGGTATTCTTGCCTGGAAAATCCCACGGACAGAAAAGCCTGGCGGGCTACAGTCCATAGGTTTAAAAAGAGTTCGACAAGACTGAAGCAACTTAGCACACATGCATACCCTACGACAATGTAAATCAGCCATAAGTATACATTTAGCCCCTCCCTTTTGAGACTACCTCCCACCATCCTGCCCCTCTAGGTCATCACAGAGCATGAGGCTAAGTTCCCTGTGCCATATAACAACTTCCCACTCACCATCTACTTTACACACGGTAATGTATATATTTCAGTGTACTTTCTCAGATCATCCCACCCTCTCCTTCCCTCACTGTGTCCACAAGTCCATTCTCTACATCTGCATTTCTATTCCTGCATTGCAAACAGGTTCATCAGTACCATTTTTCTAGGTTCTATATATATGCTTAATATACAGTATTTGTTTTTCTCTTTCTAACTTACTTCACTCTGTATAATGGGCTCTATGTTAGTCCACCTCAATTCAACTGGCCCAAATCCATTCCTTTTTATGGCTGATTTTTGATGATCAAAAAGGTAGATGATTATGCCCTAAGAGAGACAGAGGAGGAAATAAGAGATGATTGCATGAGAAGTAAAAATATTTCATTTTTTAGTCCCTTTTTGCTCTCATTTACAAAAATTATTACTTCTCTGCCCCTCTCATCCCCTTCATGGATCACAGCCTTATCATAGCAAAGGGGCTGGTGTAACTCAATGACGGTATGCACCTGAAGGTGCAAGGCCACCCGAGATGGACGGGTCCTTCTCATCATATGGCTAGAAAACTTAGCTAGTGTTCAAGAAGATATGCTGTAAACCACAAAGCAGCAAGCATGCATGTCATCAATGTAATAATCTGTGGCAATAACCTTAAACTGCAATTTACTGGGCACCATACCTGGATGTATCCTGGCAACTGGAGACATAATCAAACAGTGGAACATATGGGACTGACATAAACCAAAAGTGTATGGTATAGTTATTGTACAGATGAGGAAACAGAATTCACAGAGATCAAGTGAGTTGAGGAAAGTCACACAGCTCCTAAGTGGCAAGAGCTGAAACTTCAGTCACAGTCAACTTACAACAAGATAACAGTGTTCCTAAAACTCAAATCCTCAGAGGCTGATGTATCTGCCTCCAGGGACCATGCTTACAGAGAAGAAACCAAGTAGAGTGATCCACTGCAGAAATATGATGGAAAAAGAAAACACAAAATACCCAAGTACCCTTTTCTTATGGAGGATGAGCATATGAGGAAACGACATATACTATATTTAGAACATGCTAGGATATGCCATAGATAATCATATTTCCTTTTTTTCTTTTCAATTTAGAAGATGCGCTTAAAATTTTTTGTTTGTTGTTTTCCAGAATTGGGATATGGCTTATAACAGACTCTCAAAAGCAACTTGTCAGTGGCCATAGAGACAGATAGTTGTGAGGTCCTTGTCATAGATCATGCACTTTTCACCACAGGTAATATACAAGGCATCTGCTCAGAAATAATGACTCTGGTTAATAATTCTCATTGGTAACATCACACACAGCTTAAAACTCAGATTTATAACACCAACTGCTGCTTAAAATGTCTCAGGAAGATTGTACTATGAAGAAATATTGAAAATAAAAAATTTTCATATAAGCAGATTCTTGTCACATAGTAGGCAATGCAATTAATGTCAATAACAGTTGAGGATGTCTCCAAATTAACAATTTTTTTCAAGCTATAGAGGCAGCAGTGGCATAGGAGCAACTAGGACTCAAGCCATGATAATAGAGAGCTAAACAAACCAACTACCGGAATCTTCCATATCCTCCCAGTCATGACATACTGTCTTTCAAACACCAAAAATTTGTCAGAAAGATTCTGGCTTCTCTCAAAAGAAGTTATTGAACCTCCAGTGAAAGGTAATTCAATTAAAGGGGAAAAAAAGGAAACTCTGGTCTTCTCTGACAAAACCCTGACAAACCTCAAATTATACCGTCAGTCTTAAAGGTGCTATGTCAAGATAACAAACATGAGCTGAAAAAAGATAGACCGTCACCATGATGTTCTCTGTAATCCCTAATGGCCAAATTGATTTGCAATTAAAAAACAACAACAACAACCTTTAGATTCTATATTTTCAGTATTAGTCTCAAATATTAATGCTGAACCTAAAGACAAATACAACATGTACAATACAGACTAATGTATGCTAATGGTAATTAGTTTTAAAAGTAATTAAAATAGCACATTTAAACCATACCCCCAAATGTCAAAAATGTTATCATTAAATCTGATGATTAAGTTTTTTTTTTTGTTGGTATTGTAGATTTGATGATATGTGATTAAAATTATAAAAGTGAATAATTATTGGGTACTAACCAGGCATTATTTTTCTTCTGGCTTTTATTTTTTCCTTTAAAGTTCACAATGACCATATATAAGGGGATGTTACTTCCATTTTACAGATAAGAAAACTGAGATTCAGACAGAGATGAAGTTCACTTTCACCACCCAGCTGTGAAAGGATTAAAACAGAATATTAACACAGGTAACCCTCCTGACTGGGTCCCGTCCTCGATGAACATACTACGTGGATAAGCAGGTCACTGGAAGAACATATTTGTCATCTGAAGTTCCATAGTTAAGACAACATGGGTCCCCCCAGTGGCTGGAAATGGTCCAAGGGACATTGACAAGACTGGGCTTGGGTGATCTTTTTCATTTCTAAATATTTCTATTTGCTATACCATTGACTAAACTACTCTCTGTGGGCCTCCTATTAAAGAGTACATTCAGGACCTTCCTGTGTCTTTTTCCAGACACTCTAGGAGAGATTCTTGCCAAATGAAATGTGATATACCCAGAGAAAACATCGCATGCCTTTTGACAGAGGCTTCTTAGGCACATGGGTTATGTCACTTTTGTTATCTATAACTCTTCTCTCCCACAAGCCTTGATAAAATAAAGTAGACAATAAAACAATTAAAGTGGAACTATTTTTCAACTACCTCTCATCAGCAGCAGATCCTTCACTCCTAACCTGGCTAGACTGTTCCATCTCACGCTCCAATCTCAGCTTATCTGTAAAGCAGAGAGAACCACACTCTGATCCCTTCCCTTACTTTATTTCATTGGTCATTGAATGATATCAAAACCAGACACATCCAAATGTCTCCATTCCCTGACACACTGCAGATGTCCATGCTTCTGGTTTCTGAGGCAAAGGGGCAATACAAAGACGTTCTGGATGCTTAAGTTTTTTCTACCCACAGAGAGCTGTCTTTGCATGTTACACATGTGTGTGCATTCAATTATGCACACCACAAACACACACACACATATGCACCATATGATGTGTGCATAACCATTACACCCTTCCCTTGACTGTTGAATGATTAAGTTGGTTATAGTCACAGGCCTCTAACTTTGCTATGTTAGGTTCTCTTGCCTGATTCCTTCACTAAGGAGCTAAGTTTTTAAATCATGCATCTCACGAATCAAGCTGACAGTGTCTCATTTCCCTGTCACCTAGCCAAATATCCCACATATCAGGAGACGATGTAGATGGAGACATTCCATTCATTCAGCAAATATTCCTTGAAGCCCTCCAGGGTTCAAGGTCCAGCTTAATTACCACTATATTACCAATGAAAAGAGGATGCCTGTCCACTCCATAACCCCACCTGCCACCCTGTGCCACCAAACAAAAAACAACATACTATTTCCATTCAGCACAACAGAAATCAGCTTACTCCTGGGAGCTTCAGGTATTTCACCCAAAGTGAAGTGAAGTGAAAGTTACTCAGTCATGTCTGACTCTTTGCGACCCCATGGACTATACAGTCATGGAATTCTCCAGGCCAGAATACTGGAGTGGGTAGCCTTTCCCTTCTCCAGGGGATCTTCCCAACCCAGGGACAGACCCTGGTCTCCTGCATTGCAGATGGATTCTTACCAGCTGAGCCACAAGGGAAGCCCAAGAGGGGAGAGAAAGCCTGAGGGCTGGGGAGTGTGATTGCATTATTTTTAACCTTTTTGTGGTAGTCTAGTTGCTAAGTCATGTCCAACTCTTGAGATCCCTTGGGCTGTAACTCACCAGGCTCCTCTGTTCATGGGATTTTCCAGGCAGGACTACTGGAGTGGGTTGCCATTTCCTTCTTCAGGGGATCTTTCCAACCCAGGGATCGAACCGGGATCTCCTGATTTGCAGGTGGATTCTTTATCAATTGAGCCACCAAGGAAGCCCAATCCTTTTGATTTCCTATTAGTTCCCATTTTTACTTTAACAAAATTATTTTTCTATGAACATGAAAATCGTAGCTGTTAAATGGCAGGTCTTTGTCAACTATGTGGGTTCTATATCTCTGTGAAATCTTATCATATATTCAGAAGGGTCCAACACCTATCCTATGGATCCAAACTGTTTAAAGTCAAATATCAAGTATTACATGTATCAAGTCTGCATTTGCAATGAAACATTTATATGTTTTTCATTAATTGTCTTCATCCTCATTGGGAAAAAAAAATAATTTCATACTGTTGTGTGTGTTGACAAAGTCCATTCACTCAATACCTGAAATCCTATGTGGCTTTGGATCATCAGTTCAGTTCAGTTCAGTCACTCAGTAGTGTCTGACTCTTTGTGACCCCATGGACTGCAGCACACCAAGCTTCCCTGTCCATCACCAACTCCCGGAGCTTGCTCAAACTCGTGTCCATTGAGTCAGTGATGCCATCCAACCATCTCATCCTCTGTCATCCCCTTCTCCTCCTGCCTTCAATCTTTCCCAGCATCAGGGTCTTTTCAAATGAGTCAGCTCTTCACATCAGGTGGCCAAAGGACTGGAGTTTCAGCTTCAACATCAGTCCTTCCAATGAACACCCAGGACTGATCTCCTTTAGGATGGACTAGTTGGATCTCCCTGGAGTCCAAGGGACTCTCAAGAGTCTTCTCCAACACCACAGTTCAAAAACATCAATTCTTCGGCGCTTAGCTTTCTTTATAGTCCAACTCTCACATCCATACATTACCACTAGAAAAACCATAGCCTTGACTAGATGGACCTTTGTTGGCAAAGTAATGTCTCTGATTTTTAATATGTTGTCTAGGTTGGTCATAACTTTACTTTCAAGGAGTAAGTGTCTTAATTTCATGGCTGCAGTCACCAGCTGCAGTGATTTTGGAACCCCCCAAAAATAAAGTCTGTCACTGTTTCCACTGTTTCCCCATCTATTTGCCACAAAGTGATGGGACCAGATGCCATGATCTTAGTTTTACGAATGTTGAGCTTTAAGCCAACTTTTCACTCTCCTCTCCTGGATCATCAGGAGCAACAATTAATGAGGGAATATCTCTCACATCTTGACTTTAGTAAATTAATTTAAATTATATTCAGTGGAAACAGGGGGTATGGTGTGGTTGTTTCAGTACTAAGGTGAGTCCAGCCTTAACAGAGAGTTCACATCTGCCTGTGTATTGGCAGTACATGAGGGGACAAAAAATGTGCCACAGGTCCTATCTTGTGATTTCCCATGGTGGCAGTATGGGAGTTGGCAGCAGGTACTGTTCTCCTCTTCATGGAGACTTGTAAGGTCACTGCAGGATCAACCCGAGTAGCCTCAGAAATTTCCCTCTGAGTCTACAAGTCCAAACTTCTTAGTGCCGTGAAAGAGAGCCCACCCTTCTCCTAGCCTCTCCTAGTAGAGAAACAAGAGATTGGTATGTTTCAGTCTATGGTCCTTGGAGGATAGTGCAGTATTTTGGGGGGAAAGAAAGAAAAAAAGCCTCTGACTTTAAGTCAGAAGTCAAGCAAAACCTGAAGCATTAGAAATAGATATCCATATGCCTACACTCCAAAAATCACACACAAAAAAGGAGGGGAAGTTCAGAAAAGAAATTTGAAATACATTCACTTTTCCTTTCTTCCCACTTGTAACATTTATATAGCTGGTTTTTCTTTCTGTCACTCACTCCCTTGAAGAGAAAGGCCATTTCCATTGCACTTTGTATCCCAAAGAAATGACCAAGATCTGATGCACAACACACATGTGTTCAACTAATGTATTCAGCAGAAGGGAGACCTTGCATAGATTGTTGGAGACTGGAACATCACCAGCATCTTGGAATCCATGAAACTGGATTCCTCTGCTCTTGGTCTTGTTTGGCAACTGGTGGCCTGGAGTTTAACCTGTCTTGATCACTGAGTGTTCAGGAGATTTTAGAGAAGTCATTTTATCATACTGAATTTGGAGATGCTAATGATATTTCCCATCTCTCAGTCTAGAACTAGTACACGCATAAAAAAGTCACAGGTCACAGTACTCATGTGAATTTCAAACTCTTGTGACAAGAATTCAGATTAAAAGTTAAATCAATGGGATAGTGAATGTTTGTAACAAGAATAAATGCAATATGCTAAAATATGTTGGGAGAATTGTTAGAAATAAGAATAAACATTCACTGGCACTTACTGTGTACCACACCCTATTTTAAGCACCTTATGTTCCACAATCTGTCTGTTTCCCTTTATATCCATGGATTAGATACTTTGCTCTGATGGCTCTCTTTGTTCATGTTGTCTTAACAGATTTGCCTACCTAAAGAATATCGACTTAGTTTTCAAGACTTAGCACAAATATCACCTCTAAACTTACCCTCCATTCCTCTATAGACTTATTCTTTCAAATATGGACTTGCAATCAAGTAAAGACAAAAATGGTACTTTAGTTACTTGTATATATTAATATATATTTACCTCTTTTGTGAAACTATAAACTAAGGGAAAGATATATATCCAGTTTACTTCTCTGTACTCAGAGCTAAGCATAATAAATTTTGTTTGCTAATAATAAATAAATGCTGCTAGATAAACAAATAATTGACCTGGAGTGTTTCTGTTTTTACAGCAGATTTACTATATCTGTACAGTCAAGCCTAACATGGAAATCTCTTACTGGCTGCAATAAATAAATAAAATTTCAGTCCACAGAAACCTAAATACATCAAGCCAACAGCACTAGATCTCTGCAAGATACTTAGGAAAGCAAATAAAGTGGCAGCCTAGGGAAACTTAAAAGATTAAGGACAACCTACTCTGAGTTTGGGGGAAGAGATAAATCTAAGTATATCATCTTCCCTGAGTAACAACATTACAACCAACAAGTTCAGAAAGCAGTGGAAGAGGGAAGAGTGACAAATGGGAGGATGGCATGTATAGATGCCCCAGCTGGTAGACATGGCCCCATTCTCTCAGAATGACACACTCATTGGAAGATTTAAGGTGTTTCATATTTTGTTTACCATCGCTCTCATTTCCCTTTAAATAGAAACCCAATGTGGTAGTGTCTGTGTCATTCTTTTCCTCTCTTCTTAAAATTAAAAATCTGCATATATTTGAATCTCTATAAATAGAGAAAATATAAGCTCTGTCTTGGGCTTGAGTTAATCTTTCCGCTGGATAAGATGTTAAAAGAAAGGTGATAATAGCCTCAGCTGATGACTTTGTTTATAGCTCTTCTGTTCCTAGAAAAAGACCACCTGCATTTCTCTTATATCAACACACAGACTGAGCCTAGTGTGGGGAGGCCCATGACCCAGAGCTGCAAATCTTTATCCTGTTACCAACATTTTTTTCCGGCTAGCCAGTGTGCTGAGCCTTTATTTGACTTGTTCAAAAATCCCAAAATAAAAGCTATGATGAAATCCTTCAAAAAACACATTTTTGTACAGCATATAAAGCCCTTAGTAATCCCTTCTTCCCTCTAAAATTAAAAGTATGTAAATCCCTGAGCATGGCCATGGACCTGTCCAGGAAGTGGATAGAAGGCATCCTCCGCCCAGCTACGTGGGTCCTCAGCTAAGAGGCTGAGGCTGGCCACATTGTTTGACACGAGGGTTAGTTTTCAGATAGTGAAATTTCAGTTGCCAGGTGCCAGAGGCAATTTATCAGACGCTCATAAAATAAAGATCAAAAAGCCCATTCGTCTCCCAGCGCATCTGGGATGTAGGAAGGAACACTCACAGCCCTCGATCCTTTAAACAGCTCTCACTTAAAGAGCTTGATGTTTATAATAACAAGAAAAGGAGAAAGGGGTCAGGTCAAATTCTGCCGAATAGCAGGTGTTGTTATAAGTTTTTTGCTGTCTTTTTTTTTTCTTAAAAAGTAATCTGAAAGAATATTGAGCTGTTCCGATGGATGCCCTCCATATGCATTTATTTCTTTTAAATGTTTCAACACCAAATGTGACCTGAAAACCAGAAGATAAAAGCCTTTGATCATTAGAAAAAAAGTTTTGAAAGTTCTTTGCAAATCTAATATGCTAAATTAACTAAATAGAGGGAATTACATATTTTAACAAATTTTCCCAGACCATACAATGGTGCTGAGACTTACGATATTCTTGTAACACAATAACTATGAGTGACAATGATTAATAACTAATAATAATAATACTTGCATGTATTGTTGTTGTTCAGTCTCTAAGTAATGTCTGACTCTTTGCCACCTCATGGACTGTAGCATGCTAGGCTTCCCTGTCCTTCACTGTCTCTTAGAGTTTGCTCAAATTCATGTCCATTGAGTTGGTGATGCTATCTAACCATCTCATCCTCTGAAAGGACTTTATTCTTCATTATCATCCGGAGGAGCAGAGACGAGACTTACTTGACAACATGTATGTGACAGAAACACTAGGAGCCTGGTCTTGGGACTCTGGTCCCTCTTGCTTCCACGTCTCACACTCCTTGCTCAGCACTGAGTTATCAGTGCAAGGAGCATAATCTGCCTCGATATTTTCCAATGAATTAAAATTGATACATATAAAATTTTAGTTGGTTGAAAGCCAATTTAGGGGCAGTTACTTAATTAAGAAATCCTTGCTTTCCATTAATTCCGAAGTTCATTATATTTCCATTTTATGAAGCAAATGGTTATGATTTTATGTTAGGCACAATGTACATTTTGTAAATAATTATAGCTCCCTTTTAGAGTTCACTGGACCAAAAATCAATGCTAAATATATTGTCCACTAATATTAAGGCTTGGATTTCTTGGCATTATATTCTTCCCTGTTTCCTTCTTCCCAGCTTCTCATGTTATATTTCTTTTCCTTTCCCCTTATGTCTGTTTCCCATTCTCTCTCTCTCCCTCCTCCTCTTCCTCTTTCTTCTTCTTTTTCTTTCTTCTTGCTCTTCCTCTTCCCCTTCTGCCTTTTCCCTTCTCCCTTCCCCTCTTCCTCTGCCATCTTCTCCTTTCCTTCTTTTTTAATCTTTAGATACACATTTTGTGTGTGTGCATTTGTGAAGAAAGGAAGACAAGTATGAAGAATAGGGAGGGAAGGAGGTAGAAAAGAAAACAAGGAAGTAAAAAGAGACAGAATCCTAAAAGATACAGTGATGGAAAAAATTAAAAATCAAAACTACTCAACCTAGCAGAGTATACAAGTGTTGTGTGCGTGCGTGCTAAGTTGCTTCAGTTGTGATCTACTCATTGTGACCCTATGGACTGTAGCCTGCCAGCCGCCTCTGTCCATGGGATTCTCCAGGCAAAAATACTGGAGTGGGTTGCCTTGCCTTCCTCCAGGGGATCTTCCTGACCCAAAGATCAAACTGGAGTCTCCTGTGTCTCCTGTATTGGCAGGCAGATTCTTCACCATTGAGCCACCTAGGAAGTCCCCTATTGATATGAGGATGATTAAATCCAAAGATTCAGCTCACCAGAAGGTCAAGGCCTGTCTGCCCCAGACCACACCATTTTCTGCCCCCTGTGTCCCCAACCATCCTGAAATCCCCTCCCAGCTTCAGCCTGGCTCTCAGGTCCCCAACACACACAGCTTCACTCACAGGGGATCTTTCTGGAGTGGGTTGGCATACCATCCTCCAGGGGATCTTTCCAATCCAGGGACTGAACCTGCATCTCCTGCGGCTTCTCTATTGCAGGTGGATACTTTACCACTGAGCCACCAGGGAAACCCAAATAAGTGTTAATCAAATGTAAAAGTTCAAGAACAGTGAGGCCTAAAAGGAAAAAATAATGGAGAAATTGAAGCTCTTAGAGAAAAAAAAAAGATGGTTTATTATTTCTGGAAAAGAACCTACCATTATTATTATTTTTAGTCTTTCTAATGTGTTCATTAAATTTTTTAGCACATTAAAACATTTATACATATTCAAAGAAATAACATATTGTTGCAGATAGATATAAATATAGATTTTGGAGCCTAGAAAGGGCTTTATTGTAGTCATAAGATTTCAGAAGTTAATAGAGAAAAAAACAGCCAGAGTTAAATGAATCCTCAATGGAAATAAGGCAGCCTCAATGTCATACTTTGACCTTGGAAGACTGTGGACCCTGAAAGTCAGATCCACAGACAACATTTCAGATATGTTCATGAGAGAAGAAAACAGTAGGTATTTGGCAACCTTAGACATTCATCAGTGGGACTGAAATTACAAATTAACCAACAACAAAATACTATTTTCCAAGCATATTGGACACAAGAGAAAATAAATCGAAGATAGCTTGTCAGACAACATTTTAGACTGGCTCTGAAACTCACACATGGGATCATTAATTCATGTGTTTGTGGAGAGAGAAAACTCAGAGATTTTTGGGAAAGATGTTTTTCTTAGCCCAGAGCCCTTCCTAATGTCACAGTTTTTTGGCATCTTTCTGGAGATTATATATCTTGGGGACTTTAAGAACTACTCCCCCAAAATTCACACTTGCTGAGGAAATGGCAATTTAAGGCTTGATGCTGATGGGTTTTAAATCAAAAGATTTCTGCTCAGTAGTTCAGAAAGAACTGGTATTGATGCTGGAATTTGTCATGCAGCCTTAAGGCTGCCAGTGGGGCTGGAGTGCAAGTGAAACAGTTCTGAGCTGTCTGGAGGGCCCACACCAAAGCCAGAATAATATTAGTAACATTCTTATCTGATCACCTGCTCCACAATCTGATGCACATATAATTAGTATCCATTCAGAAAAATGGATCATTTCAAGCTTCCTGGAATTCTAGGATAGTTTAATTGCCCTCATCAGTCACCATCTCCAAAGACAGACAAAATCAAAATTTCCATGGAAATCAATAGTCATTTAGAAATATGACAATACTCCAAAATTGGGAAAGTCATATGATTTTGATGAGCTTTGAATTTGAGAGTATACTCTCTGACTGTTGATTTCTAAAAGCAGCTGTTGTTTAGTTGCTCAGTCATGTTCAATTCTTTTGAGATCCCAAGGACTGTAACCTACCAGGCTCCTCTGTCCAGGAGGAAATGAGAATTCCCATGCAAGAATATTGGAGTAGTTTGCCATTTCCTTCTCTGGGGATCTTCCTGACCCAAGGATCAGACTCATGTCTCCTGCTTGGCGGGCAGATTCCTCACCATTGAGCCATCAGTTCAGTTAGTTCAGTCACTCAGTCATGTCCAGCTCTTTGTGACCCCATGGACTGCAGCAAGCCAGGCTTCCCTGTCCATCATCAACTCCTGGAGTTTACTCAAACTCATGTCCATTGAGTCGGTGATGCCATCCAATCATCTCATCCTCTGTGATCCCCTTCTCCTCCCACCTTCAATCTTTCCCAGCATCAGGGTCTTTTCAAATGAGTCAGTTCTTCGCATCAGGTGGCCAAAGAATTGGAGTTTCAGCTTCAGCATCAGTCCTTCCAATGAATATTCAGGACTGATATCCTTTAGGATGGGTTGGTTGGATCTCCTTGCTGTCTAAGGGACTCTCAAGAGTCTTTTCCAACACCACAGTTCAAAAGCATCAATTGAGCCATCAGGAAAGCCTTTCATCATCATTACCATGCCCTCATTTCTATAAAATGCATATGCATATTTCTGCGTATTTCCAAACTAATCCTTACCAAAACCATGTAAGAAAGTTATTATCAGCTCTATTTTGTAGAAACTGAAATTGAGACCAGGAAAAGTTCAGTAATGTTGCCAAGTTCACAACCCTATTAAGTTGTCAAGCCAGAATTTGAATACACTTTTTGTCTAAATCAGAACCATCAGTTCTTAAACATTATTTTGGAATACTCTTAAATCTACTCAAAAGTGAGAGGAAAATTTAGCACCTTCTGTTATCCCAGCCTCCTTATTTTAGAGGTGAAAAAACCAAAACCTTTGTACAGTAGGTGAATTTTACTTAGGAATGCACAAGCTACTTCATGATGCTAACACAGGTCTCTGGTGCTTCTCTTGTTCCATTATGCCATGCCAAGAACATCTCTTCCTCCACCATTAACACTCTTGGGTGCATCTTTATTCTATTTTATGCATGCTACATTTATTGGAAGATTAGGAAGAAGGTAAAGAGACACCAATATAATAGAAATCTCAGGCCCATAATTCTCAGACAGAGCCTTCTCATCATAAGGCATATGATGATTAATTCTGTAAAGTCTTCATTGCTCAACTAGCTTCCTTGGACCAGCAGTTCTTTCCTTGCTTTCTGCTGCTCTCTGTGCTTCAGAGTTGTATAAGGCTGGCAGGGAACAGTCCTCCTCCCCATTCTTCTCCCCTGCCACCCCACCAGCTTATTAGAAACATAACCAACAAACCAGGGAGAGTCAATGCATGAAGAAAACCTAGCTCTAATGCCGCAGAGTGATGCGTTCTTGGCCCATTAACGCACTTGGTGTGACTGACTCAGATTGACCCACCTTCTGTGATAATTTTCCTATCAAGGAGATGTGTTAAAACAACTGAGAGACCAGGATGGCCTACAATGCTGAGTTGCTATGGTGCTTTCTGAACCATTACGGTTCTTTCTGAGCAGTTCTTTCTGCTCAGAACACGTCCAGACCTCTCCTTGTGAGAAACAGTAAGGCACCTATGCCAAGTGCTGAGAAAACCAGAGAGGCAACACTTTGACAACTATGGCAAAATGACATATTTTCTTTCCTATAGAATATTCAGTATTTCAAGAATTTCAAGAACATTGTTAACTCTGACTAATTAATTCATCTGCTAAGAAATAAGCAAAAATATAGCTGTGTGACCTGGACAAGCTGCTAATCTCTTTAAACATCAGTTTGCTCATTTGTAAAATGGGGAGAGTAAGCAGTTCAGAGGGTTATTATGAGGAGTAATCCTCAAAATAACCCACGTAAGGTACTTAGAAATGTACCTAAATACAAATATATTTTGTTTTAATTTATATAAATATAAATATGATGATGATGATACTAATGGAATTTGCTAAAGCAAAGTTTTAGAATAAAAAATATTCATTGTTGTGTTATATATGGCAAAATGTTATATAATGGCTCAATGCATGCTCATACTCAGTCACTAAGTCATGTCTGACTCTTTTGTGACCCCATGGACTGTAGACCACCTGGCTCATCTATCCATGGACTTTTCCAGACTAGAATACCTGAGTGGATTTCCATTTCCTACTCTAGGGGATCTTCCCTACCCAGAGATCGAACTCACATCTCCTATGTCTCCTGCATTGGCAGGTGTATTATTTACCACTGCACCACCTCGGAAGCCCCACTATGGCCCAAAGTTGGGAATTAATTGAAAATAGTTTGTACTAGAAACTACGTATTTTCACTTGAGATATCAGATTTTACAAAGCATTGCTCTTACACTTGAAAATCTCAGAATTTTGTTGAGAGGATGTTTATTCAAAACAGTAGAATCAATCCAGGAATGGTAATATAAGCTGGATGTTATGGGGGCCCAGAAGAATGACATCCCAAGACCTTAGTCTGAGGATAGAGGGATGATTTGAGGGGAACATATTATGCCTTAGTTGAAGGCAGAGACAGTACTCCAGAGCCCAGTCCATTCCTGGTAATACTCAGCCTATAACTGTCATTGAATGAAATTTTAAAATTATACTGGTTGATCCAGAATTACTTTATTATTTTTTTTAATTTATTTTTTTAATTTTATTATTATTATTATTTTTTTTAACTTTACAATATTGTATTGGTTTTGCCATACATCAACATGCATCCGCCACGGGTTTTGCTCTGAATCAGAGGCACATCCAGTTTTAAAATCTGGATAGTAAATTTCTCCACATTTAAGTAATAATAATTTAAAAGTTTTCTGACTAATCTCACAAATAAATATTTAATATGATGTGTTTCCATATAATCTCCACTAAAGATAAACACATTTACAATATACCTAAAGTATACAAAAATTAGAGAAATTTCATTAGCTTTAATCTCTAGCATAGCTAGGAAAAACAAAAAGCAACCAAACACATTTAAATAAATGAGTCCCATTTTTTCACTAAAGTCTGTGTCACATTCTGAATTTGTGGTATCAAACTATGAAAAGGATACCACATTGACAGCAATTTGTAGGATTAAGAGCATTTACATAATGCAATAATCAGGTAGATTTATTATAAATTTTACTAAGATTCTGTTTGGGTTTGATGCCAAAAAATTTCCCTTTTCTTACTCAATATAGATAGTTTAACTTCAGTGAATACACTAAAACTGATAGCAGCCCCTCTTAAGATAGAAGCTAGCACTATGTCTGCAGCATTGATAAGGGAATTATTTTTCCTAAAAGCTAAAGGGAAAAGATAAAAAGGAAATGGCACACTTTATTCTTTATGTTTTTAGATGACAATTAAAGCACTCGGGATTGTCTACCATTTGAGAGAACTCATTTTTTACAAAACAAAGTTATCTTAGGAATTCCCCACTCCAAAACTGAGATTATGGTCTCAATTGAAAGTGTAAAGATCTGTGTTTAAACCGCACAAACTTTTTAAAGGCACTATTGTAAACCAGCAGCATACTTAAAAGCAGAGACAGAAAATTGATCGCTAAATATTTCATCAGCATCTGTGTCTTTGCTTTGAGGTTATAAACCGATATCATAAAAAGAAGGATACAACTCCTTTTCTTTAGTTTTCTTTCCCTTTGGGTAGTTACAAACTTAGTCAAATAGGCAAAACACATGCGTGAACACACACACACACACACACACACACACACACACAGGAAAATATACTCTGATATATGAACCCACCCAACACTCCAGAATGCCAAACGTAATAGTTTCCAGGGCTCTAGCATTCTCGCTCTACACTACATCAGGCTGCATGTCCCCAGGATGGATGATCAGGAAGCTAGTATGAAAATGTCAACTTAATAGCAGTCGGTAAAAGGGCAGTAAAATGTTGTATTTGTGTAATGGCCCAATTTCCAACAACTAAAGGTCCCAGGAGACAATATCATCTAGTACACTGCTCCCAGAAGAAAAAGGTTTGTGATAATCTGTATTTAATTTCCAGGATCTATGTCTTTGTTCACTGAAATGGAAAAAAAAAAACAAAAAAAAACTCTATTTCACAAAACTTCATCCCAGTACAATAACCAGAGTTTAATAATTTGAATGCATTTTAAACAGAATATTATAAAAGCTAAAAAACAAACTAACAAACTGAAGAATGCTCCATTTCACAAGACTAAGATTTCCTTTCATTTAATCCTGAGCATTTTGGTTTATTCTTCTTACTTATTTATTGCTATTGTTATTTTCCTTTGCCCTAAAGTGGGTTTTTTTTTTTCCTTCTATTCAATTCTATAATTATTAGTGGCCTACTGTGTCCCATCCCATGCATGTATTGGTCACCACACATAAATATATATGTCAAAGTCCCTTTTTTCAAGGAACTCAGTTTAATCAAGAAGACAGGCAAACAGACATTTATAATTCACATTTTATGTATTAGCCTCTCATATCACCACCCAAAGCAAAGGCCTGGAATTAGAAGTTCTCCCTTCCTTGGCTTCTGCCTTATTGATTCAATTAGCTTAAAATTTTGCTGAAACATTTAGCTCCTTCTCCGTATTTTCATAAGCATAATGAAATAATCTAGGCCTCACTCTATAAAAGATTGCACAAGAGCTCGCTTACTCCTGAGAAAAGTAAGGCCTAGCCACCCAGCAGGCATGCCTTCAGGATTGGATCATGTTTTTATTCTTGCAATGCACCATTTAAGAGCTACTGTGGTTTACTGAAGCTCCATTTGCGGGGCATTAAACATGTGGGCATTCCTTTTTATACAACATTATGCTGGATTATACTGCTGGATTCCAAAGTTTTTACTTTTTCTTCCCTAAAATAAGAGGTATGTAGGATTTAGGGTAAAATATTCACGTGTACTCTTTGTTTTACACTTTTCTTCTTTCAAGATGAAGCAAAATTACCTCACAACTGTACAGAAACCAGCCAACATTCCACAGAAAAATTTACTGTAAATACTTGATTCGTAAGGAATTCCTAATATAGCTGTTTGATTTAATAACTACAGGATACTACTTCCTCTACACAGATTTTCAAAAATTAAATAAACCTAGCATTCCTATCAACTGTTTGTTTACAAAAATATTTGACATTTTTTCTCCTAGGCAGGATTGAAGACTTACATTAAAAGTACACATGCAAGAAAGAAATGGTTTGATATGTCTGCCATTTCATATTAAACTTGAATAATATCCATATTTTAATCCAAAAATCAAGATGAAATGTGAAATTTCACCTCCCCATTCTTCATGTTTTAAAAACTATAGCCAAAAGTTCTTTGTAGAACAATGAGAAAAATTAGAGATAGAAAGAAACTCAAAGATCAAATATAACTGTATCATTTCATAAATGATAAACCTGGAGTTTAAATAGTTTAAGTACCTGTCCCAAGTTCAGATGGTTAGATCTTAGTCAAACCAAGATGGAAGACCAGGTTAATGACTCTTAGCCCAATTATGTTAGTAGGCATCAGAGCACAGTGACTTATTTACAATCATAACACAGTGTCCTTCCAGGGTTCTCTGCAGCCAGGCAAGAGAACACAGAGTCAGGGTCTCTATCTGCAACTTCTTTCTCCAGCACCTCTCAGGACCATATACCATCTCTAATAGCCATGATTTCACTTTCCTTAGTACAAAGGAGCCATTACTTCTAGATGTTAAATGAAAAATCTCTGGAGGATATAAGCACGGAGAGGACAAATATATCCCAAGGATGGCCCTTCTGGAAGAGAAATGAAGAAAAGCTAGCCACCCTCTCCAGAGTGGCATACAATCTTACTTTTCACTGGTAGAGAAGTCTTCTTTTTCACTGGTTATCTTTGTAGGTTCCCTAGAATCTAAGTTCATAGCAAAATGGGCCATGCGATGGTAGCTTGGAGAAATGGAATAGAACAGGAGGTAGGGACCAAACCAGTGTTCACCCGTATCAGCCTTTAGTGTATGGCATATCCTAAATTGCCACTGAGCCTCCTGGGTGGCGCTAGTGGTAAAGAACCCTGCCAATGCAGGATTGTAAGAGACACAGGTTCGATCCCTGGGTCCGGGAGATCCTCTGGAAGAGGAGATGGCAACCTACTCTGATATTCTTGCCTGGAGAATCCATGGACGGAGAAGCCTGGCAGGCTACAGTCCACAGTTTGCATAGCACTGGACACGACTGAAGCGACAGGATGTGAGCACAAGTTGGCACTAGAGCAAACCTAGCTTTCTGAGAGTAAACATTTGATTTATGACGTCCCAGCCTTCCCTGTCACACTCCCACAAAGTGGCCTTCCTTCCAGCTACTCAGACCGCTCCTCATGCTGCAGTCTCTATATACTCCTAGCCCCACCCCTTTGTTCATGACGTATTTTGCTAGAATGACTTTTCCCTTTTCCATATCTATTTATCATAATTCACACTTCCCATAAAGTCTTCTTCCACATGGCTTTCCCAGTCTGTAAATCTAATATAATATCTATGTTTTGTTTCCACAGTATTTTTCTTTGAGCCCCTATGACACATTTGATATCACTTTGTTTTGGTTTTGGTGGGAATAATTCCCATAGGAGAATTTCCCGACTAGACCATGTCGTGCTGAATCTGAGTCATCTTTCTAAACCTTTCAGTGTTTAGCACAGTGGTTGGCACATGGCACACTCTCAAAAAAAAAACATGTGCTGAGTTCAACCTAGTTAATGTACAAATTGGAATTACAGCAGTCTTAGTATTATTAATTGCTGATGCTAATCTGAGCATTTCTGGTACAGTAGCAATTCTACTTCCTCCTCCTCTTCTTTTTCTATCCTTATTGCTATTGTTGCAAGAACAATAATAGAATAATAATAGTAATATTTGTTATTATCTTGATCAAGAGCTCAGAAATGTACTGCCTTCAAAATTTGTCAACATAAATGGACAGACTTGGCTGCTGTCTAATGTCTACATGTCTCAGCTCCATTTGGTACAGCATGAGACAGCATCTCCTCCCTTAAATCAACCAAGACTCTGAGCTGCAGAGAAAACCTCTGGCTATGCTTCTTTCTGCCATGGCATATATAAATTACCCCTGACCATTAGGCACAAAATAAAGTAACCTTAAAAAATGCAGGAAGCTGTAAATTACCCTGGAAATGTTTTAATCTCTCACTATCAGTTCTTCCTTGGATCACAATCAAAGTGTATCCTATTTAAAGAAGCCCTTATGGGTTTCTTCTGCTGCAGAATGCCTTGCTTCAAATGAATGTCTGGGATGAAGCAAAAGCCATTTATGCTTTACCATAACATTTCAGGAGAATACATTTCATTTTCTCAATTAAATTGTGAGCCCCCTTGAATTCATGTTCTATTTCTTAGTAAAAATAACTTTGAGAAACAATGGTCATTTCACATACCAAAGTTTTATCACAAAATATTATTGTGCAAAATTGTCCAAACAACTCTGCTAATACAGCTGTTCAAACATCTGGGAGACTCCATTACGAAAAAAAGAAAAAGGAAAAAAAAAAAAAAGAAAAAAAAACCTCTTCCTATGAGACTCCCTCCAGGGGAACGTTCTACACCAAGGTCTTTGTGACAAGCGATGCCAGTAGATACGCCAGTTCTCCAAGTCAAAATGACTAGGCTCCCTATCATAACAGTAAACCAAGACTTTCTTGAATAGAATTCTGTTTGGGAAGTACCATTTATAAGAATAAACAAAATTTACTTATCCACAAAGAAAGCAAAATATTCAGACAAAATTGATTCCTAAACCATGTCAGTTTTGAAATATATCTACATACACATGTACATTTATATACACCTATCCATATATGTGTATTTGGCTATATATTTTGCATGTATCTACTTCCCAACATTCAGACTGTCTGTCAGCAGTTTCTTAATTCCTCGCAACCTACATGTGAACTCTATTGTAAAATGAATGATCACATTTATATTTGGTTTCATAAACTGTTCATAAAATATTTTTAGTGCCTTATAAAGTACTTGGCTTATGTTATTATAAAAAGAAGAAACATAAGTTACATATCTTACAAAAATCCAGGTTTCAAACTATTGCAGACATGCCTATTTCCACAAACTCATCAGAAGTGAGTTTGAAACATTCTGAGGAAAACACGGAGAGAAGGTTTGAGGTCTATGTTGGTCTGTATATCCAGTACTTAGTCCAGTACTTGGCACACAGTTGGTGGTCAATAAATATCTCTAAGTTAAATAAACAAAGCAAAAATAAACTCTGTAGAGTGAGTATGGTATGATGGGAAGAGCAAAATTAGGTGTCCTGGATGTGAGTCCCAACTTCCATACCTCCTGGATACACAGACTGGATAAGCCACTGCCTATGACTCTCTGAATCCTACCTGCCATCATAGCATAACAGTCAACTTCAAGGTGTGGTTGTGAGAACCAAATAGAAAACATGTGAAAGTCTTCTTATATCAATAAAATATTATTGATTATTGCTACCATACATTGCATGCCAAATATACACAGAGCAATCTATATTATTTAATCTCTAATTCCTATAGCATTTTTCCTGCAGGTACTAGTATTTCTGTATTCCAGGAAAAAAAATTACATATACAAGTCTTCCAGGTCTGCTGGTTTCAAATTTTTACTTTCATAGGTGGAGGTGGATCTTCCCTTGACCACATCATAGCCACTCAGTCAGAGGCTAGTGAGTGGACAGTAAGTAGGTAAACCAGTTTTTAAATGAGAATTAAAATATGTGTGAAAGTGCTCTGAAAAGACATAAAAGCACACTCAGTGGAAGATACTGTTATTTACATGATTTCATTTCTGGTTCACAAGAATTAGAATAATCACTACACACACTATTGCAATTCTCAAGCCTTGGGTGATATTCAGGTTTCACTTACGTTATGTTACAAAGCATGGCAGGACAATAAAGTGGTAGTAAGAAGTCTAAATCATTTGAAATCACTCTTGCCTACAGTCCTGGGAATAAAAGAGAAAAGGGAACTCAAGAACTTGAAGATCGTGCCAGAAATTCCATTTTGGAAGGAGGATAGTGTCTTCAAAGCAGTCAGTGCCTCCCACTTCTCTCTGTTTTGATATACAGCCCATCACCAACTTTGTTTAAACATTTCTCATCATATACAGCAACCTAAGGATCAGATCCCAATTTCTTCTGGGGAAATGCCACATTTTCTAGGACAAGTGAGAAAAGGACATTTCAAGTTTATGGCAGCCTTGAGCAAAAATGTCATCTAAAGGAGGCTGGAGGAAAAAGATAGAGAAGGAAAACATTATAAATGAACATTCTTTCTTCCTCAGTGTCTTACAGGGAGAAGACAAGAATTTGGGGCCAGATAAGGAACCCAAGCCAGAGATACTGTAACATTTTACAGCCTGAGGTCACCAGGAGAGGGACAAGGGGAGGCCAGGGTGGAGGAGTAGAGCAAGCGATAGGCCAAGACGTGTAGGGGAAATGTGTGGAGTTAGTCCTTGGAGGCTGTGGGGTGAGAACAGGGAAAGAAATGGAGAGGCAGCCAGGGAAGGTGTTTGGGGCTGCTTGAGAATATCACATTTCTCTCTGAGAACAACGGGTCCGCATGCACAGCATCAGACTCTAAATCAAGGAGAAACCAGAAATACTAGGAGAGCCCAGAGGGAGATTGCTACCAAGAGTCCTCTGTCCAGGCAAGATAGGTTAGTTAAGTCAGATCGGTTCATCCCTGGACTGAAATCCCCCACACTTGAAAAAGTGAGGGATTTAAAGCAAAATATATACATGTATGGTAATTCAAAATTTGGGAATTGATTGAAGAGTAGAAAACGTAACTTCAAAACTTCAGGATGGTGGGGTGAGGGGGGATGACATGAGTGGTTGTGAAATTACAGCTGAAGAGTTGGACCATTTATTCAGGAGTTGGTGAAAATCCCCAGAAGGGAACATATGGTGGAGCTGGCCGTGATGAACCAGGGCTATATTCACCAATCTCTGTGAGCACACGAGGAATTTGGAAAATTCCAGGAGAAAGCATAATGAGGCTACAAACTGGGACCAGGGGACTCCATCAGATTCACATCTTTCATGAAACATTCAGGGCATTGGAAGGTTCTGAGTCTGTTTTTCTCATCTAGTTGAGAAAGCTGAATTGTAGCATGACAGTTCTGCTGCTATTAGGTAGAAGAGAATAAATATTTTTTCCTCTCTCCAGCTCCTAGGAATTAGAAAGTCCCTCTGGTACTTTTAGCAACAAATTCTAGGATATTTTTGTTGTTTATTTGCTAACTTTTCAGATCTTTAAAATGGATGCTTTCCCAGATAACCCCAAAAGAGGTCCCTACCTCTTTTGCACGTCCTACACCCTGATCAAAAATCCTTAAGCCACAAACATAGACAGAGTTGAAGAACTGGAGCAGCAAGTTTGTACTCTAGTATCTTTGAAAAGGTCCATCCTGTGGATTCCCTATTGGCTCAGAGGGTAAAGCGTCTGCCTGTAATTCGGGAGACCAGAGTTTGATCCCTGGGTTGGGAAGATCACCTGGAGAAGAAAATGGCAACCCACTCCAGTATCCTTGCCTGGAAAATCCCATGGATGGAGGAGCCTGGCAGATTAATGTATTCTTGCCTGGAAAATCCATGGACGAAGGAGAATCCTGGCAGGCTACAGTCCCTAGGGTTGCAAAGAGTCAAATACGACTGAGCGACTTCACTTTCACTTTCACTTTTCATCCTAGGGTTACAGAGATGACCTGAGGACCACAGTAATAATTGTAACAACAATAACAATAAAGCTAGCATTTGCTGAGTGCAAGACATTGTTCTAACACATTGCCACATTTCACAGCAATCCTATGAGTTAGTAGGTTCATTTATTACTCTCATTTTGCAAATGAAAAAAATTGAAGCCCCGAGAGTAAATGGTTTAACCAAGTGCTATACCAAGAATTGTACTCAAGCAGATTGGTACAAGAACCAATGATATCAACCACTACGGAATAATGTGCCCATCTCCAAGTACAAACGAATGTCATCGCTACTACATACGGAAAAACTTGCCCTGATCCCACAGGTATTTTGCTTTGTGCTCCCACGGTCTTACACATTGATCAATAGTGTATTACTACAACTATTTGCTTAAATATCTGTTTTTCTGCCTAATCTGTGAGCTACTTAAGAGTAATGACAATGTTCTATCACATCTTTTATCTTCAGTTCAGTTCAGTTGCTCAGTCGTGTCCGACTCTTTGTGACCCCATGAACCGCAGCATGCCAGGCCTCCTTGTCCATCACCAACTCCCGGAGTTTACCCAAACTCATGTCCATCGAGTCAGTGATGCCATCCAACCATCTCATCTTCTGTCGTCCCCTTCTCCTCCTGCCCTCAATTTTGTTCATGGGGTTCTCAAGGCAAGAATACTGAAGTGGTTTGCCATTCCCTTCTCCAGTGGACCACATTCGGTCAGACCTCTCCACCATGACCTGTCTGTCTTGGGTGGCCCCACACGGCATGGCTTAGTTTCATTGAGTTAGACAAGGTCATGGTCGATGTGATCAGATTGGCTAGTTTTCTGTGATTGTGGTTTCAGTCTCTCTGCCTTCTGATGCCCTCTCGCAAAGCCTACCATCTTACTTGGGTTTCTCTTACCTTGGACGTGGGGTATCTCTTCACGGCTGCTCCAGCAAAGCACAGCTGCTGATCCTTCTTTTATCTTACCACTCTCAAAGTCTAACCTAGGGCTGGGAACATCATAAGTCCTTGACAAATTTTATTGAAAGAATGAATAAATTCAAGTCATTTTTTTTCATTAACATTTACTATTTGCTTGCTATGAGCCAGGTCCTATGCAAAGTACTGTTTCTTAGAAGAAACACTCGCATCCAACCCTTGCACTCTTATCACTTTCCTCAGCCCATTATCATATTTCTTTTTCTTTTTTTATAATGGCTTTTGGTTCAACCACTCCAAAGGTGACAAGCAAATTAAGTAGCCCTCTTTTTTCCTCATCTTGGGTCACCAGTTAAACTGCCTCATGTCACACAGCCATCTGCATTTACCCCTGGGGACATGGTATCTTGGTGGGGCAGGCTGGCATTTGGTGGCCTCTTAGTTTAGAGACATGCAAGTAAAGACTGAAGTATAAGTTGGTGAATCTGTGCAAGCCATAGTAGGACCCTGGAAAGGATTCAGCAAAACCTCACTGTACACAATCATCTAAATCTCCAAAAAGGATCCAGAATAGACTTAGCAGATTTAAACACAAGGGAACACTCTTCCATCAGTGGTCCCCAAATGAACCAGAGAGACTGTGGTCTGAGAAGTCCCAGACAAGGATGAATCCCTGTTTCCATCTTCTCTCTCTTAACATCCTCTGCCTTAATCCAGGAACTTGTTAGCTTTGGCCTGAATTATTGCAACAGCTTCCTGAAAGGCCTGGTTGGCCCCATTCAATTGTTTTAAATTGTCTTATTGAAATATAATGTGTACATAATAAAGCACAGCAAAACATACAGAATTTAAGTATTCAGTTTGATGAGTTCTAACAACTGCTTAAATCCATATCAATCCAATGCAAAGCAAGACATGGAATATTTCCATCTTCCCGGAAATCTTCCTTGAAAGTGAAAGTGTTAGTTGTTCAGTCATGTCCAACTCTTTGCAACCCCATTGACTAACCCACCAGGCTCTTTCATTCCATGGGATTTTCCAGGCTTCCTTATTCCCTTTCTAATCAACTCCTTCTATTTCCCAGAGGTAACAATTTAAGATTTATATCATTAAAAAAAAAAAAAAGATTTATATCATTATAGATTTGTTTATGCCAGTTTGAGGACTTCACATAAATGAATCACATGGTTATATATCCTTTTGTGTCAGATTTGCTTCATACAACATACTTTTCTGAGATTCATTAGTGGCTGTTTTGTGTAACAGCAGTGATCCTTTTTACGGACTGAGTAGCATTCCGTTGTATGAAGGAACCACATTGGTTTATGTATTCACCTGTTAATGGGCATTTAGGTTGCTTCCAGTGTGGGTCCTCATGATTAGGATTGCTATAAAGACTTTTGTAAAAGTTTTCTGTGAAGATATATCTTCTCTTTTGAGTAAATATTAAAAAAAAGAAATGTTGATTCATACAATAAATTCATGCTTAAGTTTACAAGATATTCTCTATTTAACTAAGTGATAGAGTCAGTTTATAATCCCATCAACAACGTGTGAGAGTTCTGAGTATTAAACATTCATGTCAACATGTGATATTACCAGGGTTTTGAGTGGATCTTCTTTTTTTAAAAAAAAATACCTGTTCCCTTTTCTTTTTTTTTCTTAATTATTTGTAAGAATTCTTTATATATTTTGGATAAAAGTTCTGTGTCAAATATATGTACTGTAAATATTTCTTCCAGCTTGTCCTTGCCTGTTTATTTTCTTTGTTGTATCATTTTTTCACAAAGAATATTCCATTTTGATGAAATGTGAGTTATTACTATTTTGTTTCTTTTATGTTTAAGATTATTACATCATAAAAATTGTTGGGTACCATTAAGGTTGCATAGATATCCTATTATCCTTTAATTATGAAGCTATATATCTTTACATTTTCCTATAGAATTGTGATTCATCTCAAAGTGTTGCTCTACTATGGTGTGTGAGGCTTTATATTTTCTTTAATACTTTTCCATACAGATATTCAGCTTTTCCAGGACCACTTGTTGAAATACTATACTCTCTAACCCTTGGATTAACTTGTCAAAATCAATTGATTATATATGTATGCATGTATTTCTGTTTTGTTTTATACTGTTTCTTTGATATATTTACTTATCATATACATATGCATAGAGATACCTAAATAAATATATAAAAACATGGATACAGAAAACTTAATCAGTTTGCTGTATACACCAGAATCTAACACAACATTGTAAATCAACCATATTTCCAAAAAAAAAAGAAAACCAGAAAAAGTCTGCTTTTCTGTAAAAAGAGTAAAAAGCGACCTAATTCAAACAGTGTCATATATTTCATATAATTAAAAACATGCAAGAAAAGGCTACATCTTGTTTAGTAATGCATATATTGTGATAATAAAAATCAGATCAGATCAGATCAGTCACTCGGTCGTGTCCAACTCTTTGCTACCCCATGAATCGCAGCACGCCAGGCCTCCCTGTCCATCACCAACTCCTGGAGTTCACCCTGACACACGTCCATCGAGTCAGTGATGCCATCCAGCCATCTCATCCTCTGTCGTCCCCTTCTCCTCCTACCCCCAATCCCTCCCAGCATCAGAGTCTTTTCCAATGAGTCAACTCTTCGCATGAGGTGGCCAAAGTACTGGAGTTTCAGCTTTAGCATCATTCCTTCCAAAGAAATCCCAGGGCTGATCTCCTTCACAATGGACTGGTTGGATCTCCTTGCAGTCCAAGGGACTCTCAAGAGTCTTCTCCAACACCACAGTTCAAAAGCATCAATTCTTCGGCGCTCAGCCTTCTTCACGGTCCAACTCTCACATCCATACATGACCACAGGAAAAACCATAGCCTTAACTAGGCGAACCTTTGTTGGCAAAGTAATGTCTCTGCTTTTGAATATGCTATCTAGGTTGGTCATAACTTTCCTTCCAAGGAGTAAGCGTCTTTTAATTTCATGGCTGCAATCACCATCTGCAGTGATTTTGGAGCCCCAAAAAATAAAGTCTGACACTGTTTCCCCATCTATTTCCCATGAAGTGATGGGACCGGATGCCATGATCTTCGTTTTCTGAATGTTGAGCTTTAAGCCAACTTTTTCACTCTCCACTTTCACTTTCATCAAGAGGCTTTTTAGTTCCTCTTCACTTTCTGCCATAAGGGTGGTGTCATCTGCATATCTGAGGTGATTGGTATTTCTCCAGGCAATCTTGATTCCAGCTTGTGTTTCTTCCAGTCCAGCGTTTCTCATGATGTACTCTGCATATAAGTTAAATAAACAGGGTGACAATATACAGCCTAGATGAACTCCTTTTCCTATTTGGAACCAGTCTGTTGTTCCATGTCCAGTTCTAACTTTTGCTTCCTGACCTGCACACAGATTTCTCAAGAGGCAGGTCAGGTGGTCTGGTATTCCCATCTCTTTCAGAATTTTCCACAGTTTATTGTGATCCACACAGTCAAAGGCTTTGGCATAGTCAATAAAGCAGAAATAGATGTTTTTCTGGAATTCCCTTGCTTTTTCCATGATCCAGTGGATGTTGACAATTTGATCTCTGGTTCCTCTGCCTTTTATAAAACCAGCTTGAACATCAGGAAGTTCACGGTTCACATATTGCCAAAGCCTGGCTTGGAGAATTTTGAGCATTACTTTACTAGCGTGTGAGATGAGTGCAACTGTGCAGTAGTTTGAGCATTCTTTGGCATTGCCTTTCTTTGGGATTGGAATGAAAACTGACCTTTTCCAGTCCTGTGGCCACTGCTGAGTTTTCCAAATTTGCTGGCATATTGAGTGCAGCGGAAATGGCATTCCATAAATTGAAAATAGTGATTATCTTTGAGGACAGAGGAGAAAGAGATAACAGGGAATTTAGTAGATATCACTGTTTTTCATTATTTATTTCTAAAACTGTGTGATAGATACATAGGCTTTAATTATACTATTCTCCATACTTTTGCATGTTCAGAATAGTTCATAATATTCTTCTTATCATGTGGAGAATATGTGAAGATATAAGTGAAAGCAGGGAGCCCACAAGAAGCCCCAGCAGTGGTTCAGATGAGAGGCAATGGAGGTCCAGGAAAGCAGAAAGTAGATGGAGAGGAGAGGAGAGACTGAATATAAATCAGAGGTAGAGTGAAAGGACTTGGTCATGAATTAGGGGTAAGAGAATGGTGAGAAAAAGGTAAAAATCAAGAATGACTCCTGGTTTTCACCTTGAGTAGCTATTGGGATAGTATTATCGACAATGCGAAGGCTGGGGAAGTATATTTAAAGGGAAAAATCAGTGTTCAGTTTTGGATTTGTTCAGTTTGAATAGTCTATTCATCACTCAGTTTAGATGTCAAATAACAACTGGATACATAAGTTCGAAATCAGGACCGAAAAACATAGATGTGAAAGGTACAAGTATATAAACAAAACACTGCCTGATGCACCACGTTCTTCTAGTTATCACAAGAAGAAATTTCAAGTGCTTTGCATATTTGTTTTTGCCTTGAACTTTAAGGATATGTTTATTTTTTAATCTTCAGTCTTTGATCTTAAAGCTTGCAAACATATTCGAAGAATTCATCCACTCGTAAACTTTCTCCTTCTCAAGGATTTCAGCACCAGCAGCATCACTATGCTGAACAGTCACTGCTGGGCCCCGCTTCATTGTCACAAACGCTTGCAGCACACAGGCACACGCTAAGCACACAGCACTCGCCCAGATGTCTTTTGGAATGGAACTCTCTCCCATATAATCACTGCTTTGCGGGCATAGAATATAATGGGAAAGAGAAGGTACACATAACAATAATCCCACAACACTGGATTTTTTAAAAATATTTTGAAGTACCTAGTGTGTATCCTGTCAGATCCGAGGATATGGCAGTAAGTTCAAAGCTTATTCTATTTAGAACCAGAAAACAATTGAAAATAAAGTTACAATTCTGAGAGCAAATAGAAAATGAATGAAAATAAGGTGTCTAATATTAAAACAGATCTCATGATGCAGAGTACATCATGAGAAACACTGGGCTGAAAGAAGCACAAGCTGGAATCAAGATTGCTGGGAGAAATACCAATAACCTCAGATATGCAGATAACACCACCCTTATGGCAGAAAGTGAAGAGGAACTAAAAAGCCTCTTGATGAAAGTGAAAGTGGAGAGTGAAAAAGTTGGCTTAAAGCTCAACATTCAGAAAACGAAGATCATGGCATCCAGTCCCATCACTTCATGGGAAATGGATGGGGAAACAGTGGAAACAGTGTCAGACTTTATTTTTTGGGGCTCCAAAATCACTGCAGATGGTGACTGCAGCCATGAAATTAAAAGACGCTTACTCTTTGGAAGGAAAGTTATGACCAACCTAGATAGCATATTCAAAAGCAGAGACATTACTTTGCCAACAAAGGTCCATCTATTTAGTCAAGGCTATGGTTTTTCCTGTGGTCATGTATGGATGTGAGAATTGGACTGTGAAGAAGGCTGAGTGCCAAAGAATTGATACTTTTGAACCGTAGTGTTAGAGAAGATCTTGAGAGTCCCTTGGACTGCAAGGAGATCCAACCAGTCCATCCTAAAGGAGATCAGTCCTGGGTGTTCACTGGAAGGACTGATGCTGAAGCTGAAACTCCAATACTTTGGCCACCTCATGTGAAGAGTTGACTCATTGGAAAAGACCTTGATGCTGGGAGGGATTGGGGGCAGGAGGAGAAGAGGACGGCAGAGGATGAGATGGCTGGATGGCATCACTGACTCGATGGACATGAGTTTGAATGAACTCTGGGAGTTGGTGATGGACAGGGAGGCCTGGCATGCTGTGATTCATGGGGTAGCAAAGAGTCAGACATGACTGAGTAACTAAAATGAACTGAACCGAACTGAATATTAAAGCAGTAGAACATCCTATTTTAGGCTCAGCACACATTTTCTAGAAATATTCAGGCAGTAAACATTTTAGGTTTTATAGGCTAGAAGATTTCTACTGAAATTACTCAGTTATGCCACAATACCACAAAAGCAGCTATAGACAATGCAAAAACCAAAAGCACATATGTGCTTTAAGTCGAGTCCAACTCTTTGTGACCCCATGGACTGCAGCACGCCAGGTTTCCCTGTCCTTCACATGTAGCAATAAAATATTTTTATAGATACTTAAATCTGTGTCCATTTCATATAATTTTCAAGTTATGAAATACTGTTTTTTTGATTTTTTTCAACTACTTACAGCAAAGAAAGGCAATGCCAAAGAATGCTCAAACTACCGCACAATTGCACTCATCTCACATGCTAGTAAAGTAATGCTCAAAATTCTCCAAGCCAGGCTTCAGCGATACGTGAACCGTGAACTTCTTGATGTTCAAGCTGGTTTTAGAAAAGGCAGAGGAACCAGAGATCAAATTGCCAACATCCGCTGGATCATGGAAAAAGCAAGAGAGTTCCAGAAAAACATCTATTTCTGCTTTATTGACTTTACCAAAGCCTTTGACTGTGTGGATCACAATAAACTGTGGAAAATTCTGAAAGAGATGGGAATACCAGACCACCTGATCTGCCTCTTGAGAAACCTGTATGCAGGTCAGGAAGCAACAGTTAGAACTGAACATGGAACAACAGACTGGTTCCAAATAGGAAAAGGAGTACATCAAGGCTGTATATTGTCACCCTGCTTATTTAACTTATATGCAGAGTACATCATGAGAAACGCTGGACAGGAAGAAGCACAAGCTGGAATCAAGATTTCCGGGAGAAATATCAATCACCTCAGATATGCAGATGACACCACCCTTATGGCAGAAAGTGAAGAGGAACTAAAAAGCCTCTTGATGAAAGTGAAAGTGGAGAGTGAAAAAGTTGGCTTAAAGCTCAGCATTCAGAAAACGAAGATCATGGCATCTGGTCCCATCACTTCATGGGAAATAGATGGGGAAACAGTGGAAACAGTGTCAGACTCTATTTTTCTGGGCTCCAAAATCATTGCAGATGGTGATTGCAGCCATGACATTAAAAGACGCTTACTCCTTGGAAGGAAAGTTATGACCAACCTAGATAGCATATTCAAAAGCAGAGACATTACTTTGCCAACAAAGGTTCGCCTAGTTAAGGCTATGGTTTTTCCTGTGGTCATGTATGGATGTGAGAGTTGGACTGTGAAGACAGCTGAGCGCCGAAGAATTGATGCTTTTGAACTGTGGTGTTGGAGAAGACTCTTGAGAGTCCCTTGGACTGCAAGGAGATCCAACCAGTCCATTGTGAAGGAGATCAGCCCTGGGATTTCTTTGGAAGGAATGATGCTAAAGCTGAAACTCCAGTACTTTGGCCACCTCATGCGAAGAGTTGACTCATTGGAAAAGACTCTGATGCTGGGAGGGATTGGGGACAGGAGGAGAAGGGGACGACAGAGGATGAGATGGCTGGATGGCATCACTGACTCGATGGACGTGTGTCGGGGTGAACTCCGGGAGTTGGTGATGGACAGGGAGGCCTGGTGTGCTGCGATTCATGGGGTCGCAAAGAGTCAGACACGACTGAGCGACTGAACTGAACTGACTGAAAGCATAAAAAAAATTCATAACTCACAGACTATACAAAAATAGAATGTAGGCTGGATTGGGTCCATGGGGTGTTGTTTGCATACCCCTGCACTGGATCAACTTCACAATTTCATCTCCACTATATGGATAAGTTACATAATTTGCAGGGTCCACCCTACAATGAAAATGTGGGATGTTCAAAAATTATTAAAAATTTCAAGACAGCCACAGCAGAGCATTAAAGTAAGTGTGGGACTCACTTGAGCACAAGATCTTGTGGGACTTCACAACTTACATGACCATAAAGCCAGCCAGTTATGTATTTATATCTTCATTGCATTTCTACCTTCCTGGATATAAACTTACTGACACGGATAATATTTAATTATGTGCTTCTAACACCAAGGATTTATTTTAATTCTGTACTGCTAGAACCTAACATAGTACCTGGCACAAAGCAGGTGTTCAAACCAAAATTAGTAGGATGAACATAAAATGAATAAATGACTGCATTTGAAAGTTTTGTATATTTTGTTTCCTGAATCACATAGAAATAATTTTAGGCTCCTGTCACCTAAAGTTATATTTCCCTTGAAAACCCACCCAGAGGTCTAGAGACATGCATTTCTGGAATTTGCTTTTTTAAATAAGCTTAACTTTTTAATGCATCATTAAGCACTCTTTATCCAGCCTCATCTCTTCCTCATCCCACCTGGTACCTCACTCTCCGGGCAAAATAATCTACTTAAATTTCAGTTGTGTCAAGTTCTCCTAGCTCCTGACTTTTTTGCATATTGTTTCCTTTCCCTGGAAACACCACCTGCACCTGGGTAAGCCTTAGATTTCTTCAAAGTTCTGTTTATTTGCCATCTTGTTTGAGAAGTCTGCTGTCTCACTCTGCTCTCTATCAGCTATATGTATCCGGTACCTCAAATGCATCTCCAAAATCTCCTAGCCCTGTGTCAGAGCTCTAAGGAGGACTTAGAGCTTCTGAGTGACTTAGTGACTTCTTCCCCAGCCTCCTCCAATAGACCTGGGTCAGCTCCTTGGAAGCTCCCTAGCACATTCATCTCTATCTTTTAAGTACTTGGCACACAATAGGTACTTAGTTGATAAATCAACAAGTGAATGAGCTTGGATTGCAAAGCAGCCTGGTAAAAATTTTCTGACCATGTCTTTTAAAGGCTCATTTGCACTGGACAATTAGAACCAAGACAAACAGCATGCAGCCCTCCCTTCAGAAGAATGACGGCATACAAGGTTCTCTGGCTTGTTATTCTCAGCAAGGAGCGTGGTCCGTGTGGATGGTGAAGGTAGCTGTGGCCACCCAGTGGTCACTGTTTCCATTCTCAGTAAAGCCTCAGCAAGTACAGTGGAAATGTTCTGCATTTATATTCCTCTCCTTTCATCATTTATACGTTCATTCAACAAATATTCATTAGGTCCCCAGCACTATCCTAGCATGTCAGTGAGTCAAAAATGTTCCCTTTTTCATTAAGCCCACTCTCTAATGGTAGAAACAGACAATAATCAAACAAGCACACAATATATGCCAGATGATAATAAAGACCATAAAGTAAGAAAAAAGCACAGAGAGCGTGAGTAAGAACATTTCAACTGAGGGTGGACAGAGAAGGCTGCTCTGAGTGATGACAACTGAGCAGGAACCGGAGGTAACTGTGAGAGTTAGTCAACAGCACCACCCTTCCTGGGCAACGGGAAATACAACAGAGCCCTGGGGTATCTGGTAGATACAGCAAGTGACCTGTATGCCTGGAGAGCCAGAGGATGGAGACTAGAGACAGTGTCAAAAAAGAGGTCAAAATTTAGTAAAGGCCTTGCTGAGAACTTTGGGTTTATTCTTAATTTATTCAATTCTATTACTTTACTTAATAATTATAAAGCATTTTTGCAGAACCTCCTAGGTTCAGACATTGTATACTTACCTTCACATCCTCAAATTTTCACAATTTTCAGTCTCTGAAAGTATACCAATATGAGACAAGTACTGAACTGGCCAAAAAGTTCCCTTGGGGTTTCTTTTTTCTATAAGACATTACGGAAAAACCCAAATGAACTTTCTGGCCAACTCTTCTATAGAAGAAAACATGCAACTGTCCTTGACACTTTTCCAGAGAGCTTCACAATTAGGTGGTCACAGATAAATTATTCCAGTACCTTCAGATAGCATCCATAATACAACTCAGTATCACATAGATTTAGACAGAAGTAGTCAAATCGTGGCCTTCAGGATTCATTTCCATGGAGAAGTGGGCAAGAAGGTGGAGTACGAAGACCCCAAGCTCACCTCTTCCCATGGGAACACCAAAATTACAACCATTTATAGAGCAACTACCAATGAGAACTTGAAGACTAGCAGAAAAGATTTTCCACAACTAAAGATAAAAAGGGCTTCCCTGGTGGCTCAGATGGTAAAGAATTTGCCTGCAATGTGGGAGACCTAGGTTTGATCCCTGGGTCACAACAATATAAGTAGGAGAGGCAGAGACTCATTATAGTCAAGTGTCAATCCCCCTGTATGAGACCCATAAATGATAGGATAATCACAATTGCCGAGGTTTTCCCCCAGGCTGTGAGGGGTCCAAGCCCCACATCAGTCTCCCCCAGGAGACTGTTTCTCGACACATAAATGAATAGTTTGAGTGAATGAAATCTGAGTACTTGTGAGTTAACAATTTTATAATTTTCGTGACCAATCTAGGTACCCCTGTCCCTTTAGTTCATATGATTTGGGAGGGTCAATGTGGGGGTCTGCGGAGAGTTTAGGCTGTTCCTATATGTCCATGTATCCCTACATAGCTTTGAGGAGGAGGATAAGGAAAGAGCTGAGTTTTGTGGTCTTAGAAGATGCAGCACAGTCTGAAAATATGAGTTTAAACAATTTGAGATCTCATGGCTACCCTTGCTCCTATAGCTTTTCAAACTCATAGAAAACACAACAGCAAATTATGCTATAAAAATACACTTTGAAAATTAATTTTAATCCACTTTTGATTTCCTCCTTACATAGTGACTCCAGGAGATGTTGGATCAAGGGCCCCAGACAATCCTCTGTGCCTTTCTAAGACCTTTCGAACCTGTGCAGAAGATATTGAGGGCACTTCTCAAGGGTCTAGTGCTGACAACCTTACTCTGTTCCCAGACTCCCAGAAATGATGCAGAGTCAGAACTCATCTTGAAGCTAGTGAACACCACTGCCTACCTGATGTTTTGTAAAATAATAAATGACCCCCAACAGATCAGCATTTAGCAGGATGTTTGGTCTCAGAATCTTGTTGAGGCACACAATTTATAACTGAGAATTTATAAATTCACTGCCTTTTGATGAATACCGATTCTGCATTCAACACTGAAGGAAACTTAGTTACAGAAGAAAACAAGCAGAAAATACCTCTGCACATATCAACTCAATAAGCGTCATCAAGCTCCTTCTCATTATCATGCACTAAAAGATAAACCAGTCATTTCCACAGGAGGTTAGAGAAAGGCTATCTGCATCCTCTTGCTTTTTTGTTTTGTTTTGTTTTCTTATGTTTTGCCTATATTGCCCACTAGAATAAAATCACCATGAGATCAAAGACCATGTTTAGCTTCATAACAGGCATGAGTGGGCCAACTACAGCCCACAAACCAAATCCAGCCAACCGCCTGCTTTTTTTTTTTTTTTTTTTTGAAATAAAGTGGTATCAGAACACAAGCACACCTATTTGTTTTCTTTTGGCTATTTTTACTCTACAACAACTGAGTTCAGTAGTTGCAACCAACACTGCATGGCCTACAAAGCCTAAAATACTTAACTCTCTGGCCCGTTTATAGCAAGTTTTTCAACTTTAGTTCTAGAATAGTGCCTGGCATATGATAGAACTTTGTTGGATGGATGAATGAGTGACTTTATTTAATATTCATGACAACTCAATTCCATATAAAATTTAAGTTGTAGGGCTGAGATGCGAATTGAATTTAGCTCAGTTAAACTCCAAATCCAAGCCCATCCACTCTGCCATATTTCCTTCCTAAAATAACTCCTGTAAGTTTAATGCTTTATCACTTCTAAGATGTTATTCTATTCTTATTTGGACTTACTGAAATCTTTCTGAGAGAAGGTTTTGTATATTTAATTATATTTAGATGATACAAGTTTTGCCTTTGTCATCCCTAATTTGTAATTGAGGAAAAAAGGCTCTGAAAGGCAGAGTGCTTTGTCCAGCTTTACTCAGCTGGTAGTCCCATCACTTCATGGGAAATAGATGGGGAAACAGTGGAAACAGTGTCAGACTCTATTTTTCTGGGCTCCAAAGTCACTGCAGATGGTGACTGCAGCCATGAAATTAAAAGACGCTTACTCCTTGGAAGGAAAGTTATGACCAACCTAGATAGCATATTCAAAAGCAGAGACATTACTTTGCCAACAAAGGTTTGTCTAGTCAAGGCTATGGTTTCTCCTGTGGTCATGTATGGATGTGAGAGTTGGACTGTGAAGAAAGCTGAGCGCCAAAGAATTGATGCTTTTGAACTGTGGTGTTGGAGAAGACTCGTGAGAGTCCCTTGGACTGCAAGGAGATCCAACCAGTCCATTCTGCAGGACATCAGCCCTGGAATTTCTTTGGAAGGAATGATGCTAAAGCTGAAACTCCAGTACTTTGGCTACCTCATGCAAAGAGTTGACTCATTGGAAAAGACTCTGATGCTGGGAGGGATTGGGGGCAGGAGGAGAAGGGGACGACAGAGGATGAGATGGCTGGATGGCATAACTGACTTGATGGGCGTGAGTCTCAGTGAACTCCGGGAGTTGGTGATGGACAGGGAGGCCTGGCGTGCTGTGATTCATGGGGTCACAAAGAGTCGGACACGACTGAGCGACTGATCTGATCTGAGAAGGAGTCTGGACTGGCTCCCAGGGCTGCCCTTTGCCTTTACAATGTTTAGAACCCTGTCGACCTTCATTTGTCATCTGTGCTCCTGAAGGGTATGAATTTATCTTATTTTTATTTATGCCCTCAATGCCTAACATAGTTTGTGACTCACGATGGCCATCCCATAGTGGCTGGTGAATAAATGTAATTCATTTTCCTACTTCACAAAAGATAGCTAAATCATGCAATATTAAGCTGTACAAGATTGAAGTAAGGGTAATCAAAGTGAAAGTCATTTCATCATATCCAATTCTTTGTGACCCGTATGGACTATACAGTCCATGCAATTCTCCAGGCCAGAATACTGGAGTGAGTAGCCTTTCCCTTCTCCAGGGGGTCTTCCCAACCCAGGGATGAAACCCAGGTCTTCTGCATTGCAGGCGGATTCTTTACCAGCTGAGCCACAAGAGAAGCCCAAGGATAACAGAAGCCCAAGGGTAATAAGGCTAAAAACCTGGCTCTATTCTAGCTCATAGATTCCAACCTACACAGACTCTTCTCTCCTGACTTAGATTATTTATATAATACAAGGCACATATCTAAGTAGATTATCTTCTGATCCAAAAATACTCATATCTTATATAGATCTCTCTACTAATGTCAAAATGATTTCCTTTTGAGTTGCACATGCTACATCTACTTCCTTTTTAAAAGCTAGACATTAATAGATCTAAATTGTTCTTAAATTATAGTATGTCATCCTTGAAGAATCATGAGACATTCTTCAAAAACTAAGATGATATTAATGGATACAATGTTTATATAATTTTCCTTTTTGACAACTACTATAGAGTTTGCGGGAAAAATGATTAATAGCATAAAAATGACTTCTATCTTTGGCTAACTAGTATCCGGTAATTAATCAACTCATCACAACTGAAGATAATGTGTACTTGTAGCATGCTCAAATTTCTTAAAGATGACATGATTGCAAGTGGCGATATTCCAAATCATGAAATATTTACATGGCAATGAAAACAGTTAAGACACAACAGGCAAGTAAGGACAGCATTGTTCTGGACAGAAAAACAGAAATATAAAATATGCGCTCAAAGATGAACAGATATATGGGTCCTTCATAAGAGCCTAAGATATCTCTGAGGATAGGCCAGTCTTCTACAAGAGTAACTGATTAGAACCCTTTGCTATGTCTGAGATGCAGCTGTAAAGGCTATTGCTTCTCACTTTTGGATTATAGGATAAAAGTTAAAGTGAGTAATAGCTGCTCTGGCCATTGGCCAAGTGTCATTTAATTCATCTCTCTCTCTCTCTCCCTTCTTCCCTCCCTCTTTCCTTTCCTCCCTCCATCCTTTCTTGAATCCTCATCTTTCCCCCTTCTCCTCTTCCTTTTCTTCCTCCTTCTTCCTCTTTCATTGTCTCTACCTCTATTCTACCTCTATCACAATCTCAACCTCTCTACTCTGTCTGTCCATCCTCTTTAGATTTTTCCTGAACTTGTAGCTTTAATGATTGAAGAAGGAAAAGGAGATTACTGGTATATGTTTAGATAGTCCTTTAAAATACTGTCAAGCATAGCAATAATAAACAGTCAAATCTAAGCCAATTTCTACATATCCATTATATTTGAACAATGTATTGTCATAATGTCTAATCAATTTAGAGTCTAGGAACTGGTTCCAAGGTTTCACATTGAATTAATTTACAAAATTTGCACTGACTCAATTTCCCCTTCCTTCTACATTCCATTATCACTGGACTAAAGTAATCAAACTACTATTTTGTAATAGTAATCCTAATTTTTTACAAACACAGCTAATATAAGTAAACAGAGAACATTTGCAAACAGATATTGGGACACTGTTATTTGTATAAAATCTAGCCCAGAAAATATTGGATTTTCTTTGGTATAAGATGAACTACAGAATTTATTATTTTAAGAACCCTTCCAATTTGAAATAGCATAGCCTACATTTCTAGGATGCCAGATATCAATTGCCTTGAATTCCATAAAAATGGATTATTATCCATTTCTCTCATAGTTCTATGATTCAAGAAGTTATTAATAAGAGACAAAAATGTACTGTTGCACTTCACTGTTCAAGCAAAAGTTAGAAAAAATTTTAAAAAAGCATTTCACTTAATGGTGCTTATCATTCTACAAAACCAGCTCCTTTAGCCACAGTCCTTCCTAAAAACAACGGACACTCTTGCATATATATGCATTTTCCTGTCTCCATCGGAGTGTCACCGTAGACCTCTTTAAACAGCAAACAGGACTTGTATCTAGTGTTAGCTTTATTTAAACATTTGGAGTATTGCTATTCCTGACATCAGTCTCTTCCTTGAAGTCCCCATTCTCCATAACTAACTGTACGATGTATTTTCTCAGATTTACTTACCCAAATGCAAGAGAAATATAATTGGCTTTCTGGTGACAGTAAGCAACTCTTCTCAGTAAAAGCCCATGTATTAAAATTGTATGGACTGGTTCACCACTAGGCATCATGTGGGTGTTTCAGGAGAGTTTCCTAAATCAGTCAGTGGTGCGAGCAGGCTATAGTCAAAGGACATTTTGGCTAAATATTTGCTCCTGGCATTTATTGACTTTCACTAGAAATCAGGCATTTTTTATTACACTGGAAATTCACCCATGGGTGGTAGAGCTGTAGTGGTAACTGAAGTGATTCCCATTGTGTTAATACTGCAGCACTAGGTGTTACTGTTTATAAAATGATGACTTTCTCTAAGCACTTCACATGTAATATCTCATTTAATCCTCCTAACCACTAGAAAATTATAATCATTACCCCCATTTTACTGATAAGGAAACAGTTTTAAACTTCAGGGCCAAATACCTAATAAGTAATAGATCTGCATCTTAAATCCAGGTCCGGTGAATTCTACAGTCTGATTTCCCCCCTAGTTCTTTACTATAAATAATGTTTAGAGCATAAACAATTACTGGCATAGAAATAGAAATAAACTGGACATCAAAAGCTCTTTTTATAATGTAATTAAAATAGCTTACCTTCTAACCCCATCCTTCATCCTGAGTTTGTTAGTATTCTGCAGTAAAACATAGGCCTGGAATCAGGTAAAAGAAGTACTGGCTTTGAAATTACCACCAAGTTAGTGTGTGATTTGGGGAAATCCAGTTAATCTCTTTGGGTTTTGGTATTGAGATATACAAAATAAAAGATATGGATTAGATCATCTTTAGGGTCACTTACTATTTTGAGATTCTATAGATGTCCATTAGTTGATAAAGCCTTGCCTTTGTGAAAACACACACTTTATCTAAACCACAATGACCATGCTTTTTCTAATTAACAGGATCTTAAGACATGAGATTCATCTTAAAACATTAATTATGGCTGAGAAAATTAACCATCTGAATAATCTAGTTATAAAGATGGGAAACACTAGACATTGTGCTCAATGTTTCACTAATGCCATATCAGTTCTGAGATATGTCTCTTTATACTTATTTTACAGAAAAGGAAATTGAAGCCCTGAGAGGTAATGTTTCTTATCTCAGGTTATGTAGAAAAGGGTGCAGCAGTGGCCCAGACCCAGATCCCGCTCCAAAATCACAGGCTGTCAGGAATTAAACGGGTTTTGGAGTTCACATAGCTTAATGTTCTGTTGAAAATTAATATTGCATTGCTAATTCCAGTGAAGTAATTTAGGATCTTTTGTACTGGATAGAGCTGTGAAATGTACAGTCTCCCAAGGTTTGGATGAAGAAATAAGGACATAAAACACACTAGAAGATTTTTTTAAAAAAAGGTAAGATCCAATACAATGAAGGAAAACCCAAATTTAACACAATGATTAGGAGCTCAAGCCTTAAAAACTGACTTGCCTGGGTTCAATCTTGACTCTGACACTTGATAGGTATGTGAGAAAACAAGGTACTTCAAACTCAGTAAGCCTCAGTCTCTACATCCATGAATTAGGAGTACAGTATCTATTTCAACACTGTACTATTAAGATTAAATGGTATAATTCATGTTAAACTGCTTAGCAGAAGTACCTAACACATACATAAGTAGGCTATTGTTCTTATTTCTCAATGAACAAAAGGGAAGAACATAAAGCTACAGTCATTACTTCACTCTGATCTCCCAAATTCCCAACCTTTCTTCCCAATCCCCTACTGCCATTGTAAAGAAGTTACATTTCACTAAGGACAATTAATGCCCATGGTTCAGTAACTGACTTAAGTGTGTCAACCAGCCATTATTTGTCTGACTATTAGCTGCCTCAACAGAGATATCTTTAAGAAAAGAGCAGCAAATATACTAGTCCCAAGCCCTCACTGTAGAGCTTCAGTATTCAATATAAACCTCAGCCTGACTAAAGACATTATCACAGTCCAGGTAGTAACCCATGCAACCTCTAATCAAAAAAAAATATTTGGCAAGAATTGGAAATGTCAGAAAATGAGGAGGGAAGGAAGAGTATGAGGTAAGAAAAGTGTTTCAGCTTCAAATATGATTAAGATGGATGGTTAGTGATAGGGTTGTGCCAGAAACTAGTAGCATGGATGATTTGTCTTGGAAGAGCTCATCTAAAACAATAATTCTTGTTTACGTGCAATTTTTATAGCACTTTCCTTGGAAAACATGAAGGTTCTCAGCACAGTACCTCAAGTTCTTCCAAGGAACAATTATAATGAATAGTTTTAGGGCTACAACAAGTTTGGCGAGAAGGGGCGTAATTAGGGAACAATGAGGACAATGGGCAGCCAAAGGAGAACAGCATGGAACAATAAACTCGGATGTGTGATGATGCAGAACCAGGAAGAGAAATCAGTCTAGTGGTGTTGACTCTCAAACCCTCATCTCTTAGAATAAAAAAGCTGTTTATTATAAATTCAACTTTGATTGAGCATACTATATTTTAGGGGCTTCCCAGGTGGTGCTAGTGGTAAAGAATCCACTTGCCAGAGCAAGAGACACAAGAGATGTGGGTTCGATCCCTGGGTCAGGAAGATCCCTTGGAGGAGAGCATGGCAATCCAATCCAGTGTTCTTGCCTGAAGAAACCCTGGCGGGTTACAGTCCATTGGGTTGCAAAAAGTCAGACAGAACTGAAGCAACTTAGCACGCATGCAAGGGTTAGTATAGGGTAACCTCAAAAGGTTCTTCACGGTCTTAGAAGAGAAAAAAGCCTGGCAATAATTTAATATGGGACCAAATTTAAACAATATACATACTACATTCCTGAATATAAAAGCAAAGAATGTGTGCTATTTAAATGAACCACTACAAGAAAAGATTTACATTTTATAAGCTGGGCAAAGAGATGCCTAATGAAATAACTTTACCAAGGAGGAAAATGAAAATGAATTTAGATTTGATTAAATAAATGAAGAAGCAAAAGATTTTGGTGACTCTCCAAAACTAAATTTAAGCCAAGTTGTTCAATAAAAATTTAGCAATATTTATTCAAGATAAAAGCTACAAGATTTGAACAAGTTGTTCTAAATTTAATATCAAATGGAGGCTTAAAATGGAAATTAATGCACTTACTCCCACAAGATGAAGAAATCAAAAAAATTATCATAATTTCAAGCAAAACAGTGGTAAGTTACAGAAGTATTTTAGTTATTTCTGACTAAGAAACAGCTAAGCATAACACATATATTAGAACTATTCCTTAATCGGGCAATCTGAAAAGATATCATATGTTTGATTTCCCAAAAAAACAAACCATTTAAACATTTCTATAACATTCTTAGAAAAATACACATAAAATAGTGCTATTTGATTGTCTTGGAAATCTAATCAATCTTCATGTAACACTGAATTAATGGGAAAACATTTTAGTTTCTAAAAAGTAGAACTTAAAGCAAATTACCTGCTTATGGCCCATTTTTAAGTTCAGTGCTATACCTACCAGAGAATAGAGGTATCTTATAAATCCACAGAAATGATTTACTCAGGGCCTTTAAAACTCCCCTATCCTCGGTAATTCTTTAGGTCACCAATCCCGTACTTCCCTGCCCACCTACAGGCACACCAGGCACAAGACAATCACAAGAGCCTGCACTTGTGTTGTGCTCACTGTTTTGGTTCTATATCATTCTCTCAATCCCTTTTTTGCAGCTGATTTCATACTGCCGTCCACTCTGTCTACTAAACTTGCTGCCCATTATCATCATCCGTACCTTACCTGCTACATCTGTCACTTACCACCACTTTCCTAGCTTCAACCTTGGTTTTTCTCAACAACACAGTTTTCTTTATACGATTCCTCTGGCCACCTTGAATGAGCTTCCTTGAGAAGTCCACTTGACCCCAAGACCTTCTGCTCCAGTGTACTCCGCAGACAGGGCCACCATTAACTCTGCCCAATCCATCAGAGGAAAACAAGACCAATATTTTTATCCCCTCAAGTGAGTTATCCCAAGGAGTGAAAGTTGCTCAGTCGTGTCTGACTCTTTGTGACCCCATGGACCAGACAGTCCCTGAAATTCTCCAGGCCAGGATACTGGAGTGAGTAACATTTCCCTTCTCCAAGGGATATTCTCAACCCAGGGATTGAACCCAGGTCTCTCACATTGCAGGCAGATTCTTTACCAGCTGAGCCACAAGGGAAGCCCAAGAATACTGGAGCAGTAGCCTATCCCTTCTCCAGCAGACCCTCCCGACCCAGGAATTGAACCAAGGTCTCCTGTATTGTAGGCAGATTCTTTACCAACTGAGCTATGAGGGAAACCCTGATAAAAATTCTATAAAATTCTTAATAGGTGACTGAGCATATAGAAATAAGAGTGTCATCATTTGGCCGAATGAGAAATGACTACTCACTTGATCAATAAATAAAATTAAGCACCTGTGACATATGAAACATCATACCAGGTGCTGAAGTCCAGCATATTCCATGACCACAGGTACTTTAAAATCTAATAGGTATAAACTTTTGACAGGTAATTATAAGAGAAATGAAAGTAATAAAGTACAGATGCAAATACACAGAAGTGTATTACAAAAAAATAGGAAGACTAGCTTATTGAGATGTCAAAGAAATCTGTGCAGAAGTCAGACAAAGGTCTTTATAACATATTCTATCCAAAAACTCAATTTACAAATACAGGCGTTTTGAGCCCGAAAGACAAAGTGACCAGTTTGCCCCATGAATGAATGAGTAAAAGGGTAGTGGCTAACTTTATACACTTAGCTCTCTATTTTCTCACCTACTCTCTAAACAGCTTTCCAAAACAAGAAACAGGTTAAAAATACTGCACTACACAGAGAGATGAACAGTAGGCAAGCAATTAAAATTGTTATCGTAAGTGAATTTTGTGTGTGTATGTGTGTGTGTGCGCTTGGGCTTCCCTGGTGGCTCAGATGGTAAAGAATTTGCCTTTAATGTGTGAGGCTTTGGTTCAATGCCTGGGTTGGGAAGATCCCCTGGAGGACAGCATGGCAAGTTGCTCAGTCATGTCTGATTCTGCAAACCCATGGACTTCAGCCCTCCAGGCTCCTCTGTCCATGGGATTCTCCAGGCAAGAATCCTGGGGTGGGTTGCCACGCTCTCCTCCAAGGGATCTTCCCAATCCAGGGATCAAACCTGCATCTCTTATGTCTCCTGCATTGGCAGGCAGGTTCTTTACCACTAGTACCACCTGGAAAGCCCTTATAAATGGTAACCATCTTTCTCTCTGTCTTCATGTGGTCTGAGGCTAGAGAGAGAAAGAGATTGGATCAGCTCTGGTGTTTCTTCCTCTTTTTACAAGGAAACCAGTCCTATCAGATTCAGTTCAGTTCAGTTCAGTCACTCAGTCATGTCTCTTTGCAAGCCCATGAACTGCAGCACGCCAGGTCTTCCTGTCCATCACCAATTCCCAGATCCCACCCAAACCCACGTCTATCTAGTCAGTGATGCCATCCAACCACCTCACCCTCTGTCGTCCCCTATTCCTCCTGCCCTCAGTCTTTCCCAGCATCAGGGTCTTCTCAAATGAGTCAGCTCTTAGCATCAGCTGGCCAAAGGGCTGAAGTTTCAGCTTCAACATCAGTCCTTCCAATGAGCACCCAGGACTGATCCTCTTTAGGATGGACTGGTTGGATCTCCTTGCAGTCCAAGGGATTCTAATGAGTCTTCTCCAACACCAGAGTTCAAAATCATCAATTTTTCTGCACTCAGCTTTCTTCACAGTCCAACTCTCACATCCATACATGACCACTGGAAAAACCATAGCCTTGACTAGATGGACCTTTGTTGGCAAAGTAATGTCTCTACTTTTTAATATGCTGTCTAAGTTGGTCATAACTTTCCTTCTAAGGAATAAGCGTCTTTTAATTTCTTGGCTGCAATCACCATCTGCAGTGATTTTCGAGCCCAGAAAAATAAAGTCTGACACTGTTTCCACTGTTTCCCCATCTATTTCCCATGAAATGATGGGACTGGATGCCATGATCTTCGTTTTCTGAATGTTGAGCTTTAAGCCAACTTTTTCACTCTCCTCTTTCACTCTCATCAACAGGCTATTTAGTTCTTCACTTTCCGCCATAAGGGTGGTGTCATCTGCATATCTGAGGTTATTGATATTTCTCCTGGCAATCTTGATTCCAGCTTGTGCTTCCTCCAGCCCAGCATTTCTCATGATGTACTCTGCATAGAAGTTAAATAAGCAGGGTGACAATATACAGCCTTGATGTACTCCTTTTCCTATTTGGAACCAGTCTGTTGTTCCATGTCCAGTTCTAACTGTTGCTTCCTGACCTGCATACAGGTTTCTCAAGAGGCAGGTCAGGTAGTCTGGTATTCCCATCTCTTTCAGAATTTTCCACAGTTGATTGTGATCCACACAGTCAAAGGCTTTGGCATAGTCAATAAAGAAGAAATAGATGTTTTTCTGGAACTCTCTTGCTTTTTCCATGATCCAGCAGATGTTGGCAATTTGATCTCTGGTTCCTCTGCCTTTTCTAAAACCAGCTTGAATATCTAGAAGTTCACGGTTCACGTATTGCTGAAGCCTGGCTTGGAGAATTTTAAGCATTACTTTACTAGCGTGTGAGATGAGTGCCGGGTCCCAAATTTATGACTTCATCCAACTTTAATTACCCCTTTAGAAGCTTTATCTCCAAATATAGTCATGTGGGGGGTGGTTAGGGTTTCAATATATTAATTTTGGGACAATACAATTCAATCCATAATAAATAGGTAATTACAGCAGATAGCAGAGGTATGAATGAGGGACAGTGGAAAAAGAGGAAAAGGGACAAAACCCAGAAAAATCTATGAAGGAATAATCACTATGGCCTGTAGCTTACTTGTATACTGAGAAGGACAGAATAATCCAAACTGAAGACAAGTTTTAAGGAATGTAATTGACAAAAAAAAAAAAAAAAAAAAAACCTGATGGTTGGATGGCATCATCAACTCAATGAACTTGAGTTTGAGCAAGGTCTGGGAGATGGTGAGGGACATGGATGCCTGGTGTGCTGCAGTCCATGGGGTTGCAAAGACTGGGATATGACTGAGTAACTGAACAACAACGAACTGACAAAAAAGAAATCATCCTTCTTTAGAAGACCACTGTCTCTTTGTTTTGGAGAGAAGTATCAGAAAAAGAGGGATGGAAATAATGCAAGGAATTTGGTTGAAATTAAGGAATTAGCAAGTCATACCAATGGTTGTGTCTACTAGACAACAAGAAATACAGGCTAAAAAAGTAAATAAGAGGTTCACATTTTAGCCAAAAGAATCATTGAGATGTAAACAGTTATAGAATTGTTACAATTAAGATTGAAATTAGTAAAAAATTATGGGATTTTTCTGTTTTTTAAACATAAGTATATTTTTATTTCCTAATAATCAACCCATTTTATTTTCTTTGATAAAACTGAATGTGGAAAATGATCAAATATAAATTTATTGAAACTTGAAATATTTCATGCAGCACTTCTAAAGCAAATTTATAAGATACAAACCTCATGAAGCAACTTTGTGGAAGTAAAAATGGATATAAACTCTAAGTCTCTACCAGAGATCTGTAATGTTCAATGAATGATTCCAGTATCAATAAGGATAGTCTAGAACAGTGGCTCCCAGCTTTGCACAGCAGTATCATCAAGGGGTATTAATGAAAATGAAGGTTAACAGGGTTCACCCCAGGCTTCCTGAGTCAGATCTTAGAGCTGGGCCTGGATACTTCTAAATTTAAATCATCCTCAGACAAATGTGATGCATGACTAGAATCTTGCTCTACAATAGAATGGCAAGATACTTCTCTTGGTAACATGGTGCTTTATCTTTCTGTCATCATGAGCCATTAACATTTCCAATGTGCCCTTTCCATGAGACTAGGCTTCCTTCCAGTGTCTGAGAAATCTGACATTTCATTCAGAAATCTCTGAATGCATTCAATGAATATTTTCTTAGTATCAGCATCAAATACTTTTATGCCCTATAAAAAGATGGGACTGAACAGCAACCCTAGCAAACTAATACAGTGAAATAGAGGCTGAAGGAGTGGCCACTGCTTTCAAGTAAGATGGCATACTAAATCAGACAGCTTCCAAGACCACAAGCATGAGGGGAGTCAAGAGCCTGCAGAATGCTGTGCCCTGAGGGGTCCTCTCTGGAGAACTGGGTCAGTTCCCTGCGAGCAGTTCCCAGAGCCAGCTCCTCGTCCTCTGTCTTGCACTTTTTTGTCTTGCATTCCAAACTGTTGCAAATGCCTTGTAACCATCCCTCCTGCTGCCTTTTCAGATCTCATTCTTGGTTGGAGTAACCGCTGACTACAGGCGGTGGCTGTTTTCTGACTGTGCCACCTACGGATCTCTTCTCTGTAAATTCATGCTTAATCACCTGCTACTCAGTGAAATGTTGAATTGTTCAAATAAACACTGCCGGGAGAGCTAAGATCAACAATTTAGGCCTGTGTGTTAGCAGTCACCTCTAAAAGGGTGTGGGGAGGCCCAGGCTTCTGTCTTCAGCCCTATGATTACCATACCTGACAATCCACTGCTTTCCCACATCTGATACCCGCGTGGATTAGGTACTTCCTGTTTAGAAATTCATTTTCTCACAGTTCTGGAAGCTGATGGTCCAAGGTCAAGGTGTTGCCAGTTTTGGCTCCTTCTGAGGCTTCTCTCCTTGGCTTGTAGGTGATCATCTTCTCCCTTTGCCTTCACACTGTCTTATGTCTGTGTCTGTCTGTGTTCTAATCTCCGGTCCTTACAAGGACACCAGTCATACTGAGTTAGGGCCCAGCCATATGACCTTGTTTTACATTAATTTGAGCCTCCTTGGTGGCTCAGATGGTAAAGAATCTGCTGCAATGAGGAAGACCCAGGTTTGATCCCTGGATTGGGAAGACCCCCTGGAGAAGGAAATGGCAACCCACTCCAGTATTCTTGCCTGGGAAGTCCCATGGACAGAGGAGCCTGGTGGGCTACAGTCCATGGGGTCACAAAGAGCTGGACATGACTGAGAGATTAACATTTTACATTATTTCTTTAAAGGCCCTATCTCCAGATACAGGCCCTATTTCACATTCTGAGGGGCTAGAGGTTAGGACTTTAACTTATGAATGGAGCAGAGGATATAATTTAGCTTAGCACCCTTTGATATGAGCACTTTTCTTCTGTTAGACTACATTTTTCTGTCCATAAGGAACCTCAAAATTCTAAGTGGGGAGGATAATCTCCCTGAGGCATGTTTTCATCCTTTTGGGAAAGGTAAATGTCCTCTCAGATAACTAATAGGGCATGGAAGGACAGGCTCTGAAGAAGGCAGAGATAAACTGATGAAGCTTAATAAAGCTTATACATCGGGGCCTGCTCTTATGAGTTCTAGAAGCCACAGAGTGTTGTGGCAGGAAAGGAAAGTAAGGCTACAACCAGGAAGAATTTCTAGATATTAAGCATTTCTGATAAACTGGCAAAGAGATTTCAAAAAGAGAAATCTGGATCACCAAGCTACCAGTAATTTGTTGTGATTTTGTTTCATTGTCTTAATAAATTTTTATTTTCACACCTAATATTATATTAAAACTTCTGTTTGTTTGTTTTTTTTTCTCTTAAGCTTCAGACTCTCCCAAAACCTAGAGCTGCCCCATGGAAGATTTAAAACACATGAAATTCTTTCTCACAGATCAAATACTAAAATGTCTAGAAATCTAGGACAAAGCTCCAAAGTTGAAGTGCTAAATCGTCGACTAAAGAAAAGCAGAAGAGATTTGGGAAGTGAACAAGCAAAATGTATTATGTCTCTGGAATTCCACAAGATTGAGACAGAGCTGACAGAACCTGCACATGGCTGCTGTCCACTCTTCATGAAACTTAGCTATCTTTTAAGTATTCAGTCCTGGACTGCTACCCATGCTAAAAAATGCCAAAGTACAGAGAAGGGAAAAAATATATTTCACTGGAAAATAGTTTAAAAGTCTACATTCTAATTGTAAAATCATCTTTAACAGGAACTAAGAGGTAACTTTTCTCAGCAACCTAATTTCCAATCTCACCCAAAGCCATGTCTTTGTAATCAGATCAAGGTGACACATTGAGGGCCATGCAGCTCATGTTTACCAGAGTTTTGATGCCCCATACGAACTAATAATCCCAGCCACAGGGCTGCAACAAGCACCGTACTGACTGCCAAGCTTGAAGACCCCCAACTGTAAGAAAAATGCAAAGACAGCTGTAACACCTCATGCCAGTGCTTAGTGGTATGAAAACCTCATTCCTCTCTGCTATTTTCAACTCTGAATTCTAGTCCCTCTAATTATGGCTCAATTATTTTTGGTCAAGGAGCTTATATTTGGAGTTTTGTGATACTAACACTTTTCTTCACCCTTTGAGTTCGGGACTAGTTGAGAATCAGACATGGTTGTCAGAGAGACCCAACATCAGATGCATTACTTAAAATAACTAGATAAGAGGATATGAATTAAATGAAAAGTCACAGTGAACTTTCTAAAATTTTTTCCAAACTTTACCCAAAAGTGGAGTGGACAACTGGAGGCCTGTCCAGCTGGCCAGAGTTCCTTGGTAATATGTCCTCATGGCAAAGAGAAGACCCAGAGGTACCCTCTATAAGAGCAGCCACATCTGAAAGAAATTGAATTTAGGAGCTAAACCAAACCACTTGCTTCCAAACTCACCCATTAGATGCATCATGCCTATCTGTGTGGAAAGGAGTATGGAGAGGAAGGAAGGCACAAAAACTCCAGGAGACGTCTCTCCTGCCAGAACACTGAAACAGAAAGCACAGGAAGCGTGGGTCTCCATCTAACAGCACTAGCAACACAGAGCTCAAGTCTTACAAATGTTTTGAACTAAAGATCGGAGTAAAGGTATTTCCATAAATATATCCAAAGAAAGTAATCAGTGATACTAATAAGCAGTGATGTACCAGTATCTTCATTTTAACATTAGAGCAGGAAAAGAAATCAAAACAATAAGGAAAAAGAATTTATGTCTCTCTTAAAATATTTTCTAAATGCTTTTAATGAAATAAAAAGACATTCATGATATAATGGTGAATTTTTAAAAAGGCAACAAAATTGTATTACAACAAAATCTCAAAACATTTTGTTGCAACAAAATTGTAAGAATATATATGAAACATTACAGGCGTATTTTTATTATGTATTTTATAAATGTTCTACCAGGAACATAAATTAATAAAATCAGAATAAGATTATCTGTTTAAATCTTCCCAGCATATCCAATCCATGATTCACTATGTATACTAATTTTATATTTAGGCATCACTTTCATGAGTTAAACAAAAAGAAACTCAAACCTGTATAGCATATTATTGTATTGGGGACAAATGAAAATTCATATTTGTGTGGGTATTCCCATATTTCCACAACATAAAGCAGAAAACATGTATTTTATCCTATTGCTATAATTTGCCTAAAAAATGGGGACAAAAATCTAATATATCTATTGATTTTAGTGAAATTATCCTTGATCAAATAAATTGGTTTCTGTGAACAACATCAATATTATCCTTAATTATCCATGAATAGGGTTGCCAGATAAAATACAGTGCTCAGTCACACAGTCATGTCCATCAGACTGTAGCCAGCCAGACTCCTCTGTCTATGGGATTCTCCAGGCAAAAATACTGGAGTGGGTTGCCATGTCTTCCTCCAGGGGATCTTCCTGACCCAGGGATTGAACCCGTGTCTCTTGTGTCTCCTGTATTGGCAGGCGGATTCTTTACCACTAGTGCCACCTGGGAAGCCCCTAAAATAGAGTATGCTCAATCAAATTTGAATTTATAATAAACAGCTTTTTTATTCTAAGTATGTTCTATGCAATATTTGAGAAGTTTCATGCAATATTTTCAGGCTTCCCTGGTGACCCAGCAGTAAAGAATCCACCTGCAATGCAGGAGACATGAGTTTGATCCCTAGGTTGGGAAGATCCCCTGGAGGAGGGCATGGCAACCCACTCCAGTATTCTTGCCTGGAGAGTCCCCATGGACAGAGGAGACTGGCAGACTAGAGTTCCTGGGGTCACAAAGAGTTGGACATGAATGAGTGACAAAGGACATGCAATTCTTGCAATATACTTACAGTGAGACATCATTTACTGTTTATCTGAAATGCCAGTTGAACTGGCCACCCTGAATTTTTATTTGTTCAATCTGGCTATCACATTTATGATATCATTTCATAAAGCCACAATCTCTACTCTGCGTATTCATTATTCTAGCTCCAGCAAGAGCTAAACAATTGAATTAACTGGAAAATAGTTTATCAAGCTAAAACTATGGCTTTCTAATTCAGAGGAGCACACTTCCAGGGAGCACGCAGAGATTCCAAGCTTGTACACCTCGCTGTGGATGCCCCACTATCATTGCGTTTGCAGACCCCTCTCTCCCCATCCCTGTAGAACAGTCCCAGATAAAACAAGAGCAGCAGAGAATCCAAGTGTTCTAGTTTCCAAATTAATTCTAAGTGAAATACGTGGGAGCCCAGCCATCCTTCCCTATCTCTAAAAGCCACCCAGCCACACCACTGTACCCCATGACAGCTGCAGGAGAATGAGGTTGCATCAACTGTGGGTCATTCCCTGAAACACAGAAAGCAGGAAGCCAGGAGTCACCCATGGAATACCTGTCACCACTGGAAGAAGGAAGAATCTGACTTCTTTCATCTTATCCCAAAGATGCCTATCTCAAAGGCGGAGCATGGACAAGAGGGTCACATGGACAACTGCTGTTTTATTGGCCTGCAGCTGTTATTCCATTGATGCATGAACAATAAAGATACAGACCAAAAGAAGCAGGATTCAAATGCCCTGCCTCACATATAGGTGAGACCTCATCCTCCAGAAGATTTTAGTAGCCAGGAGGCTCTCTGGATCCTTCATTAAGTACTGACCTGAAACTTCAAAAGATACCCCTCATTGTTTGATACTGTTGTTTAAAAGAAAGATCAGCAATATGAAGTCTGACAACCAGATCAGCAGGAAAAGGAAAGAATCCAGCAGAGGACCTCAAAAGGGGACATGTTCACTGTCTGACCTTATAACCACATGACCCGCCACACCAAAAGGGATTCACAATAGCAGGCCCAGCTTCCTCCTTCAATAACCTCCCCTCCCTCCAATTCACTAAAACATTCCATTTCTGCAAAGAAGTTTTATAATCTAGTAGAGAAAGTGACAAGTAAGACAGCATCATAGTTAACTCTTGTTATTCAATCACATAAATGGCCCTAAGACCCCAGCTGATGAATTATATGTTCATCACCCTACAACTGTACTGTTCACCTGTCACAGTCCACACACACACAGACTGAGGATAAGCACCATCGTCCAACAGTTTGAAATCTATACTCTTAGCCCAACGCGCATTGGATGCAAACCAAGAAACAGAAACGACACCTTCTGTATTCTAATTTTTGTGACTTAAATATCATTTGCTTTCAAAATTATTCCAGTATTTTGTTTTGCATTTTGCTAAAAAGCCAATTCTGGGCTCCAAAATCACTGCAGATGGTGATTGCAGCCATGAAATTAAGAGACACTTACTCCTTGGAAGGAAAGTTATAACCAAGCTAGACAGCATATTAAAAAGCAGAGACATTATTTTGTCAACAAAGGTCCATCTAGTCAAGGCTATGGTTTTTCCAGTGGTCATGTATGGATGTGACAGTTGGACTATAAAGAAAACCGAGGGCCGAAGAATTGATGCTTTTGGACTGTGTTGTTGGAGAAGACTCTTGAGAGTCCCTTGGACTGCAAGGAGATCCAACCAGTCCATGCTAAGGAGATCAGTTCGGGTGTTCATTGGAAGGACTGATGTTGAAGCTGAAACTCCAGTCCTTTGGCCACCTGAGGTGAAGAGCTGACTCATTTGAGAAAACCCTGATGCTGGGAAAGATTGAGGGCAGGAGGAGTAGGGGACGACAGAGGATGAGACGGTTGGATGGCATCACAGACTCAATGGACATGGGTTTGGGTGGACTCCGGGAGTTGGTGATGGACAGGGAGGCCTGGCGTGCTGTGGTTCATGGGGTCGCAAACAGTCGGACATGACTGAGCAACTGAACTGAAAAAAGCCAATGCTTTCCTGGTGTGCAATTAGCATATTTTCTTTTAGACCTACCCTTTGTAACACTATACACTTTACTTATAGATTATTTGCCTTAACAGCCTATAGAACCCTGCTTCTAGTCCTCTTCAACCAGTCTAGCTCTTCAGTTGAGTTTTTCTTAACTATCTAGGCTGATTGTCTCCACATGTCCTTTGGAAGCTTCTATTCAGCCAGCCCTTAAGTATACACAAAGAAGTAGAAAACTGAAAGCAAAGACTCCTAGCCATTAGGAATAAAGCTCTATTCCCATTTGTCCAATTTTTATTTTAAACTGATTCTGGCAATGAAATGCATCTGAAAATCCTCCAAAAATTAAACTATATTGTCCCTATCAACAAAATACTTCTGATAACTGTTTGCAAACCAAGCCCGCTGTTAGAGAATCTGAAGGTCTGAGCTCTTTGACACAGGGCTCCACCAGTTTGCTCCTTTCTCACTGAATTCACAGGAGTGTGAGCTGGGAAAGAATGATTAACTCATCCTTGCCATCACTCCATCTCATGAGAGGACGGCATCTAAACTCAGATGACTGCACCAGACTATTTTCCCCTCACAGAAACAAAAGCTGGGTTTATCTCCTGGGCATTTTCCTCAGAATGGCAAACCTCTACTGCTGTTCATCACAAAAGACCACCTCCCCACTCTCACGCAGTGTTCAGATGGGGAGTGGTCAAAAAGCAGAAAGTCTGGTTGAGTCTCAAGGTTTCTACTTGCCAGGAGTGCTGTAATGAAACTGCATAAGACCTGGTGTGAGCCCCAGCTTCCTCATTTGTAAAATAAGAATGAAAGCCTGCCTCCTAGGCCAATATAGGAAATGAATGAGAAAATTTGAGCAAAAATATTCTACAACATGGATGGATACAGAGATTGTCATACTGAGTAAAGTAAGTCAGAGAGAAAGATAAATACCATATGGTATCACTTATAGTGAAAGTTGCTCAGTTGTATCCAACTCTTTATACAGCCCATGGAATTCTCCAGGCCAGAATACTGGAGTGGGTAGCATATCCCTTCTCCAAGAGATCTTCCCAACCCAGGGATTGAACCCAGGTCTCCTGCATTGCAGGCAGATTCTTTACTAGCTGAGCCACCAGGGAAGCCCAAGAATACTGGAGTGGGTAGCCTATGCCTTCCCCAGGTGATTTTTCTGACCCAGGAATTGAACCAGGTCTCCTGCAATGCAGGCAGATTCTTTAACAGCTGAGCTGCCAGGGAAGCAATCCCAAGGACTGTAGCCCACCGGCTCCTCTGTCCACGGGGATTCTCCAGGCAAGAATACTGGAGTGGATAGACATTCTTTTCTCTGGAAGATCTTCTTGACCCAGTGATCGAACCCAGGTCTCCTGTGTTGCAGGCAGACAGATTCTTTACGGTCTGAATGACCCTGATAAAAGCAAGTTCATAGCATGTGAGTTGTAGCTACAGAGAAGAATGTCTCCAGAGGATTCCTCTCAAAGCACAGGCAGAGATCCTTATTTGAAAATAATGTTTTCATTTTAATATATTAATGTTAAGCAATGTTTATCTGCACCAGATATATAACTTTGGAAAAACATAGCAGGCTGGTATTTTCAGTTTGTTTATTTTAGACCACTTATACAATAGCAGTTTCTCTCTCTTTAAAAGCCTTTCCTGATCAATAATGTGTTTAACTTCAACTTTAAGAAGGTATTTAAATTAGCACATGATTCTCAAGTTCTTTCTTCCTAAAGCAGTTCTACAGAGTAACTTTCTAAATATTGCTTTCATCTGGGCCAAATCAACTGGCAATGCCAGAAATACATTACTGCAAAGTTGCATTATAAGACAGTGCCATCATAACAAAATGGTGAAAACCAGAGCAGTTTTTATTAATAGCAGCAGAACCTAATTTCATGGGCTTTAATTTACCATTTTTATATTTTACTATGACATTATCCAGATATAAATTGTTATGATGAGAAGCTATTCACTAGGGATAAAAAAAAGTTAGAACTCTGCTTTTAAAATAAGACTTTGCCTATATCAGTGAAGGACACACTAATAAAGATTGGTCTGGAACATTTCTCTTTATGACGATTGACTTATCAGCAATAGTTACTGAAGCAGAGTTGGAAATTACATAATTGCCAGAAACTGTAGATATTTGACTTGGCAAGAACCCTAGGTTTATCTGATTTATTTTTGTAAGAATTGGGCCCCATGGATATTTAGAAATGTTTAATGAAAGAACAGTAGAATATAAATGAAACAAGCAAAAATCCTCTTTTCAAAGGCGGCATTTAACTCCGTCGTCACTGTTGTGATAACACAAATAAACCAAGGACAAACCTTTGGTGATGGTGCTGGGGAAAGCACAACTACTCCAAATTAAAACATCGTGAGCTACTAACATCTGGACATTTTCCCCTCTTCATAATCATGCCCGTCCATTCTTGGCCTACTCTTTATCAGTGGGCACTGCATAATGTGACACTGAGCCTCAGAACATATGCACAGTAAAGAGAGGACAAAACACGAAAGACATGTTCATGTTACAGGCACGTTCTGACCTCTGTCTGCACTCAGGGAGGAGGCCATCCACTGTCAAAAACAGAGAGACAGAGAGAAAAAGAGACGAGCGTTTTACTAACCCGATTCCATTCTCCTGCCTTTGGACTTCAAATGCCTAATATAGCTTGTTACAAAGCTGATTCTCAATAGAGTTTTGTTATTGAATTGAAGCAAATGAGAAAGATGGACTATGAGAAAATAAAATAAAATAAAGCAGCTAGATATAGTAAGAAGAGACAGACTGCAAAGCCCTGGCTTCTCTTCCTGGTTCCATCATCGATCTGCTTTATGACTTTAGGTTAAGTCCGTCCCTCTTTCTAGACTTTGGTTTCTTCATTTATAAAATAAGCCCATTTTTCTTGATGGTATCCAAAATATCATCTACTCCATTAACCCACACTTTATAAAAACCTGCTGTCCCACCAGAAGTGTCACACATCCTCCCCAATACAACCAGCTGCTTGTACCAGCCAGTGGTACTTGATAAGTACTTGTACTTGATAAGTTCACTTATTTTGGTGATGCTCCTCAACATAATTTCATACATTACTTAACTTTTTCATTGTGCTTCCTCTTGATGTTCCTACTTGGCATAGCTCTGATATCATCCGAACTTTGGTGGGCAGTCACATAGCCAAAAAAATTGTTTTGAAGTCAGATAAACAGAGTTTAGTTTTGGTTCCTTCATTTCCCCAGAAAGTTACTCAGTTCCCATGACACTTATCTGCAAAGTGAGATTCCTATTCCCTTCATCACTGAGTAGCTGTAAGACTGAAAACAAATAAACACATAGAGTAGTCATCTGGCATCTAGCAGTTTCTCAATATATGTGTTTGCTTATAATCCATCTATGGCCTTGCAGATCCTATTGTGGAAATGTAGATATGTTTCCTACGTCAGTTTCACGTTGTAAGATCAAGCTTGGAAATGAATGGGTTAAAGAGATCTTAGAGAAAGAGAAGTCCATTCATTTCAAAAGGTAGTCACCCAGCCTGCATTCCTTCAGAAATATTTATTGAGGCCTGTGATGAAGCAGGCCAATTTATGCACTAGAGTACAAAGTATAATCAAGGTGATCCAGGAGGGACAGACATACAAATGACAATCGAAGTGTCCTGTAATATGTTTGATAATAGAGGGTTATATAATGTTAGAGAAGCATCATGGAGCATGTAAATCTGATAACATTTGCCATTAACTTAGTAGTTTCAAAATTCTCTTGCTTGCATTAGCTTTTTTTTTTCCTAATTGGAGGAAAATTGCTTTACAATGTTGTGTTGGCTTTTGCCATACAACAATGTGAAGCAGTCATAATTACATATAAATATATGCCCTCGCTCTTGAGTCTCCCTCCTCTCCCCCATCCCACCCTTCTAATTCATCTCAGAGGGCCAGGCTGGCTTCCCTGTATTATATAGCAGCTTTCTACTATCCATTTGGCACATGATAGAGGATATGTGTCAATGCCACTTTCTCAATTTGCCCAGATCTCACCTTTCTCTGCTATGTCCATAAGTCCATTCTCTATGTCTGTGTCTCCAATCCTTTCCTGCAAAAATTCCATCAGTACCATTTTACTAGATTCCATATATGTGCATTAATATATAATATTTGCTTTTCTCTTTCTGACTTAATTCACTCTGTATAACAGGCTCTAAGTTCATCACATCCAATCCTAAAGAAAGGCAATGCCAAAGAATTCTCAAACTACTGCACAATTGCACTCATCGCACACGCTAGTAAAATAATGCTTAAAATTCTCCAAGCAAGGCTTCAACGATATGTGAACCATGAACTTCCTGATGTTCAAGCTGGTTTTAGAAAAGGCAGAGGAACCAGAGATCAAATTGCCAACATCCGCTGGATCATGGAAAAAGCAAGAGAGTTACAGAAAAACATCTATTTCTGCTTTCTTGACTATGCCAAAGCCTTTGACTGTGTGGATCACAATAAACTGTGGAAAATTCTGAAAGAGATGGGAATACCAGACCACCTGACCTGCCTCTTGAGAAACGTGTATGCAGGTCAGGAAGCAACAGTTAGAACTGGACATGGAACAACAGACTGGTTCCAAATAGGAAAAGGAGTACGTCAAGGCTGTATATTGTCACCCTGCTTATTTAACTTCTATGCAGAGTACATCATGAGAAACACTGGGCTGGAGGAAGCACAAGCTGGAATCAAGATTACCTGGAGAAATATCAATAACCTCAGATATGCAGATGACACCACCTTTATGGCAGAAAGTGAAGAGGAAGTAAAGAGTCTCTTGATTTAAGTGAAAGAGGAAAGTGAAAAAGTTGGCTTAAAGCTCAACATTCAGGAAACTAAGATCATGGCATCTGGTCCTATCACTTCATGGCAAAAAAGATGGGGAAACAGTAAAAACAGTGGCTGACTTTATTTTTGGGGGGCTCCAAAATCACTGCAGATGGTGACTGAAGCCATGAAATTAAAAGACGCTTTCTCCTTGGGAAGAAAGTTATGACCAACCTAGACAGCATATTGAAAAGAAGAGACATTACTTTGCCAACAAAGGTCTGTCTAGTCAAGGCTATGGTTTTTCCAGTGGTCATGTATGGATGTGAGAGTTGGACTACAAAGAAAGCCCAGTGCCAAAGAATTGATGCTTTTGAACTGTGGTGTTGGAGAAGACTCTTGAGAGTCCCCTGGACTTCAAGGAGATCCAACCAGTCCAACCTAAAGGAGATCAGTCCTGGGTGTTCATTGGTGGGACTGATGTTGACTGAAACTCCAATACTTTGGCCACCTGATGCGAAGAGCTGACTCATTTGAGAAGACCCTGATGTTGGGAAAGATTGAGGGCAGGAGGAGAAGGGGACGACAGAGGATGAGATGGTTGGATGGCATCACTGACTCTATGGGCATGGGTTTGGTTGGACTCCAGGAGTTGGTGATGGACAGGGAGGCCTAGCGTGCTGCAGTTCATGGGGTCGCAAAGAGTCGGACACGACTGAGTGACTGAACTGAACTGAACTGATAATAGGCTCTCAGTTTGTCACATCACTACAATGGACTCATATCTGCTCTTTTTATGGGTGAGTAATATTCCACTGTATACAGGTATCACATCCTTAGTTTTTAAGAGGAATATAGTGCTTGGGGAAATACCCAGCTCTCATGTTTGAGTCTATTTTTTAAAGCAGGGTAAAGATTTAATAAATAATTGACTTCTTCCATAGGAAAATAAGTAATGGAGTTTTAGTTCAATAGTTATTTCAAAGATACCATGAAGGGACTTTCCTGGTGGTCCAGTGGTTTTAAGACTTTGTCTTCCAATGCAGGGTGTGTGGGTTCATTTCTTGGTAATGTCACACAGCCAGAAGAAAACAGAACATAAATAACAGAAGAAATAGTATAACAAATTCAATAAAGACTTCTAAAAAATATATAAGTTGCTTTTTTTTAAGTTGCTCAGTCATGTCCAATTCTTTGTGACTCCATGGACTGTAGCCTGCCAGTCTCCTCTGTCCATGGAGTTCTCCAGGGTGGAATACTGGAATGTGTTGCCATTCCCTTCTCCAGGGGATCATCCTGATCCAGGGATCAAACATGTGTCTTCTGCATTGCAGGCAGACTCTTAACCAACTCATATTATAAACAAGTCTATTTGTACTTTGAAACATATCATGCTTATGTTTTTTTCTCATCACTATGAAAATTCCATGCACACAACTCAAATGTTCACAAGGTCTTTATATAGTCAAAGTCAATATGGGTAGCTAAGAAGTTTCTCACATTAGAATATTATTCAGATTTAATAGTGAATAACTGCTAGATAGGATAAGTATCTTCAATGACCTGGATGCTAAATAACTTAACAAAATTAGGACTCTAATCTAATCCTTTTCATAAACATGGTGAAAGAAAGTGAAAGTGAAGTCGCTCAGTCATGTCTGACTCTTTGTGACCCCATGGACTGTAGCCTACCAGGCTCCTCCATCCACAGAACTTTCCAGGCAAGAATACTAGAGTGGGTTGCCATTTCCTTCTCCAGAGGATCTTCCTGACCCAGGGATCGAACCCAGGTCTCCCACATTGCAGGCAGATGCTTTACCATCTGAGCCACCAGGAAGCCCATAAACATGGTACTTACTCTGATTTCAAATATTTTTCTCAAAATGGCCTAGGTTCTTTTTGAATATTTTGAATTTTATCTTTCATTATCTCTTGAGTATAGAGGAGTGTTTCTAGTTTCAAATGTTTAAAAGTTGGTCTGATAGCTATGTGTATGTAAGAAATTGGGGTTAAGAAACACTGGAGGCAGGACAACAAGGAAGAAGGCTCTTAATCTATTTTTAAAACTACTACAGTGTTATGGGTTAGCAATTCCAACACTATCCAATCTTTACACTAGAACTAAGGGAAAAAATATGTTGACGGAAGCCCAAATAAGGGAATTACAAATACAGAAAAAGAGATTAAAGTGAATCATATAGAGCTAGATTGCAATTGGGGATACCAGAATAAATTCATGAGTTTCAATACTATAAACATGTAGGTAGATAAACAGATATGGAAATAAACATAGATGTGTGTTTGTGTGTCTGTGTGTATCTATTACAAAGCTCCACCAACTGGAAGAAACTAGAAGCTGTGACATACGAGAAGCAGCAAGCCACTTAATGCCTATATATTGGTTTCTAAATACTAAACAAAACAGAGCTCTCAAGAAATAGTAATACCTAATTTCACAGGTGGAAGAGAGGAAGTGTAAAATACATCCCTAGAGCTCTGTTATTTCAGAAAGTAGAAAAGAACTGAAAGAATTATGAGGGCAAATCAAAGACACGTAAGAGGTTACTTGGAAGAGCTTTTACTGGCCAAATCTGGAAAAAATTTGTGCATCTAAATAAATGATGATATTAGTGAGTTTTTACCCATTGAATAAAACAGAAATCTATGAACCCTAGCCCTAACCCTAATTTATTTAACTTATATGCAGAGTACATCATGAGAAATGCTGGACTGGAAGAAACAGAAGCTGGAATCAAGATTGCCGGGAGAAATATCAATACCTCAGATATGTAGATGACACCACCCTTATGGCAGAAAGTGAAGAGGAACTCAAAAGCCTCTTGACAAAGGTGAAAGTGGAAAGTGAAAAAGTTGGCTTAAAGCTCAACATTCAGAAAACGAAGATCATGGCATCCGGTCCCATCACTTCATGGGAAATAGATGGGGAAACAGTGGAAACAGTGTCAGACTTTACTTTTCTGGGCTCCAAAATCACTGCAGATGGTGACTGCAGCCATGAAATTAAAAGACGCTTACTCCTTGGAAGAAAAGTTATGACCAACCTAGATAGCATATTCAAAAGCAGAGACATTACTTTGCCAACAAAGGTCTGTCTAGTCAAGGCTATGGTTTTTCCTGTGGTCATGTATGGATGTGAGAGTTGGACTGTGAAGAAGGCTGAGCGCCGAAGAATTGATGCTTTTGAACTGTGGTGTTGGAGAAGACTCTTGAGAGTCCCTTGGACTGCAAGGAGATCCAACCAGTCCATTGTGAAGGAGATCAGCCCTGGGATTTCTTTGGAAGGAATGATGCTAAAGCTGAAACTCCAGTACTTTGGCCACCTCATGCGAAGAGTTGACTCATTGGAAAAGACTCTGATGCTGGGAGGGATTGGGAGCAAGAGGAGAAGAGGACGACAGAGGATGAGATGGCTGGATGGCATCACTGACTCGATGGACATAAGCCTGAGTGAATTCCAGGAGTTGGTGTTGGACAGGGAGGCCTGGAGTGCTGCGATTCATGGGGTCGCAAAGAGTCGGAAATGACTAAGTGACTGATCTGATCTGATCTGATATGATGAAATGTATAAAATAATAATCTTATAAAAATGCATAAATGCATGAGGAAATATACTTTATTAACACATCTTCTTAGTTCGATGTTTATTTTTGCCTTTGCTGCCCTTGCTTTTAGAGTTAGATCCACAAAAACATTGCTAAGACCAATGTCAGTGAAATCACTGCCCATATTTTTTCTAGGAATTTTATGGTTTCAGACCTTACATTTAAGTCTTTAGTTGATTTCGAGTTCATTTTTGTGTATGGTGTAAAATAGTGAGTGGTTTAGTTTCATTCTTTTGTTTGTATCTGTTCAGGTTTCTCAACAGCACTTATTGAAGATTTATTATTCTTTCTCCATTGTATGTTCTTAACTCCTTTGTCATAAATTTACTGTCCATATATGTGTGGTTTATTCCTGAGCTATCAATGATGTTCCATTGATATGTGTCCAACTTTGTGCCAGAAATACACTGCTTTGATTACTAGAGTTTCGTGGTAGCTTGAAATCAAGGTGCATAAGTCCTCCAGCTTTGCCGTCTTTCAAGATCGTTTTGGCTATTCAGCATCATTTGTAGTTCCATACAAATTTTGGAATTATTTGCTCTAGTTCTGTGAAATGTCATTGTGATTTATTTTGATAGGGATTGCACTGAATCTGTAGGTTGCCTTAGGTAATATGGCCATTTTAACAACATCATTTCTTCCAATCTTTGAACATGAAATATCTTTCAATTTATTTGTGTTTTCTTTGATTTCTTTCATTCCTTCTCCTTGGTTAAATTTATTCCCAGGTATTTTATTTATTTTGATGCAACTGTAAATTATTTTCTTCATTTCTCTGACAGCTTATTATTAGTATATAGAAACAGCACAGATTTCTGTATACTTGTTCTGTATCCTATGATTTTACCAAATTCATTTATTAATTCTAACAGCTTTTTAGTGGAATCTTTAGGGTTCACCATATATTGTGTCATGTCATCTGCAAATGGTAACAATTTTACTTTTCCCTTTCCAATTCAGATGCATTTTATTTCTTTTTCTTGCCCAATTTCTGTGGCGAGGACTTCCAATTCTATGCTGAAGTGGTAATAGGGGCATGCTTGTCCTGTTCCTAATCTTAAAGGAAAATCTTTCAGCTTTTCAATAGTGTGTATGATATTATTCATGAGTTTATTGTATATGGCCTTTACTATGTTGAGGGACATTCCCTCTACACCCACTTTGTTGAGAGTTTTATCGTAAATGGATGGTGAATTTTGTCAAAAGTGCTTTATGCATCTATTGAGAAGATCATATGGTTTTCATTCCTCAGTTTGTTAATATGATGTATCACAATGACTGATTTGCCGATGTTGGATCATCCTTATGTCCCTAGAATAAATCCCACTTGACTGTGGTACTGTGGTGTATGATCCCTTTAATATATTTTTGGATTTAGTTTTCTAATATTTTATTGAGGATTTTTGCATCTTTGCTCATCAAGGATGTTGACCTACAGTTTTCTTTTTTTGTGTGTGGTATCTTTGTCTGATTTTGGTATCAGGGCAATGCTGACATTCATATTCATCAACTATGTTTGGAAGGTTTCCCTTCTTGATTTTTAGGGAGAATCTCAGGGCAGGTATTAAATCTTTGCAGGTTTTTAGACTTGGCAGTCAAGTTGTCTGGTCCTGGTGTGTTGTTTATTGGAAGAATTTTCATTAATGTTTCAAATCCCTTATTAATCCATTCAGATTTTATGTTTTCTTCTCATTGGTCTTGGAAAATTGTATGTTTTAGGATTTTATTCATATCTTCCAGGTCACACAATTTGTTGATATACAATTGTATAGGCTTCCCTGGTGGCTCAGTGTTAAAGAATCTGTAATGCAGGAAATGTGTCTGTAATACATGAGACATGAGTTAAATTCCTGGGTCAGGAAGATTCCCTGGAGAAGGAAATGGCAACCCACTCCAGTATTCTTGCCTGGGAGAATCCCATGGACAGAGGAGCCTATGGTCCATGGAGTTGCAAAAGAGTCTGACACAACATAGCAACTAAGCAACAATTGTCTGTAGTAGTCTCTTAAGATCTTTTGTATTTCTGTAGTATCACTTATAACTTCTCTTTAATTTATGATTTTAATAATTTGAGTCCTCTTTTTTTTCTTGGGTAGTCTAAGGGTTGTTCTTTCTAGAGACATACAAGAAAGAAACAGAGAAAAATTACAAAACAAACAAAAAATCTAGAAAATAATTAAGTTAATTTAAATGTAAATGGACTAAATTTGCCAATCAAAAGACAAAGAGTGAGTGAATTGATTTTAAAAAAGAGAGAGAGATACCCATCTATATGCTGCTTACTAGAGACTACTTTCAGAAGAAAGGAAACACAGTAAAAGGATGTGTGATGGGAGGACATGGCTGATCTTGAAGAATATTAATGATCTTAAGCCAAAAGATGCTAATGAGCAACAGGATGTGATAGGGAGGAAGACGCAGGGGTCTAGGATAAATCCAGGATTTTACCTGAACTACTGGGAGGAGGGTAGTGCCATCCACAAAATAGGAACACAGGAGTAGAAGTAAACTTTGTGATTTTACTGGAAAGGAGAAAGTGGGCAGCCAAGGAGACTAACCAGAAAAGAAAAAAAGGCTATCAATCTTGAAGTCAAACTTCAAAAGACTGAAAAGTGTTATGAAAGTCAATTTGGCCCATATGCATCCCCAGGAATACAGAATCCAAGGTAGACTAGACTTGGGATTCTAATTTGAGCTGTGCTGAGCTAAGAGACATTCATTGCTGACCTACATTTTACAACCATGTTGGGGGGGAGGGACCTCTAGAAACAAGCTGCTTGCTCCTCAAATAGCAAACACGCATATTTTCTCACCACCAACGGGGCTGTTGCCAGGAAATCACACAGACCCCAAATAAAAAACAGGCCAAAGTAAAACAAAGAGAAAAGACTCCTAGTCTCCTGTTCATGGGGCACTAAAGTTCAGGGCAAGGCCCTCGCTAGGTGGTCACAGGGTCCAGATAAAATCCTCCCCAGCGTCCCTGAAATTTGTTTTTGCAGGTGAATCAGGAGGCAGGGGACCTGGGACAATGATGGTTACTGAGTGCCTGTTCTGTGCCAGGCATTGTGCTTCGTCCTTCACATTTCTTGTTTCTTTTCTCTCTATGAGGTCAGTATTATTATCATTCCTATCTTACAAATGAGGAAACAGGCTGTGAGCTTAAGGAACTTGCAGAGACCCATAGGAAATGGCAGCATTAATGTTCAAAGCCAAGTCTGCAGACCACAAACCCATTACTTATCTCCACAACATACTACCTGGCCAAGGAGGCAGACATGCTGCCTGGGAGCTCCTGGAGCCCAGAAATGAAGTTCCTACCACTGTCACCTCCACATAGGAAATAACTTGGTGACAATGCAGGGGCAGTGTGATGAACATGCATACATGTAGACATCTCAGCCTTCTCTTTTTTCCTTTTCTTGAAGCTGAGTCCTCAGAGCCCCTCTCAGATCATGGGTTCTCCAAGCAAGCCGATAGCAGCCTCCAGGTCCCAGGTTAGAAAGTATTCCCCTGCTTTGTTCTGCTCAAGACTTGGCTCTGGAAAGTGGAAGCACCACAGCATCATACATTACCAGACATTTAAAAGGCGGCCTCTGTGAAATCCAGGACACGTCCTCCTTAACACACTGTAGTCCCAGGTGCAGCTGCGTATGTGCCGTGAACATGAGGGTACATACTGAAGTCCTGCTTAGCACTTGCTCATCTGGCCGGCATGCAACAGGAAACTGAATAATTTTTTTCCCCCCTTTGGATGAGGCATAGCAAGCTGATTAATGATGTGAGGGAGAGTGGGCTAAGGAGGGGAGTTCTATAAATGTTTCTTTTAGGAGAGTCATAGCAGGCATGGGAAAAGAAAGGTGTGCATTGTAAGGGGTGGAAGGCCGTGTTTGGCTAATTAGGGTTTGGTTAATGTTGGTGAGTGTTGAACATTCCTGCTAATGGCTGTTACTAATGGGAGAAATGGGATCATTTGTTAACTTTACTTATGAAAGTAAGTGTTGAAGGCAGGATGGAGGAAAAAAGGTGAACATGGACCATTTTGGCTTAGCCAAATGAGAAGTGGAAAAAATTCCTCATGATTTTTTTAAAAAGATCAAGACCCTGATTTCACACTGGCACCAAGTTCTCTCACCTTTATGAGAAAGTGGTCACCAATTTCTACTTAGCCTGCCTGATTTTTAAGCCCTTTGGCCATCTTCCAATTGACCTTTTCTCCCTGTTCAAACATGCAGATATATATATATATATATATTTTAATGGAAGTTGTCTTGGAGGTATGTGTTATTAAGAACTCACTGTGAACTGTGCTACATGCTTTTACTTGCATGATTTCATTCAAGTTTTATGACAAAATTGTGAGACGCATATAAACACTTAATTCCTATTTTACAGAAGGGAAGATTGAAGCTCAGAATGCTAATCTACATAGCAATTAAGTAACACTTCTATTTTTAAAGGACTTATACTTTAAAAGAACATCTTTAACTTTATGATTCCCCTCCAGATTACTTTAAAAATATATATTTTCTAGGGACTTCCGTAGTGGTCCAATGGTTAGGACTCTGCCTTCCAAGCAGGGGTCACAGGTTCAATCCCTGGTCAGTGAAATAAGATTCCACATACCTTGAGGCCAATAAACCAAAATGTAAAACAGAAACAATACTGTAACAAATTCAATAAAGACTTTAAAAATGGTCCACATTAAAAAAAAAATCTAAAAAAATAAATTCTAAATTACAAGTGTTTTACATTTTTTAATTCTTTCCCAATCCATCAATCACATCACATTAGCCTGTGCCACAGACAGAGTTCTCTGGCTACCTAAATTCAAATTTTCTCCTGAGTCATATGGATAATCAAGATGGACACACTCAAGAAATATGAACTTCAAAAACAGCTTATTCTTCACTGGTGAATGCTGAGTAGCATACTCTCTTCTCTGGATAATCATCCCAGAACTTGTACTTTGCAGACTTGACCCATGTAAACAGAACACTCACATACCTGCCATCTGGGCAGGGCCTGGTATATGCATGCTGCCCTTCAATCAATATTCTGGATGAGGAATTTCCACTTATCAGCTCATAGCAAGCGTACTATTCACAAACACCATCAGCAGGATTTATATGAGAAGTTTCTCCTTATTCATGCTCTGTGACTTGTAGAGACATGGTCTCATTGGATAAGGTTCATACTTAGAAACTTGCAAGGCTTTTCTGATCTAATTAATTAGACTATTCAATTAACTGCATAGGGTTTCCAACTGACCTACTGTTAAGCTGGGGATAGAAGAATGGCCACTGGAGAAGCTCCCAGATGAGGAAGTGTGATTAAACAAAAAAAAACAATCATTGTTAAGTTTCAGAGGCAGATAGGATTGAGTTAGAAACTTGATTCTATCCACTGCCGATTTTGTGACTTTGGACACATTGCCTTATCAAAATCATGAGCTCTCATGGTCCATGTTTTTTCATTCATAAAGATTTCAGACCATCCCTAGGCATTTCAGAAGGGAAAATGAGCTACTGCAAGCTTTTGAGGGCCCAGGTTCTAGAACTCACACAATGCTACTTCCTAGCACCACTGTAGATAAAACAAGTCACAGGCAGGTCTGATTCAAGGGGTGGGAAATCCCCGCTTCCTGATGAGAGGGACTGCAAAGTAATGTGTGTGACTCAGTTGGCCACAAAACCAGGAATTCTGGGCCAAATATATTAAAAGCATTCCACATATCTTTCTCCCTAAGAGATCCTCAAACTAGATATCAAAATACCCATCTTATAGAGATAAAAAACAAGGTTCAGAGATGTTGGGGGATTTACTGAGGTGTTGAGAGGTTTACCAAACAATTAGTAGCAGGGCTAGCTTTTAAATGCAGGTTTATTTGACTTGAAAACCCACATTGATATCTCAGGTATACATTTTGAAGGTCAATCATGAGAGATGACTTCATTTCTACAGAAAGGTGTAAAAAGGATAAATCACTTTATCCTCACATTTATTTTTCAGTTCAGTTCAGTCGCTCAGTCATGTCCGACTCTTTGCAACCCCATGAACCGCAGCACGCCAGGCCTCCCTGTCCATCACCAACTCCTGGAGTTTACCCAAACTCATGTCCATTGAGTCGGTGATACCATCCAATCATCTCATCCTCTGTCGTCCCCTTCTCCTCCGGCCCTCAATCTTTCCCAGCATCAGGGTCTTCTCAAATGAGTCAGCTCTTCGCATGAGGTGGTCAAAGGACTGGAGTTTCAGCTTCAACATCAGTCCTTCCAATGAACACCCAGGACTGATATCCTTTAGGATGGACTGGCTGGATCTCTTTGCAGTCCAAGGGACTCTCAGGAGTCTTCTCCAACACCACAGTTCAAAAGCATCAATTCTTCGGTGCTGGGAGCCGGCATATTGCATATTGAGTGAGGATCTGTAATAGCTCAACTGGAATTCTATCACTGCCGGGAGCCAGCGTGAGGCACTCCGCCCATGACAAAGGTCATGAGGAAGGAGGCTCGGCATACACAAAGGCGGGATCGAGCCTCAGGAGTCCCCCTGGAAATTCTCGAGCATCTACCCCCAAAACCAGAGTCTGCCTACTTTCTGCTTTGTGCTTTCACCTACACCTCTGACTTTACGGGGGACTGTCCCCCACTACCTCTCTCTGAAAAGAGAGTTAGCTTACAGCTCCAGTTAATAATTCCTGGATGTGACAGTGTTTCAACCTACAAACTCCTTTGGAAATCCTCTAGCCTGCCTGAATGGGTTTTTCCGGCCACATGTGATTGTTCAGAGCCTCCCAACTGTGAGAGGCAGGAGATGTTCTAAACTGCCTAAACACAGATTCCTTTGAGTAGTTAAAAGATTGATTAGAAAATGTATTGGTGAAGGGTTTTTCACTTGTTGGGCCAATGTTTGCTGCTAAGTCTCCATACTCCTTACCTACTGTGTCTTTGGCAGTGTATTGATTGATATAATGGGTGTATAGAAATGTAAAATGCAGCTTTGTCCAATGCTTTTTGGAAGGCTGGTGCCTGACTTTGGAATAATCACCTTTAGAGAAAAATAAGTTTCTTAAAATGTTAACAGGCCTCCGGGCCAGAAGATGATGTCAATCACCTGAACTTTTGCATATGATAAGTTTGAAAGCCTGGCTTAGATTAGAACCAGGAACTGCTGTCCTTGCATGACTCCATCCCTTCCCCCATTATCCTCTATGCATACCTTAAGGTATAAAAACTACTTTGGAAAATAAAGTGCGGGCCTTGTTCACTGAAACTTGGTCTCCCCATGTCACTCTCTCTCCCAAATTCCAGCTGAGCGTCCATCTGGAGCGCGGATGTCCTCTGCGACCATTTATTTGCCTGGGCTTCTAAGACCCACTCGAGAAGGTGTCTAAGGTGGGGCACCTTCCGCTATTCGAGAGGGCGCCTGCGGCCTCCGTGGTCAGAGCTAACCTGGTGTCATGGGTTATATTGATTTTCCCCGTAAACCAAGCCACTCAGCTTCTTTTCTCCACTGAATTTTCCTACTGAGCTATCCTTATTTCAGCCGCTTTTCTCCACTGAATTTCCTCACTGAGCTATCCTTATTCTATTACTCTTTGTATCCTTAATTAAAGTGTAATTAAGCAGTTATTCCCTGACCCTCGCCTAGCCGTCTCTCCTTCGAATACCCTGGATCAGCCGGGGCTGGTCCCCGGCACTTCGGCACTCAGCTTTCTTTATAGTCCAACTCTCACATCCATACATGACCACTGGAAAAACCATAGCCTTGACTAGATGGACCTTTGTTGACAAAGTACTGTCTCTGCTTTTTAATATGCTGTCTAGGTTGGTCATAACTTTCCTTCCAAGGAGTAAGCATCTTTTAATTTCATAGCTTCAGTCACCATCTGCAGTGATTTTGGAGCCCCCCCAAAAATAAAGTCAGCCACTGTTTCCACTGTTTCCCCATCTATTTGCCATGAAGTGGCAGGACCGGATGCCATGATCTCAGTTTCCTGAATGTTGAGCTTTAAGCCAACTTTTTCACTCTCCTCTTTCACTCTCATCAAGAGGCTCTTTAGTTCTTCACTTTCTGCCATAAGGGTGGTATTATCTGCCTATCTGAAATTGTTGATATTTCTCCCAGCAATCTTGATTCCAGCTTGTGCTTCTTCCAGCTCAGCGTTTCTCATGATGTACTCTGCATAAAAGTTAAATAAGCAGGGTAACAATATACAGCCTTGATATACTCCTTTTCCTATTTGGAACCAGTCTGTTGTTCCATGTCCAGTTCTAACTGTTGCTTCCTGACCTGCATACACGTTTCTCAAGAGGCAGGTCAGGTGGTCTGGTATTCCCATCTCTTTCAGAATTTTCCACAGTTTGTTGTGATCCACACAGTCAAAGGCTTTGGCATAGTCAATAAAGCAGAAATAGATGTTTTTCTGGAACTCTCTTGCTTTTTCCATGATCCAGCAGATGTTGGCAATTTGATCTCTAGTTCCTCTGGCTTTTCTAAAACCAGCTTGAACATTAGGAAGTTCATGGTTCCCATATTGCTGAAGCCTGGCTTGGAGAATTTTGAGCATTACTTTACTAGCGTATGAGATGAGTGCAATTGTGAGGTAGTTTGAGCATTCTTTGGCATTGCCTTTCTTTGGGATTGGAATGAAAACTGACCTTTTCCAGTCCTGTGGCCACTGCTGAGTTTATTTTTAGGGGAAAAAAAAATCATTGGACTTCCCTAGCCACCCTAGTCGCTCAGTGGTAAAGAAGCCATCTCTCAATGCAGGAGATGCAGGTTCAGTCCTTGGGTTGGGAAGATTACCTAGAGGAGGAAATCACAACCCACGGTATTCTTTCTTACTTGGGAAACCTATGGACAGAGGAGCCTGGTGGGCTGTAGTCGATGGGGTCACAAAGAGTAGGACATGACTGAGTAACTAAACAACAACAACAAACACTCAGTAGGTGCTTCAAGGTGCTCCCAGGGCTGTTCCACGACTGCTTAAACAGTCACAGACTATCAAAGGGCTAAAGGGATACGTTCATCACTCCTCCAAAAATATCCAAACACTTGAATCCAAGAGACTTAAGAATAAGCTCAGACACCTCTCCATCTATTAACTTTCCCAGCCCATACTTTCAAAAATAGAAAAGGTATTTAAATCAAGTGCCTAAAGAAGTCCTAGTTAGCCTATATTCCTTGAGGTAGAAGATGGTGGTCAATAATTTGCAAGCCTGGGTTTTACTCTTTTAGCTCCGGATTTGAAAGGTCACTAAGGTAAAGTAAGTTAAGTGAGTGTGGTGGACACAGTTTAATATGATGGCCCCACAGAAGACCCTTATCCTTAAATGATTCCTTCCCACTGTATGAAGTGGGACACCACCTCCATGATATGTTCTACAAAGAGATTTTGTAGCTATCATTTAGGTTATTCATCAGCTGACTTGGTTACATTAAAAGGAGATTTTTCCAAGTAGGCATAACCTAATCATTTGATTTCTTTAAGAACAAAGCATTGTCTCTGTCTCTTAACAGAAGAGAAAGGCAGAGAGATTCAAGACAAGAGAGGAATTCAACATGATGGAGGTTCCCCATTAATGAGAGGGAGGGCTTGGAGCAAGGACCTGAGAATGGCCTCTGGGAGCTGAGAGTAGACACTGGCCAACACCCAGCAACTTGGACTTCAGCTCTACAGTTGCAGGAAACTGGATTCCTTGAACATGAACCGACTTGGAAGCAGATTCTTCCTCAGAACTTCCGACCCATCCCGGCATACACCTTGGTTTCAGCCTTAGGTGATCCTGAGCAGAGAACTCAGTTAAGCCCACTTGGACTTCTAGTTTGAGAAACTATGAGATAATAAACAGACTTGTTTAAACTGATAAATAAATGGCTATTTGTAACACAGCAGGAGAAAAGGGACGCAGCAAACCAATTCAAGTGGCAGATGAAGACAACAGGAAAATCAAATTTTTCTTTCCTTCCGTAAGCTATTCTGTTGCCTCAGGAAAGGTGCAGCTATGTTGACTAACATGAGGCCCAACATGCCCCAAGCTATCCTTTTTGTGACATGGACAGTGTCCACTGCTAACTCATGAATGCCACTGTCTTCAAAACTTTATATTTCAACTATCACAACTGCCATTTGGTGCTGATACCATCATTATCTTCATTTTCTAAATGAGGATATTGAGATTTAGGATAATTCAACAACTTGTCAGAGATCACAGTGAGAAATGGGGGCTGGGAGGGGACAGAATTTAAGGATGGAAAACCAGGTGGTCTAACCTGGTGTGTACATAACCAACTATCTAGAAGACCTCTGGAGAACTTTGATTAAAGCTGTCAGAACTTCTCCTGTCTCAGTCCATGATGGCTTGACAATATCAGATTGGCATGGCACATGTCTCTGACCTAAAAGCAGAACCATAAGTGAAGAACATTATTGGACCTTATACACCAGAGTCAGGGACTGGATTTTACACATTCTTCTCTGTGTGTACACAAGAGGGACAGATGTATGTTTAGATGTTTTCGGGATGGGGCAACCACCAGGAAAAACAGTGAAAGTGTCATTCTGCCACACTATGTCTATCCACATTAAGTACTTTAACTTAATGAATGGACGTGGCCTTGCCATTGTGAAAGATACACCAAACACTGAAGCTACACTCAAGCGTAGAACAGGTCTCAGCGGTTAAAAATAGTCTCCAGATTTTCAGAAAGTTCTCCAAAGTCTGTCAGGATAAATAGTAAGAAATGATCAGGCCCACAAATGAGTCTGCCATTCATTTTGGCAGTACCAGAAAATGTACACCCACAAACGGGATTGATAGGATGAGTAACTTAGAAATATTAGACAGATTTAAAAAGAAGGAAACAGTAATGCTGATGATGATATTAAACATTTGAACATTGTTTAGACATTGATTCATAAAAACCCAGACAATGGTTATGAATGGATGCACTCAAATAAATACTATTTCTTTTTTAAAAAAGTCACATAGTCACACAGTCAGCTGGTTACTATGGAATCACATGTGATGTCATAAATTTGACATTCTAAATGCAAACCTAAACTGAGCAACAGAAACAACAGGAAATGGAGCTGGGGAGAAGAAAATCTACATAACAACAAAAGAATATCAGTAGTTAGAGAAATGAGTCAAACATCTCTGAAACAGAAAAAGAAGGTCAGTGAATTGAATGTCCTAGAATCTTGCCAAAGAACTGAGGAAACATAGATGTCAGCCCTTCCTTTGCTCTGGGGCAGTGCTTTGCAGCAATCAAATTTAGAGGATGACCACGCATAGAGACAAAAGGAGAGGTAAAGAATATGGAGAGTGGAGGAAAAGGAGCTGAAAGCATGTGGTATAAGTCCATCCAATAATCAGCATTCATTGAGCAGATGCTCATATGCTAGTGGTAAGAGGTGAAACACAGTTGCTATCTTTGAAGAATGCACAGCCTAGTAGGAAAGAGAATACATAAACAAAGTTCAATTTGGCGCTCAGTAAAAGTGTGTACACAAGACACAGGCAACGCAGAGGAATGTTTAACACTGGGAACTTCTCCCAGGTCATGCTGAGCTTAGTTCTGAAGAACACTGAGGGGAAAAGGAGGTTTTAAGAAAATAAGGGTGGTATACAGACAAATACAAGTCATTTGGCATAAATAGAACAGAGATAAGATGTAGAGTGGAGGGTATACAAATTAGAGGTGGACAGGATACAGCATGAGTCTCTTGTCTCTCTAACCAAGCGAATGAAGAATGCACCTGAAAATAAAGCATCAGTAGATTTATATTTTATAAATATCATAAATAAATCGAGTAGATAGACCTAGAAGTTGAGAGGATTTGAGGCCATAAAATCTGGTTAAAAGCTGTATTTTAAGATTACATGTCCATAATGATCTAAAGGCCTAGAACAAGGCAATGGTAAAAGAAATGGAGAAGAGGGACTGGATTAAAATATCTTTTGGAGTTAGAAGTGGTGGGATTTTATGGTGGTGATGGTGGCAGTGGTGGTGGTGTGTGTGTGTTTGGGGGCATGGTGACAAAAAGATTTTAGGATTAGTTCTAGGACTGCACAGCTATGCCATTCTCTTCAGACACAGACTCAATCACTCAACTGGAGATTTTTCGTGAGTGCAAGACACAGAGCATAAAGAGATTAACAGACTGCCCTTGAAAACCTCAGTTTATGCTGGAAGTTGAGCTCCCTAAATAGATAAATAATATTAATCTTGACTGCATTATAGTTACTGAATTGGCAGGAAGCAATAGAAATACTGGTTCATGATATTTGGCAAATCTAATACAGTTATGTAAAGTTTAAAAAATAAAATAAAATTAAAAAAAAAAAAAGAAATACTGGTTCAGTAAAATAGTATTTCCTGCAATTTAAAATGAAAAAAAAAAAAAAGGAATAGATGTCCATGAAATAAGTTATCTTGTGTTTCCCTGCATGGCCTTCCCTATTAGTTTATTGATAAGAAACCTCTTTTCACTCTTGATGCTATGAATAGTTAGATGATACGGATAGAATACATGCCTATTGATTGATTTCTACAGGATTAAGGTCTTTGATTTTAAAAATCTATTATTGATGAGGCTCAGATCTACAGAAAATTGGTTTATGGAAAAAAAAAAAGAGAGAGAAGTTTCGATTCTACATGGCAAATGAAAAAGTTCCATAAGAAGCAACCTTCTGAGTAATGGGGAAAAAAATGTTCTGTGTAAGCAACTCCACACTTAATTCTAAGTGCTACTGACCTCTGGGAAATTATCCCAAAGTATTTCCCCCGTTATCATTTTTCAAATGATAAATGTTTCATGTTTCGAAATCTATTGGGCTTTCTTGGTGGCTCAGTTGGTAAAGAATCCATCTGAAATGCAGGAGAATGCCTGTAAAGCAAGAGACCCAGGTTCAATTTCTGGGTCAGGAAGATCCCCTGGAGAAGGAAATGGCAACCCATTCCAGTATTCTTGCCTGGGAAATCCCATGGACAGAGAAGCCTGCTGGGCTACAGTCCATGGGGTCACAAGAGTGAGACGAGTCAGACACGACTTAGCAACTAAACTACCACCACCTCAAATCTATACATCAACAAATTTCTATATTAAAAATTTGTTCGTATAGTTCTCTGATATGTATTCTTTTTACTCACGCTTGTTAGAACAGGGGAGAAAATAATATCTAAAATTTATATTTTTTGATAATGGCAAAGAGACAAATTCTAATCCTTATTTATCCTTTCATTCCCCATACCCAAGGTTTCTAATGTCCCTGAGGTAAAAAATTAATAAACATTCTTTGTTTCCATGTCAAGAATGAGACTGGATCGAGGTACTCAAAAGACAGCCTAGAAGGAGACAAATCTAGAAAGGATTCTGAGAAATCAGTTCGTCTGACCACTCAGGTGAGCTGACCTCTTTAGAGTTGGTGAGAAAATTAAAGAGTAGACAGCATAACAAAAAATATTAGGGGGCAGTGGAGTCTGGGGAGAAAAGACTGACTATCAAGATGTACATTAAGGGATACCTAATGCCCTTGTGGAGAGGTCAAGAAAAACCTAGGAGAAGCTAGCTGGTCCCTGCCTCCCAGTCCAGTCCACATCCCAGTCTTCATACAGAACAAGTGGTATAGAAACCTCTGCTCAGCCTAAGGGAAGAGACTGGTCTATGTTCAAATCAGGGAGGGAAGGGGAGTCTGGCCATCACATTGACCATTTTCTGCACCATCTTTCAGATGAGACGTGCAGTCATACCGAATCACTCGCTGAGATGTTGCTCCATGCGGGGTCACCCGTCGTGTAGACGCTGCCTTTGTGCAGCTGAGGGAAAAGTACTTCTTAGCCCCTGCCGCACAATACGTATTTATATTCACATGTGCCTGTTGTGGGAACAGGGCCGGCAGATCACGATGATCAGGGTGAGCAGAGATCAAACTATTGATTTTGGAGGGGAGCCACAGGCAATCTGGGTGAGGGGAAGGATACGGGAATAGAAATGTCCACTTGCCTCTCCATGGTCTCCTCCATCCTGTTCCTCCCAAAGGGAGTGCTAGAGGGCGCTATTCCTTCTCCTGCAGTGCCTGGAGCACTGCGGCAGCCTTAACCAGGTACCAGCTGCTTTCATCTTTGCAGTCTGGTCAAAAGTGCTGGAGATGTCTTTTCAGCATCTGATAACAGGCTTATCCTTAAGGAAAGATGTGGGGAAAAGGGAGGAAGAATGCTCAACTCTACTAAGCTTCGCATAAGACTCTTGGAGTCACAGGTGAAAAAACATGAGATATCAGATTTGCTTCTTGGTTTTGGATGCCCTTCCAGGTAGATTCCCACTTCATAGATCCTCACAGAAGTTAGGATTCAATCAGAGCTAGAAAAATACACAAGGGCTAAGGCTGAATTACAGGTTATAGAGGGCAGGGACCTTCTCACTGAGCACTGCCATATTTAGCTCGACATGGCTATTTCATCAGCACATGTGTGGAAGGTCAGGGGGTGGGGGTGGGGTATTACACTTCTGGGTCTCTTCTCTCCTCAAAAGGGATCACAAGAATTAACTTTGCCGAAGTCAGACTCTCGAGGGTACGTAGTGCGAAATCAGTGGTCTCGAACTTCACGGAGCCCATCCACCAGACCTCCATCAGCAGAGGAGTCCAGAAGCAAGAACACCAGTCTTAAGGTAGAGATGGACACGAAAGGGAAGAGCACATTGAAGAATAATAGTAATAATAACAGCAATGTGCACTGATACTTTCTATGTGCCAGGCCCTGTTCTGTGTATTTTATATCTTTCAGCTAATTAGTGTCACACACTCCCGCCCCCACTAATCCCCAGCGTAAGGAAACTGAAACACAGAGTCACCTAAGATTTCTCATTAGTAATGCCCACAGAACTAGATCAAAACCTAGAGTCTCTAGGTCTCTTAACGGCTCCCTGAATGATTAAACTCCATGGTTTCTCCTTCCTTACTTCACACATTTAAAAACTATTCATTGAGTACTCAAGACTCAGAAGAGGGGGTGAAAAGGTCAACAAAGGAGATAAATTGTTGAAGAATACTAGGCTGTGTGACACTGTGAGCCCTTAACTAGGCCTAGTCACACAAAATAAAAAGTCTGTCGTGAGATTAAGTTTTTGAATGCAGAGGGTGACCTGGTCCCAGGCACTGGGAGAAACAATCTGTCTATCTTTGTGAGGAGGACTGGCTCAATAATTTAACCAAGAACATGCCTTTTGAAACTTGTGAAACAGTCACAAAAGCTGGAATGATATATGGATACTTATAATCTCTCTTACACCTTAGTGAAAGAGTCCTTTCTCTAGAAAGATTGCTTCCAGTTTAGGAAGATGATTCTCTCCAGTTGAACTTCCCTGGCACAAGAAACTCTGAAGGGGAGTCACTTGATTCTCCAGCCTGCCGACCTTCCCAGCATTCGCTGCTTTAACTACAGGGGGCAAAGGTGGAGACACATGCCCCGAGATGATGCTTTATAGTGCCTTCAGTGGTGGGGACTTCCTGTCCAGCCACTCGCTGAGTTAACTGGAGGTGGCAGGTGGAGACAGGGGCAAGCAAGGTCCCTTACTCAAGCCCTCTGTCCTACCTGGAGGTCTCTGACTAAGCAGGTGTATGTGAACAAAGTGACAGAACTTTGCAAAGTGTGTGCCAACTATGTAGGAGCAAGGAAAAGGACCTCCACCCTGTCTATCACAAAAGGAAATGAACAAAGAAAGTGAGAGGTGCTGACAGGGCAGCTGGGGAAAATGAGAGCTGTCTTTGTGTTCACATAACAGAAATGTCTAACATTTGGAGCCCCTTAAGCCCTATTTAAGGGCTTCCCTCATAGCTCAGTCAGTAAAGAATCTGCCTGCAATGCAGGAGACCCAGGTTCGATTCCTGGGTTGGGAAGATCCCCTGGAAAAGGAAATGGCAGCCCACTCCAGTATTCTTGCCTGGAGAATCCCTAGAGGAGCCTGGCAGGCTACAGTCCATAAGGTCGCAAGAGTTGGACACGACTTAGCGACTAAATTACTACTACTACTACTAAGCCCTATTTAAAAGAAGCTGAGATGAACCAGGATCCATGTAAGAGCTAGGAATGGAACAGACAGAAGGGACAGCTCCTTGATGCCAGCTGGGCGGAGAGGAGTACAGGGATCCTAAGCAAGCATGGAACCCAGAGGCCCACTTTCTTGTTCCAGCTCCCCAATAGCTCCACGACCTCCCGGACTTCATCCACCTCCCCTAGCCATCAAGAGTCACCGAAACAGCTGTCAGCGCAGCCCTCGCCACCCACGCAAAACATGCCACTCGACTCACGGAATTCCATGTCCCCGGAGGCCCAGCTGCAGACCACGTCCCGGCGCACCACCAAGTCTGAGAATCCTGACACCTGGTCTCACAGCACGGGGCGGGAGATGCGAGAGAGCCGAGATAAGAGAGAGTCCCGGGACACACGAGACATGTCCCGCTCCCGGGACTCGCACGATTCCAGGGACACACACCAGCGGGAATACTCTCGCACGCCTCCCTCCGAATGGAAATCCTATACTCAGCGCAGGATGCTCTACCCCTCTCAGATGGACCACGACTGTGTGTCTGACCTGGCCAGGAAACGAGAGGAAGAGGAGGACGAGAATGAGGCCTACTGGGCGTCTGTGAGAACACTGTACGAGAAGACACCCAACTGCTTGCGCCCCAGGCCGGTGAGCAGGGCCTGCCTCCCCTGGGCACCCGGGTTTACCCCCACACAGCCCAGCCCTGAGGCCTAGCTCCTCTCCGTGGTGCAGGGAAGCTCACTCAGGCCACTGCTTCTCCTCCCTAAACCTGCCCCTCTGCACTGTAGATGCCAGGATCCCATTCTTGGCTGTCTTCAGCATCCCAGTCCTCCAAGCCAGGACCACCTATTTGCTTCCCACCCTACCCTGGCATGAGCTCTATTTCTGACCCTTTTGTATCTGTGTGACTGTCCTCCTGTTGGTGCCCCTCTCTGCAGCCCAAACCCAAGCATGCCATCACTGTTGCTGTGTCATCCGGGGCACTCTTCAACATGATGGACAGCAGGAAAATCTATGATGAAGAGGGTCTGGAGAAATACATGGAGTATCAGCTTACCAACGAGAATGTCGTCTTGACCCCAGGGCCGGCCTTCCGCTTTGTCAAGGTACTCTGCAAAGCTGTCTCTGGCCCTCCAGGACTTTAGAGGGCAGGCAAGGACCCATGCCAACCCTTAGGATCTCATCCAGTTTTCCTTATCATTCCTAGTCTACCTTTGTCATTCTTGCCATTTGCAAGTTGACCCTAGGTCACTTTGTATTTTCAAAGAAACTTCAACACTGTTGAGGGAGGGACTGCAGCTCGAGGTTTGGAATTCTGAGTCCACATCCTGAGATCTGTAACAGAAACGATCATTCCCTCCACAGAAGGAGCAATAACCAGAAGTAATAGTGAGTTTACAATTCCAAGTAGTAGAAATGAAACACCCCATTCAAATACGATGAAATTCACATTAGCTTCTCCTGCCCCACAGCACATTAAAAAAGTCAAGATGCTCTTGGCACTTAGGGGCATGATTTTAATAGAGAAAGTAATCTTGGAATTTGCACCAAAATGTATAGCACTTCTAGCTCTGATCCCCTATACAGCTTATACAAATATGATACAATAACATCATAACCAGGCAGAAACAAATGACACCTCTGCTAGTTGTAAGTAGAAAGTAGTTATGGAGCATAGTGGAATCATTGCAGGAAACCACAAACCTATTCTAAAGACTCACATTTAAAAAATAGACAAAATGCTCACTTTGGTGGCACTTGTGCTAAAATTGGAACAATACAGAGACCATTAACATGGCCTCTGTGCAAGGATAACATGAGAACTCTTGAGGCAGCCTATATGTTTCACAATAAAAAATAATCATCAGATGATCAAAAAAGGCAGGTTTTATGAATCAAAAACAAAAATAGACAAACCCTAAAAGGGTTAGCCTGGTCTTATGTCTACCTCACAGAAATAATTCTAGTAAACCAAAACATCACCCATCTTTCAATAAACATTTGCTGAGGTCCTTTGTATGAGAGGCTGAAAATACTGACATGAATGGCATAACCCTGCCTTAAAGGAGCCACAGTCTCTCAGGGAAGAGTCTTCGGAGCTTGAATTGGACACCTAAGGGATCCGTTCCCTCCAGACCCCCGATGCCCACCTTGCCTGGCCCTCCTCACACATGTCCGTGTTTGTAACCTACAGGCACTGCAGCATGTCAACTGCAGACTCCGTGAGCTGTATCCTGACGAACAGGACTTATTTGATATTGTACTGATGACTAATAACCATGCCCAAGTGGGAGTGCGGCTTATAAACAGCGTCAATCACTACGGTAAGTAAAATAAATACCGTGTGGAGGAACAGCTTGCTGCTCTGGAAGAGAGAAGCCATGTTATTTTGCTCGCCGTGGCCTAACTAATGCAGCCTCTTTGATACTGACACCCCCTTCTGCGTGAGAATGTTTATTTGCCTATGTCAGAACAAGAGAGGCCATGTTCATTTTTAACTTCAGTCCAGAGTCGGGCCCAAAGCTCTGGACTTAACTTGTCAAGTGTGAATTTCAAAGTCTTAATCCCAGGCCCTGCAATATATTTCTCTGTTTTACGTTTTTCACTTCTGAACTTGACTTCAAGGTGCCGTCAGCCTAGGGCTTTCTCTGTGTGATCAGACTTCTTGCTCACCACAGATGTGTGTTAAAGGTTTTAAGGTTTTTACCTTTCCTTTCCACTCTTAACATCTGACTCTCCCCGGCTGCTTGCCCCATACATCAAATTCATACCCATGCCAGCAAAACTGTCTTTATTCCTTTACAGGGAAAATTTGTTTGACACTAGACTCTTCATGACATCTCCATCAGTGTGTTAGAGAGTTTCAAGGGAGGTCCCCATTTTTCCTCTTATGAATTTACCTGACTTATGTGGAGACCTTTAGCCTATTTGCTAAGTGACATATCCAGTCTTATGGGTATGTCCAAGTAAAAATAAGATTTAAATTTGGTAAAACGGTTATCCTTTAATTAAAAATAAATTAATTTAATTTAAAAATACTTTTATCACTAAATACAAAATTACTTTCTAGACAGTCCGTGCCAATTCATACTTTCATCCACAGTGTATGGAAGTGCCTATTTTACAGACTTCTCACAAGCATCTAGTGTTTTTTTAAAAGCTGTTGTTGATTCAGAAGGCATTTAAAGGTCTATTAATTTTTAGTCTGATAATGACCTCATTTAAACTTTCAAGTCAAGAGAGACAATTTCAGACCTTTTGTTCTTCAGTTTTAGGAAAATAGTTTAAATCCTATCACTACTGGCTATTACATTGTATTGTTACTAAGAAAATACAGAAATGGTACTTAAAAATAGAGCACATCTCAGTTGGCCCTCTCATCGAGTGAGGATGCTATAGCTGAAGTAAAGGTGCACTCTTCTAGCCTAGACAAGAGTCAATGTTATCTAGTGGGCTGAAACAAGTGTTTATGTCTCAGTCTCCTTTTCTATAATGAGGATACTAGTGCCTGCCATCACGGCTCTTGTGACAGTAAACTGGCGTGGCCTATCTGGATATACTTCATAAATTATCACGCACCAGACATACCTACTATTATATAAAATAACTGAGACATTTTTCAATATTGGTACTATGAACATAATTCTAAAATTTTTCTAGGCACTCAGTTATTCCGAAGGCAGCTTTCATTTGCATTTCCAGTAAGCATGCTGTCTTTAGTCTCTGCCATAACAAAGTCTTTCTTGCCTGATAATAGGATTACTAATTGACCGCTTCTGTCTGACTGGAGGAAAAAGCCCCATTGGCTATTTGAAGGCATATCTTACCAACTTGTATGTTTCTGCGGATTCTGACAAAGTACTAGAAGCAATACAAGAAGGTATTCCTTGGTTTTTTCTTTCTCGTTAATAAAGAAGTCTCACTAGTGTTTCCTTGGGCTTCAATGATTATGTTGTTTACATCATCGTCATTGGATTTTCTGCTAAGATGTTTCCACAAGTGGCAGCCCTTAAGTTTGTCTTTTAGAGCTTTGACCTTCCTTGAGGTGGACGTCTTCAGTGATTGTCCTACACCCATTTTACACTCTCCCATCCCTTATAGCAACAGAGGCAGCTCAAAGACAGCTCGTTTGAGATGTGTGGTTGTCAGGTCACAGCCAGAGAGGAAATTCAAGGTCCGGGAGGACTGTTCTTTGTTTTGTTTTTAAATAGTAGACACTAAAACTCATGGTCCTAAGAAGACTGTTTATTAATTCCAATGGTCTGCCAGGGATCGCCTCTGCAACGATGTATGAAGGCGCCAAGGACATGTCTTACTGCGACACACAGCTCCGTGTGGTCTTTGATGGGGACGCCGTCCTCTTCTGTGAGGAGCCTGAACACGGTACCAAGGATCACGGGCTGGACAAATGCTTCCAACACGAAGCCCTAGCAGACAATAAGCCTCTTGGTCAGGTAGGTTCAGTGAAGCTGCTTAATTTTGATCTACTTATTTTCCAACATATAGATGTAATTATTTCTTCACTGTGATGATTTATAAATTTTTTTAGGCACTTCTCACTTCTTATCCTTTGTAGCCTTCTCTCTTTCTTTCATGAACGCCTCATTTTAAAGCTGCCAACTTTTTTTTTTTTAATTTTAGTGTTCTTTTATCCTTTTGGAAATGTTTCTATCCTCTCCTCATGATAAAGAGTTCATCTCCTCTAAATTATAAGTAAAGAAAGAGAGGTAATACAGCTTACAAATTAGCCAATTCTACATAATAAGTTCTCAAAATAGTAAGATCATTTCCAGCCAGTCAGTAAACTTGTTGAATCTCTCATCCATGACCTCAAACTCCATGAAGGCATAACATGATTGAGAAAAATCTGCAAAACTTAGAGTTTGAACCCAGTCAAATAATGAGCCTCAAAAAAGTGCAAATTATGAACAATGAATCAAACTGAAATTAAAATTTTAGATTTTGGGAAATCAATCCATGAATTGAAGTGTTAAAGTTATGGTCTAGAATAAATAAAACCTACAACTTCGGAACCAAAGGAGATCTGAATATCAAAATTTTCTCCAAACTGGATAGGAAACAATAGATCATTCAGGTTTAATATGTGAATCTTACCAAGACCTTTTTTTAATTGGCATTTTTTTCTCAGCTTTTCTTGAACTTAAGATGTACTTAAATATTGTCAGTTTTATTACATTTATAAAACCATGAAGAGACTAGTTGAAAGCTGAATGTTTTACTAACTTACCGCACATTACAGCTCAAGTGATATTTAAATTCTGTGTTCATGTGTGTGTTTAACTTCATAGTCCTTTCCTAAATAGCTTGTTTAGAAGTCTTGAGCTCATGTCAAGAAGTTGTTCAGTGTTAACAAAGTTTACTAATACGAGGAATATCCTTTGTTATAATTGACATGCCTGCTTTGCTGAAATTTAGAGCCAATCGTATATTAACCTTTAAATATTATTAAAATGTACAAGATCTCGAAAAAATAGCATTTAAAAATTATGCAAATAATTATTTCAAGATAATCTTAAAACACCATTTTTCCTCATCTCAGGGAAATAATCAAACTTTCTTTTAGATTCTGTACTTATCAGTTCCTCTTTTTCCATATTTTATATCATTTTTCCCATTAAACAATTGTGAAGCTCAACACTAGTTATTGGAGAAATACCCAATGAATTTTATTAAGCATACTTGTTTCCATAATACGGTCCTTCTGACGGTGGGAAAATACACTACTTTTCACATAGAAAGGGTAGCTCTTCTATAAAGACCAGACTTTGCCAGATGTTTCCACTGATGGGAAAGAAGTTATGAGGTATGATTCCTAACCATGACTTTCAATTATGTTGGCCGTGGGGCTTGTGGTTTGGTCACAACAATGTCCAATTGTCTCAAATGGAGGAGATCTGAGGGTCACCAGCAAATGGGACAGCTGGACAGGATTAATTTATCCATTCTCATTGTCTCCTGATTTGATATCTGTCTCATTTCACCATTCTAGAATAGTGATCTCTGTGTATGTGTGTGCACACACACGCACATGGGTGTGTATGTGTCTGTTTTAACCAGAGTTGTTGAGGTGTACTTCATATATAGTATAATTCATCATTTTTAGTGCATGGTTCTGAGAGTTTTGGCAAACATACATGTACAGACATGAAACCATGATCAAACTCAAAATACTAACAAAATTCACTTGTGTTTCTTTGTAAGTCATTGTACTCCCTCTCTTTAGGATCTGTCAACCACTAATCTGATTTCTGTCCCTAATGTTTTGCCTCTTCAGGTATCATATAAATGGAGCCCCAAAGGATGCAGTCTTTTGAATTTGACTTATTTTACTTCAAATGATGCATTTGAGATTCATTCGTGTCATTCGTGTATCAGTAGTGCATTCCTTTTTATGCTGAGTACTAGCCTGTTCTACGGAGAAGGCAATGGCAATCCACTCCAGTACTCTTGCCTGGAAAATCCCATGGACGGAGAAGCCTGGTAGGCTGTAGTCCATGGGGTCACTAAGAGTCGGACACAACTGTGTGACATCACTTTCACTTTTCACTTTCCTGCATTGGGGAGGGAAATGGCAACCCACTCCAGTGTTCTTGCCTGGAGAATCCCAGGGATGGGGGAGCCTGGTGGGCTGCTGTTTATGGGGTCTCACAGAGTCGGACATGACTAAAGCGACTTAGCAGCAGCAGAGGCAGCCTGTTCTATGGATGAACCACATGTTCTTAGCAATTTACCTACTGGAGAATATTTAGGTCATTTCCAGTTTGGGACATTTATAAATAAAGCTACTTTAAGCATTTTCACACAGGATTCTGTGTAACATAAAATCTCATTTCTCATAAGTAAATACCTTGGAGTAAGATTTCTAGGTCACAGGATAAATATATGTTTAACTTTAAGGAAACTATTTTCCAAAGTGGTCATACCACTTTGCATTTCCATGAGAGATCTTTTACTCTGCATCCTTGCCAGTATTTGGTGATGTCAGTTGTTTTTCATCTGTTTGTTTTAAGTTGTTCAGTGGTTACATAATAGTACCTCATTGTGATTTTAATTTGCATATCCTAATGACAAATGATATTGAACATTTTATTAAGTGCTTATTTGCCATTATATGTATTCTTTGGCAAAAATTTCTGTTCAGATCTCTTGCTCATGTGAATTGGGTTGTTTTTCATTTTATTATTGAGTTCTGAGAGTTCTTTATATATTCTGGGTACAAGTGCTTTATCATATATTTCTTTGCACATATTTTCTCTCAGTCTGCACTTGTTTTTAATTCTTTAAATATTGTTCGGTGTCCTTCAATTAGCAGAAACTTATTTGTTGCTGTTGTTAAGTTACTCAGTTGTGTCCAACTCTTTGAGACCCCATGGACTGTAGCCTGCCAGTCTCTCTGTTCATGAGATTTCCCAAGCAAGAATACTGGAGTGGGTTGCCATTTCCTTCTTCAGAGGATCTTCTTGATTCAGGGATCAAGTCTGGGTCTCCTGCACCGTAGGCGAATTCTTTACCATCTGAGCCACCAGGGAAGCCTCAGATTAAAATCTACCATCTTCCTATTTTTTGGATTTGTTTCATCTTTAGTTAACTTTAATTTTTTTCCTCTTATTATTTTTGCTTTTTAACTTACTGTACATGGGGGCTTCCAAGGTGGCATGAGTAGTAAAGAATCTGCCTGCTAATGCAGGATATATAAGAGACACAGGTTCAATCCCTGGGTTGGGACAATCCCCTGGAGGAGGAAATGGAAACCCACGCCAGTATTCTTGCCTGGAGAATCTCACGGACAGGGTAGCCTGGAGGGCTGTGGTCCATGGGGTCACAAAGAGTCAGACACGACTGAAGTGACTTAGCACTTGTTGTATATATTGTATGTTTTTAGGCTTCCTAAAATTGCATAACCATTAATGATTTATTACTCGTGTTAGATTTTATAGTAGTTAGCATCAGATATATAATATATAACCTTAATCAATAACACTCTACTTTCAAATAATATTATGCCACATCATGTATAATGGAAGAATCTTACAAGAGTACACTCTTAATTCCTCCCTCCCATGTTTTGTAATACTGTCATACATTTTAATTTCACCCCTACTATAAACTCAAGTTTTGTTTTAAAAATTAAGACTTTATGATAGTATCACATAGAAAAATCCAATTCTCTATCCTGTGCTAGAAGTACAGCTAAAAGTAAGTGTTCAGAAAGGTTGAAGATAAAAGTAAGTGTGAAGTAGGGTGTATATATAAAATACAGTAAATATAGACAAGATTGGATTCAAACCCTGAAGAAATTGAACAAGATAGAAAAGTACACTTTATATAAATATTAAAATGTACAATTCTACAAAAATAAATAAATTTAAAAAGTAGTGCTTTTGGTTCAGTTCTAAGCTAAACTTTAGAGTAACCCCATTTTCCCATGGATAGTTTATGTCTGTTGCCCTGGTTCAACTTTTTACAGAAGCTTCTTTCACTCTTAAAATATGTGTGTTCAAATGATAAATTATATGGCCATCCTATTTTGTATTCTAAGAATGCAAGGATGGTTCCATACAAGGAAACATAATCACAATAAACGGAAGAGTTTCAGCATTGTATTACTGGTCTATGCTGCATGCTTCATGCAGTATTACAAGTTTCTTATAAACACCTGCTTTTTAGCATTCACTTACTTTTGCTCCATGGATGACAGCTGTGACATATGTTCCTTTTGCAGGGTCCCTTGAAAGGCTTTATGGAAGATTTAGGCAGACTGCAAAAGAAGTTTTATGCCAAAGACGAACGGTTATGTTGCCCTATCCGGACCTACCTGGTTACAGCCAGGAGTGCAGCCAGTTCAGGCGCCCGCGTGCTGAAAACCCTTCGCCGCTGGGGTCTAGAAATAGACGAAGCTCTTTTCCTTGCTGGAGCCCCCAAGGGTCCCATTTTGGCAAAGATAAGGCCCCATCTCTTCTTTGATGATCATATGTTCCACATTGAAGGGGCGCAGAAATATGGCACCACCACAGCTCATGTACCTTATGGAATTAGTCAAAAGTGAACAATTAGGGATGGGGAGGAGAAATAAAGCATCGAGTCTGGTATTATGGAATCACCTATGGATCCCTAGGGTAATTAGGTATTTCGGTAGACTAGACCTCACAACTTTGTTAATTTGCAAAGGTTTTCTCTTGAGTTTTTAAAAACATTTTGAACTCTCAAGTTACCTTCAAGCTACTTCCATTTGAGCTGTCAATGCTGTTGATAACATTGCAACTACCTCTGTGTATAAGTCATAGTGATGACTCTTTAGAGAAAGTTTAGAACTTGCAAAAGGGCTATGTCAGAAGCCTACTTCCTTTTACAAAGCATTGTTCATTTTTGGATGTTGGTAGCTAGAATCATTACCCATCATTGTTATAGAATAGTGGGTCTTCACAAGTGGAAAGATAGGGTTTAAGTACACTCTTGAAAACTGGAGCTTTTTAGTCTGTTGTCCCTGCCTTTCTATTAGTGCAAAAATGAAAATACCACTCTACCTGCCTGAGTATACAATTTTGATATTGCTCATTCAGAAATAAAGAAGCTAGTTATTCATACAAGTTACTTTCACCCAAGATGAGTTCCAGACAGAGCATCCTAGAATCTTTGAAGCTTATTTGGTGGGTTCATTGCCTCTGGACTAGCTGTGGACTACACGACTTCATATTTGAAGTCTCTGGCTTTGGTTCTGGCAGGTAGGTCCAATGTTTGTATGAGGAAAGAAGTCTTGCCTTCCACTTCAAAATGTGACAGTAAGTGTAGTTTCCTAGCTTCATTGTTGTTATTCTGTTGTGATTTTCATTTACAAAAAAAAAAAAAAACATTGGTTAGTACTCATAATCTATTACAATGTTAGAAACAATGAGCTGGTTATTTTCAATTGTTACTTTATTTTTCATCAAAGAAAACTTCATGACATTATTACCTTCCTTTTTTTTTTTTTAATCAGTGAAGAACCTAACACTCAAAAAGATTAAATAGTTTGACCAGGGATGTGCAGGTAATAAATGGTAGGACTAAGATTCAAATTCAGATCTCACTTCAGAAGCTATATGCTATTTCTTTTCCTCATACCCTCTCTTGCTCCTTCTACTCCATTTCTTCTCTACCCCACCTACATATTCCATCCCTAGTTCTAGTAAACCAGACTGCTGCTGACACAGACTTTTTGATCTGCTTCCTAACTGGTTGTAAACCAGTCTAAAATAATATCAGTCATTATGCTTTCTGAGTACCTACTGTTTTCTATGCATTACCCAATAATAAGGCCACAAGACAGACTCAGATATTATCCCATCCCATCCTATTTAACAATCCCCTAGAAGAAATCAAAGGTACAAGTTCAAATACCCAACACCAGAGGGTTAATAGTCTTCAGTGTCAACTGAAGATCATACATGAGGTTGAAGCAGAGATCTATATGGGCTGGAAGTTGTCAGGAAATGAAGGTGGGCTTTGAAGGATAGGAAGATGTGGAAGGAGAGAAAGGAAGAGAGAGAGGAAACATGTGCTCCTGGCTCAGTGAGTTGGAGAGGCAGCTTCAAGTTACAGGTAGGGTGGAATAAAGGCCTCCCTTTCAAGACTGTTGTTCCTGGTTCTCGTCCCATCTCTGAGCTCCATTCTCAGCACTCAATAAGAAACTACCTTCTGGCATCCTACCCGTTTGCTCTTTGTATTAATATTATGCCTTTGGTTGCATGTTATATCCTTCCCAAATATAAGGAAGTGGAGGAGGGATTATCAAAATCATCTGTGGAGTATAGTTCAAATTATAAAAGTTGTGTGTCTCTTTTTTTCCTGAAGATTCTAGAATGGGGGCAGGCAGGGAGGTCTCTGTACCAGACAGTAGGCACCCTGAGGGCAGAAATAGGACCCTATTTCCTTGTGACTCCACAGGGCACTGGGCCTGGCACACACTAGATGGGTGAGTAGATAAATGTATTCCAGCTTAAGAGTAACTTGGCCTAAAGTTTGAAGTTTGCAGCTCAAAGATGTATCTCTGTGGCAATAGCCACCCCCACCTCCCTCATTTCTGAAGCATTTTACAATGTAAAAAACACTTTCACTTCCTTGTTACATTTAATATCCTCTGCAAACAGGAAAGAAGACACTTGTGGATGAGCCTGTTTGTAAGTCTATATGTACAGTAAGTCCAAGCTTTCCACAGTGTATCTCTCTCAGTGTCCCGTAAGACCATCTGAGGATGACTTTTTATACAGTGATCAATGCTAAATAGTCTTCCGTTCCCAGATCGTGGTCCCCAGATCAGCCGCATCAGAATCACCTGGGAACCTGTTAGAAATACAAAGTTCTCAGGTTCCATCTTGGCTTCTAATGAATTCGAAACGCTAGTGCCTGGGCCCTGAAATTTCTGTTTTTACATGTCCTGCGGGTGATTCCGATGCAACGCCGAAGTCTGAGAACCGCAGACCTATTCTGTTTCTAACTGATTCAGGCTGCTTAAGTTCTTAGCATCAGCTATGGGGGTGGGGTGGGGGTGTGTGTGTGTGTGGGGGGAGCGTTTCCTCAGACTTCAGTTCTAAAGGGACCATCCTCCAGAGAATGAAGGTAAACTGAACTGAGGGTTAACAAGTCCCAGGTGTCCTAAACGGAAAACACAGTAAACTAGCCCTAAATTGTGGGATTTGTAAAGCAGCCTAAAAAGAGATTCGTAAGTTCAAAGTAGTCATTAGGCATCCCACAGGCAAGGCCACCACCACTCTGGGATTTCCGTGGGCAGTGGCCCCAGGAGCCTGAAAATCTAAGGACCTGCGGCCACCCTCCTCTAGCGATAGGAGCCCATTCCACCGAGGCACCACAAACGCCGGACTCTCTTAGCCAATCAGGTGCCCTCGGAAAGGAGACTACAAGTCCCAGCATGCCCCACGCCGCCTTCAGGAGACGACGAGCCGCGTGCCCAGTGTCCTTTGCGTACAGGTGGCCGGCTTTGGACCTGGCAAGCCGCGACCCCGGAAGTCCCGCGCAGGGGCCAGTGGGCCCTCGGCCCCGGCGGCTATGGCAGTGGCTACCGCGGCAGCATTACTGGCTGCACTAGGTGGGATCCTGTGGCTAGCCGCCCGGCGGTTTGTGGGGTCCAACGTCCAGCGGCTGCACCAAGGCGGGGACTCCGGCCTCATGCGCGGGAAGACCGTGCTGATCACGGGGGCAAACAGCGGCCTGGGCCGCGCCACAGCGGCCGAGCTGCTGCGCCTGGGGGCTCGAGTGATCATGGGCTGCCGGGACCGCGAGCGCGCCGAGGAGGCGGCGGGTCAGCTCCGTCGTGAGGTCTGCCCGGCGGCAGGCCCCGACTCGGGGCCCAACTCCGGCGGTGCCGGCGAGCTCGTCGTCAAGGAGTTGGACCTCGCCTCGCTGAGCTCCGTGCGCTCCTTCTGTCAGGAGATGCTCCAGGTGTGGGGCTTGGGGCACCTTCTGGAGATCCGCGACCGGCTATTGTGGGGGGTCTCGACGGCCAGGGCGGGGCCTGGAGGGCCGTGGGTTGAACGAGGAAAGGACCGCCCACAGTCGAGGGGGTGTGACCTTAGGAATGACCGAGGCCAGGAGTAGAAATGATCGAGTGATGGAGGCGGTTGGGGAATTGAAAGCTGGAAAAATTGGTAGGGCAGTCTTCTGTCTTCCAAAAATGTTGAGGGGGAAAAAAAGTGGACCCAAGAGGAAAATAAGCGAATTTCTGAACATTTCCTCTTGCCATGTGAGGACAGCCCAGGAGGAGACACGCCAGTTCTCTGAATTGTTTTTTTCCTGTGTCCCAAGTGACTCTTTTGCACTAAGCCATCTCTCAGAGAGCCTGAGAGCAGATAGGGGAGGTTGCTCGCCAGGGACTTTGGAGCAAGTCTTTTTTTTTTTTAATTTTCCCCTGCTGGAGTAGGAAGTTGCTCTCTGCCACCAGTGAATTCTTGAGTAGTATCCTTAGTGGAGACTCTGGCCTAATTTCCAAATAGACTGGAGCTTGTAACGCCAGTGGTCATGTGCTCTAAATAGGGACCGAAATAAAAATATCATACCTAGTATTTATTGAAAATGCCTGTGTGCCAGGAGCTGTTCTAAGCATTTCAGATATATATATACACTTCTAATTTTTAATGAAATTAAAGTGACTTTGGCTGCTATTGTCATCTGGTCCTCACTGTGACCCTGCAAAATAGGCATTACTATCCCCATTTTGCATCGTAAGGCTACTAAGGCATAGGTAGGCTAAGTAATTGGCCCAGGATCTCTCTAAAGCCCTTGCTTTTAACCCCTGTACTTCTTCTGTGTGCCAGTGAGGCAGAGGATTTCTTTGTATAGATAGTAAATATTACACTGAAATGGATGTCCTCTGCTGAATTTGTGATAGAAGGGTTTCCTGCAGAGGTGACTTGCCAGAGGTCTTCAAAAGAGTGATGTCTAAAATTAGCTGGCATAAAAAAAAAGAGCCCATATGAAAAGAAGTCTCCTGGGTCTAGAACAGAAGCTCCATACAGTTCTAATTTTTTCATGATTCCTTTGGGTCAAAACAAAAACTTAGTTTATTCATTAAGTAACTAGGTCCAAACAACCTATTACTTATTTCTGTAACAATAGCTGTTTGGGAAAAAAAAAATACACATAGCTGAAAGAAAAGATATTTTTATTTCATTTTTTAATAACCATAATTATCATAACCATAAGTATACAATTGGGAAATGTGCATCTGTTCACTGTACCAGCTTGTCGGAATCAGATTGGACTTTGCCACCCTCATTTCTGTTCTCTGCTGATTTTTAACATCATACTTGCATTTATTACAACAACTGCTAAACACTCACCTTTGCAAAGATAGGACATCCTCAGAAGGAATATAGAATATATTATATTTAATATATTCAATATAAAATGTTGAAGCTGTGCGCCACTTGGAGACTGTAGTTGAGATGTTGAGCAACATGTTGTTTTGTTTGCCTTGAAATTTTAAAACACTCCAGATCATCCTGAGAGTTCCTTGTGACTCTTAGGGTTCCTTAATGCACAGTTGGGGAGCTGTTACAGATCTAAAGAGGTTTGTTTCATTTTGTTTTTAGGACTAGTATTACATTATCAAGTAAAACAGGTTTAGAAAATAAGAAGTAATAGTTTATAAGAGATGTTGGAAGGATCAAAAATGGACCTTCCTATTCATTAAAGATGTAGATGGGGCAGCAGTGTATACTTACTCCTTGATACTATGGTTTTTTATTACTTTGAAAAGTAAAGGCACTTGACAAACCAATGAAAAGTTAAGGAAATAAACAGATAACAAAGTTGTTGTCCTTCCTGCTAAGTATGTATTAAGTTCCTTCCTGGCTCTGAAGTTCAGTAGTTCAGTTACTGTAATCAGAATTCAAAAAAAAGGAAGTGTAAATTTCCCACAAGTTGGTATTCTTGGTATTTATCTCATTTATCTTCTAGAACTTAAAAAACAGTAAATGATAAAGTCTTAAAATACACAAGCCCAGCAAAGAATGATGGCTTAGAAATGATTAATACAGGAAACTCTTCCAAAGGATTACTGAAACGAACACTCCTTTCTTTCCCCCACGGGTGAACTTTTGCCTTCTTTTTGAAGTCGACTATTGGAAAAGCAAAAGGTGCTGAGACAGACAGAATGAGAAATAGTTAATCCTCTGACAGGTAGGCTCTGATAACAGTTGTGAAATTTAACACATTTTTCTTTTCATTTATGTTTGGCAAAAGGACCAGTAATATTTGAAATTTGACCTCAGATTTATATAATTGTGGGTCATCACTGTGTCTTTACACCTGGAACACGTATTTTTTTTTTTTTCCCTTTGCCTATCAAAAGAGACAGAGGAACCAGGAAAGGATGAGGGAAAGCCACCTTACATTAAGTAAGAATGAAAAGACTTCCCTTTTGACAGTCTAAATTTTAGGACTTTAATCTGGAGGGATGCAGAAGGATATGATCAAACTGCAGAACTCTAACTGTATAGATCTTCTAAGTTGGGGACCCTTTGAAGCTTGAAAGCTTTTCATATAGGAAAAAAGAACTGTGAATTCTAAAATCATAATAGAGGTCAAAGGTGCTTGTTGGGTCTACCTCCTGTTAGTCTCCTTTTCTGTTACTGTGAGACTTGGTATATCTGATTCATGGTGGTGTTTCTGATATTTGTATAACTGTAATTTTTGTCTTAATGTTTCTTTGATTTATTCATGATGTTCTCTCCGGTCTTAATTTGTATCCCTGATGCTCTCTATTGCTTGGCCCAGTTGAAAGGAAACAACTTAAAGTTGCTCCATCTGCATGGTGCCTTTTACCTTTAGAAAACCAGAGTAAAGCAATCCTGACTTAGCCGTGGGAGTGAACAGTGCTGACCGTCAGTCTTCTGCTGTAGTTCCACTCTTGAGCTCACATTGGTTGTCTCACTTTGGTTTAAAAATCTCAGTTAGGAAAGCAGTCTAGCTTACCAATTAAGAATAGGGCCACTGGTGTCAATCTCATCTTCAAATTTTTGTTTGCCACTGAGGAACCCTGTGATACTGGACAGATCACCTAACTTTAGTGCTTTCGTTTGCTTATAGAATTGTTAAGAGTAGATGATGATAACATGAAAAGCACAAGTCAGGCACCTCATAAGCACTCAAGTTTTCATCGTCTTTTTTTCTCAGTTGTTGAAAACTCATAGAGGCATTTTTTAGAATTTTAGTAGTTTGTGGGAATTTTTTTTTTTTAATTTCATTTTAGGCACGTTTAAGGCCTGTGTTCCTAATTCTGCCATTCTCTTTTTGCCATTTGAAGGAAGAGCCTAGACTGGATGTGTTGATCAATAACGCTGGGGTCTTCCAGTGCCCTTATATGAAGACTGAAGATGGATTTGAGATGCAGTTTGGGGTGAACCATCTGGGACACTTCCTACTCACCAACCTTCTCCTTGGACTCCTCAAAAGTTCAGCTCCCAGCAGAATTGTGGTCGTTTCCTCTAAACTTTACAAATATGGAGACATCAACTTTGAAGACTTGAACAGTGAACAGAGCTATAATAAAAGCTTCTGTTACAGTCGGAGCAAACTGGCTAACATTCTTTTTACCAGAGAACTAGCCCGCCGCTTAGAAGGCACCAGCGTCACTGTGAATGTGTTACACCCTGGCATAGTGCGGACTAACCTCGGGAGGCACATACACATCCCACTGTTCGTAAGACCACTTTTCAATTTAGTGTCATGGGCTTTCTTCAAAACTCCAGAAGAGGGAGCCCAGACTGCAGTTTATTTGGCCTCTTCACCTGAGGTCGAAGGTGTTTCAGGGAGGTACTTTGGGGACTGTAAAGAAGAAGAACTGTTGCCCAAAGCTATGGATGAGTCTGTGGCGAGAAAACTTTGGGATATCAGTGAAGTAATGGTTGGCATATTAAAATAGGGATAAGGAATGGACGAGAGCTGTTTGGAAAACCGGATATCAGCCCTGTCTTTAGTCAGGAATGGTGTGTCTTGGATCCTTGCTGCTTGAAAATACAATTTTGGTTTTACAATAGTACTGCTAAGAGGTTCATAGAGGTATTTTTAAGTTACTAAGAAGTTATTATTTGGAGAGCATAAAATTTCCCAAAAGATGTTTTAAATATATATAATAAGCATATAAATAATTATGAGTGATATGTTTATGCATGGATTACAAATATTGAAGAATTTAATGACTTGAAATAGATACCTTGAGAAGTTTTTCACATACCTGTGAGTTTTATGGTATATTTAGTGTTAAATATCTTAATGAGGATACTGGCTTTTGTGGGGAAATAATATGCCTGGTGTGAATGCAAATTCTTACTTGGAATAAATTTATTGATACAGATTCTTAATTGTGTTTTTCTTTAGAAGCTTCATTGAAGTTAATCCTTTATCATATCACTAGCCTCTACTGATGGTATGGCCAGTGTATTTTCTTCCCACACATTTTGTGCACTGCTTTAAGAAGTAATATTTCTAAAATATTAAAATTTGAAGTATTATTTCTAAAATTTGAAGTATTATTCAAATATAGAAGCTGCGTGGGTAAACCAGATTATAGCAATGCTTTGAGAATGGAGTTCTCAAAGGCTTTTCCTGAAAGCAATTTGTGGAATTCAGTAGTTTATAAGCAATTTCCAGTTAAACTTTTTAATATACTTTTGAGACTCTCCCTGAACTGGCCACAGGCTTACCTTGTACTCTTCACTCAGTGCTGTCCAGTCGAATTTTCTGCAGTGAGGAAATAATTCTGTCTGCACTGTCCAATAAGACAGACTCTAGACACATGTGCTTACTGAGCACTTGAAATTTAACTAGCAATTTAGTACACTAATTATTTGTTCACAACTCCAATTAGGCAGTTGGGATAGGAGTTATCCAAGGAAATATATTCTTACTAGATTTATTTCCTCAAGAACCAAGTATTGTACCTGATACACAGTACATATTGAATAATGGATTATGTATGAATAAATATTAAAATTAAGTAGGAATATTATAAGCATCAAAAATAATTTTAACTATTTGTTTTAACCATCTCATAATATTGGAAAAGTGAATTATGACAGTGAAGAATAGACTGAACTACACAGAATTTAATGACCATTTTGACCAGGAGCAGTCCTGACTGTAATATCTGGTTACCAGTATCAGTTCTTTTTAAAAAAGGCAGCATCTTGGCAGATGGTAGAGCAGGTCTGTTTCCTCTTAGGGCACTGGGGTGTGAATATGAGGAGCACTGAGTGTTTGTATCATCACAGGTGTGTCTTTGCAGGTGTAGTCATTATAGCTGCATTGTGTTCTTTGAAATGTATTTTTAAAAAATAATCCTAAAAAAGACCTGCTGAATTTAGAAATACGGGCAGGAAATACATCAGAATGCAACCTGGAAAAATGGAAGCTAATAAATCTGTCCTACACCTTGACTTCATTAAAAAGGAACCTTTTTTTTTTTTTTTTTTTTTTCAGTTAATACCATCTTTTCTGGCTGTATTTTGATACCTGATGCTTTTCAGGGGATTTGGGACTTTTTTGTAAGAGTTGAGCCTTTCAGAGTTCTTATTTGTGGCACCATAATAAAATTGGATATATTAACTTATCATGGAAAACTAGAAACTTGTCTGGAAACACCAACTATTCAGGTCAAATGAGCTGCCATTTGGAAGATGTCCTTCCCACTTGATGTTCAGTGGACTCAAGGACTAATCACTATAGTAGAACTAGTTAGATTTTGAAGATTATTTAAACCTTCTGCTTTCCTTTCCCCTTTCTGTTGACTCACTTCTATTTCACTGGACAAGGAAATAAGAAAAAGGCAGTTTTGTTACTGTGATACTCTTACCTTTAGCAAACTATTATTGAGATAAGCGTGTAACATGCCATACAATGGAATAATTGATTTGGAAACCCATTGGTTATTGACTTAATCTTTTGAAATGTTGATGTCTATTTCAAGCAGGTTATTCTGAAAAGGTGAGACTTCTGGGTCTTCTACCTCAGCTTTGCTCAGAGTAACTATTTTATATAGTGGGATTCTAAGTAGTGTTTAATTAGGACAGTGGCCCCACTACTTAAATATACCACGACATTGGGTTTAATGAACAATTCTGTGACCTGAGGTTAAGTAACCATCTCTTCTGTTTTCTTGGCTCTGTCATTGAGACATGAATGCCTATTTTGGAGGATTGTTCAGTGAAGAAACCAACAGAGTAAAGAGTTTAACAAAATGCCTGCCACATGTTCATTTCCTCTTCCCAACGTACCTTATCACTGTAGTGTTAATCAGTTCAGTTCAGTTGCTCAGTTGGGTCTAACACTTTGCAACCCCATGGACTGCAGCACGCCAGGCTTCCCCATTCATCACCAACTCCTGGAGCTTGTTCAAACTCATGTCCATCAAGTTGGTGTTGCCATCCAACCATCTCATCCTCTGTCGTCCTGTCGTCCCCATACTGTTAATAGTAATTAGTTGAGTACACATAATGGGAAAAAAAAACCCCTCTAAATCAAGAGCCAGCGAACTTTTTTTTTTTTAAAGGCTAGATTGGGTACTTCCCTGGTAGTCCAATGGATAAGATTCCACACTCCCAATGTAAGGGTCCCGGGTTTGATCCTCGGTTGGGTAATTAAGAGGCCACATACTGCAACTCAGCCCACACACAGCAACTAGAGAAGACCAAGCTGCAAAAAAGACTAAGCACAGTTAACATAAATAATTTTAAAACATAATTTAAAACAATTTTTTAAATAAAAAAGGCTAGATTATAAATACTTAAGGTTATTAAGCCACAGGTATATATTCTTTTTCTGCTACATATTCTTTTTTTTGATAATCCTTAAAAAATATAAAAACATTCTTGAATCACTCAGGCCATACTGTTGTACTTATGCAGCATCCGAATATATTCTTTTTGTTTTTAAGACACGGTGTAAGGCAGCAGCTCTCAAGTACACTGTTACTCCTATTTCTTAGTAAGGCTCATGTTGTTTCTCTTAATCATTCTCATCTCATTGGACTGTTTGCTTGCAGACCCAGGAAGTGGAGAGAGTATATTTTTCAAATCTCTCTGCGGCTCCAGATTCTGGTGTGAAGAATAGCAGTTATCTGCCTTCAGCTCCCTCTCTCACAAACCTGCTGGGCCTGGCCTGAGATCTAAGAGAACCTGTATTTAAATATTTAATTGATTCCAAATGTGCTAAGGAACACTGCAGTGAAGACATGTTCCTAATCACTCTTCAGGAGCTTGGCCCCACAGAAGGAGCTTCACATGTTTCCCAACCTTCCCTGGACAGCAGGCAGTTAAGTTAGTTACAGGTTAACATGGAGGAATAGAGAGTATTCCTAAAGGAAAGTTAGAGGGAACACTCAGTTATACAAAGAAAGAGTTTTTGCTATGCTAGATGTTTAATCAAAGTACAGTAGAAGCACTCTTAGCCAGCGATCATCTCTAACAGACTGGCTATAATAACCAGTTCTCTGTTCTTTTTGTAAAACATGGTGACTGAGGCCCACAGCATGGGGATGCACTAGGTTGGGAGGCTCCCTCTAGCCTGTCACTGGCACTCCTGCCCTCACCTGTTCTGTGATACATTTAGGAAGGGTAAGTTCTGTACCATTCATTTTGTTTAATAAATATTTATTGAATACCTAGAATGTGTCAGACATTATTCTAAGGCTCGGGGGACCTAGGAGGCAGCGAAGGAAACCAAACCAAATCTACACGTGTATGTTAACTATGCCTTTTATTAATCACACTAGAAGTTATTAATCATAATGCAAACTGATGAAATATAAATACAAAGAGAAAATGAAAGTTTATGAAAAGAAAGCTGAGTGCTTTGTAAAAGCTAAATGAAGGTGAATCAATAGAAACTTACTGTCGGATAAAGTCTCAGAACAACTGTCAAATACTTAAAAATAAATATTACAAAAATCTAAAAGTTGTCCATATTCAATCTTTGCAAGTGGCTTTAAACTTTCACTCCATTCTAGAGACACAAAATCTGGAAATCATAGACTACCCTATTTATGTGACTATTAGAAGATAGAATTCTAAGTGAGCTCATACTCAGAAAAATAGTGAAGACAAACCCTTAGCTTTATATCAGAAGTTGGGAAATGAATAAACATGTTAAATGTTTTTACTTCAAATAATAATGTTGCAGTGCATATTATTCATTTTTACAATTTCCTTCTTTAATCAGCTTTTCATGTGACCCACCAAGTTCAAATAAGAAGGCTTCTATTGTATAAAATAGAGCTATCACTGACATATAAGAAAAATTTCAGTTTGGAGGAACTGGTTATGAATGTATCTGTATCATATTTTCCCAAAGCCTTCTAATCTAAATTTTGGAATATCTTTTATTTTTTAATGTCCCAATATATTTATTTGATATATTTGGTCCTAAATGTTTTTTGTAGCCTCAGTCCTGGGTGTTCATTGGTAGGACTGATTTTGAAGCTGAAACTACAATACTTTGGCCACCTGATACAAAGAGTTGACTCATTTGAAAAGACCCTGATGCTGGGAAAGATTGAGGGCAGGAGGAAAAGGGGATGACAGAGGATGAGATGGTTGGATAGCATCACCGACTCAATGGACATGGGTTTGGGTGGACTTTGGGAGCTGGTGATGGACAGGGAGGCCTGGCGTGCTGTGGTTCATGGGATTGCAAAGAGTCGGACACGACTGAGTGACTGAACTGAAGACGTATTTTCATCATCAACTGTTTGCTTCCCTCTCATTTAAAGCTCCTACAGATTGCATTAAACCAATAAATTCTTGAACACTTTTAATAGAATTATTTTTTCAGTATGTCATTGTATCTTCAGAAGTTGCCGTGTCCCACATGATGTATCACAGCTTGATCTGTCTTAAGTTGCAAGTCTTAAAATCTGTTTTCAAGCTTCCTTTGTAAATTCTAACTTAAAAAAATACTTGTACTTTTGTTTTCCTTCCTGTTTTTGTTTTTTGTATAGCCCATAGATTGAATAGTTATCCAGTCATCAGCAGAAAGACTAAATCCTAATGGCATCTTTTTTGCTACTAAGGGAGCAGTAATGAGTGAGTAAATAGAAGTTTCAGTTGTAAATATATTCAAAACACTTTTATCTGTGCAGACCTACACACAGTGTTGCCATTTTATGTATATCTAGGAGTTGTATACATGCTTTGAGGAATGCTGAACAGGGATATATGTGTGTGTGTATACACACACACACACACACACACACACACATATACACACGCAATCATTATTAGTTCAGTGAAAAAAGCCAAGTGAGTTTCTGCCACCAACCCATGAAAGCACAGGAAATGGCTTTGTGTAGTAGGTGTTCGAGTCTAAGCATTCTGTTGACAGAAGCAGGTTCTACCCAGGGATTTTGTGTTAATGTAATCAAACACTTCAGAGCTGCAGCCTAGCAAGCTCAAGTCCACCAACCTCAGAGTTTATCTTTAGCTCATCTGGAAGAGTTTATTTTAAACATGGAACATTGTTTGCTGCTGTTGAAATGAAAGTGAGAGAGTTACAAGCTTTCTTCCACTGCCATCTGGCAGATTTACTGATGGATCGGGTTCTTTAATCCATGTAGCCCCGTGTGTGGGAGCTATTGTCTCCGTGCTGATCACTGCAGCTGGCTTGGCTGAACTTTCAAAAGCTCACACAGAGCTATCACGAGCCATCCTATAGATAAATGAAGCTGAGGGTGTTGCAAAAGTCACTGTGTATTTTCCCTTTTTCTCTGAGCACACATTTTTTGCTCTATAATTTCCTGTGAACTGGAAAAGAAGATAACTGTATTTTGAAAAAATAATGGAAGCTATAAAAAAGCGACTATACTTAAATTAGAAAATTATGGCAAAGTAGAAAGGAAAGGAACAGCAGAGTTGGGATCTGTATCTCATTATATTGAAGGGAAAGATTGAAGGCAGAAGGAGAAGAGGGCAACAGAGGATGAGATGGTTGGATGGCATCACTGATTCAACAGACATGAACTTGGGCAAACTCTGGGAGATGGTGAGGGACACTGAAGCCTGGCATGCCACAGTCCATGGGGTCACAAAGACTTGGACATGACTTGGCAACTGAACAACAACAATATCTCATTAAAGTAAACGTTGCAAAAAATCAAATGAGAGTATTCTTTCCAATGAGAATTTAGCTATTTTTCCTCTTTATGTGTGCTATGGGGACGTTCAATGATACACACATTACATAGTTAATCATTAGTTGTAGCCTCCATTGGAATGAAACTATATAGGATCTCACATAGGACATCACACTAAGTATAACTTGCAACTAACTCCAGTGGCTTGTAACATCTATTTCTGCTTTATTGACTATGCCAAAGACTTTGTGCATATCACAATAAACTGCGGAAAATTCTGAAAGAGATGGGCATACCAGACCACCTGACCTGCCTCTTGAGAAATGTGTATGCAGGTCAGGAAGCAACAGTTAGAACAGGACATGGAACAACAGACTGGTTCCAAATAGGAAAAGGAGTACATCAAGGCTGTATATTGTCACCCTGCTTATTTAACTTATATGCAGAGTCCATCATGAGAAACGCTGGGCTGAAAGAAGCACAAGCTGGAATCAAGATTGCCAGGAGAAGTATCAATAACCTCAGATATGCAGATGACACCACCCTTATGGCAGAAAGTGAAGAAGAACTAAAGAGCCTCTTGATGAAAGTGAAAGAGGAGAGTGAAAATGTTGGCTTAAAGCTCAACATTCAGAAAACGAAGATCATGGCATCCGGTCCCATCACTTCATGGGAAATAGATGGGGAAACAGTGGAAACAGTGTCAGACTTTATTTGGGGGGGCTCCAAAATCACTGCAGATGGTGATTGCAGCCATGAAATTAAAAGACGCTTACTCCTTGGAAGGAAAGTTATGACCAAGCTAGACAGCATATTAAAAAGCAGAGACATTACTTTGCCAACAACGGTCTGTCTACTCAAGGCTATGGTTTTTCCAGTGGTCATGTATGGATTTGAGAGTTGGACTATAAAGAAAGCTGAGCATCAAAGAATTGATGCTTTTGAAGTGTGGTGTTGGAGAAGACTCTTGAGAGTCCCTTGGACTGCAAGGAGATCCAACCAGTCCATCCTAAAGGAGATCAGCAGTGGGTGTTCATTGGAAGGACTGATGTTGAGGCTGAAACTCCAATACTTGGCCACCTGATGCAAAGAGTTGACTCATTGGAAAAGACACTGATGCTTGGAAAGATTGAGGGCAGGAGGAGAAGGGGATGATAGAGGATGAGGTGGTTGGATGGCATCATCAACGCAATGGACATGGGTTTGGGTGGACTCCGGGAGTTGGTGATGGACAGGGAGGCCTGGCGTGCTGTGGTTCATGGGGTCACAAAGAGTCAGACACGACTGACTGACTGAACTGAACTGAACTCCAGTGGACAACTTCAATCTTACCCACAAATGCATACACACACATCAAGCGATCACCTGTGAGCAGTAGGCTATGTGAAAAATAGGCTAACTCCAATATAACATGTTAAATTTATAGAAACATAAGATGAATAGAACCAAAAACATTCTGGATGTGGCCAATTGCAATTCAATTTTCCTTGCCACCTACATCTGGAGCATGCTTTTTAGCTTGCATAGATTGGAGAGTTTTAACACAGTAAACAAAAAACATACATTGTCTATATTCTGGATGAAAATCTGTTTCCAGCAAGAAGACACCCCTAGAGTGACATTTTGAAGAGATAATTAAAAAGAAATACTTCTTCCTGGTGTTTCTGGCTATTTTCTGCTGGCAAGAAAGGCTGTGGGTACAGAGTAATTTCTTTTTGTCTAGTTTGATAGGGGGTTTTGGTTGTTTTTCTAAATTTTATTTTATTTTTTTTTTGATAGAAAAAGGCAATTGGGATAGACCTCATAATTCTGTCCATTCACTTCTTAATGGTTATTGAGAGGGGGCTGCAGTTGCGGTGGGCTCCTGATCCCGGATTCTTGATCCCAACTATTAGCTGTGGTGCTGCCAGCGGTGACTCCGTATTTCCATGGGCGCCCTCCAGACTCCCCCTTGCAGGTCAGTACTGTTGTGTTTCTGGAGTCATTCCTGGGACTATAACCTATCCCACTTTTCCAGCACTTCCCATTATTCTCTAGGCACCGAGTGTACTATAATCTATCTCTTCCTCCTTAAACTATCTGGGATAGATTTTGTTTTCTATAGAGAAAACAGACCACTGGAATTACTGACTAGAGAGAAGAAACATAAATTTGTAAATAAAAATCACCTTGCAAATGAGCAAGTGAAAACATGAAGAAATTGAATATTACAGCTTGAAAGAGAGGGGGCTGATGATGAGAGGCAGCCAACATGGCAAGTCTTTGGGAATATCAGTATACAATGCTTGGGTCTTAGCAGTTTCAGATATTTGAATTTGTCCAAATTTCTATTGATAACAAAAAACCACAAAAGGAGAGGGAAGTCTCTTTCCTTTGGGTAACATTTTTACCCAAGTAAAGAAATTCACCTGGGGAATGAAATCAGAATCTTGATTTGTTATTATAGAACCAGAGGAGAGGAAGTTAATTCTGAGGTGGCGTGTTTGATGACATTAGCAGTGATACCTGCGTAAGCAGGGGAGGGGGGTTGATGCTCTGGATGGATCTGGATCTTAAGGTGGACCTTGTAATCCTGCGTTCTGTTGTGGCTGACTATGCTGCCTTCTGAGTGATTCTTTTTTTTTTTTTTTTCCTTCTTTTAAATATCCGTTTATCATCTAAATATTGTTAGTCTAGGGGGTGAGGTATACTAGAGAGTATACCTCACAGAGAGGTAGAAAAGCGGCCAAGTGAATTAGCCATGCTCAAAGACACAGGGGTGGAGGAATATATTATTCATAGTTGGAAAGACTGGCAGTTAAGAAAATCTCTGAGAATCATTTCTAATATGAGATTTCTGGTGAGTGAATTAATTTATCACAGCTGTTTTCCATTTAAGAAAAAATGTAATAAATATCAGGCTTCCTTTAGCAGGCAATTTGATTAAGATTGTAGAAAGACTTATAATGGATAATCCTACATAAGTGTTTGGGGTAGTGTGAACAGATTAAAAAGACATTCATAACTGAAACCTGGGCTACCCTAGGACTAAATAGTTCTATTTATCTGTTGCAAATCAAATCAGAGAAATAAAGGTGAGAGAAGATTTGAAGTCTAGATGTCAGTTTTCAAGAACCAGAAAGAAGGGACATGTTTGAACATTCTTATTTCCTATTAACATCCGGTACAGAGCTGTAATATACATATTACCCACAAGATATTAGGATGGTTATTTAATTCATTAATTAATGATCTAAAACTAAGCGGTCTACCACCCTGCTGATAGCCAGGGTATATGGAGCTGACTTAACTGGCTTGGAAGATGGTGTCTTAGTTTTCCTTAGAGAGTGACTTCAACCTTCACAGGGAGAAGAAGGCCTTTCTGACTTGTGAAAGTAATGCTGGATTTTCCTACATAATCTTATGCAAAACTCATGACAAGCATGAAAACTCTAGTAAGTGTGTCACCTTTTTGACAACTGTAGTCAGTAGTAATTTGAAATTAATAGGAGGGGAGCTAGAATGTCAACAAAGAAGGCTCATAGGCTAAAAAGAATTAATCTCCCCACAAATTGCCCTGGAAGCTTCTATAGTTTACCGCTTCTATATAGTACTGCTGTCCATTTTTTGTCTGCTGAGTCCTGTGTATTCTAGTAAGCAGCCTGCCTTCAGTTGATTAGATATGATTTTTCCAAAGCCAACACAATTAATTTTGCCATAACCAGTAGGTATTTATTCTGCCCTGTAATTAATTTTCAAATAAGTGCATCTGTATTAAAAAAAAAAAAAAAAAAGACCTTCCCTGATGGCTCAGCAGTAAAGAATCTGCCTGCCAAGCAGGAGACATGGGTTTGATTCCTGGGTTGGGAAGGTCCCCTGGAGAAAGAAATGACAAGCTACTCCAGTATTCTTGCCTAGAAAATCCCATGGACAGAGGAGCCTGGTGGGCTACAGTCCATGGGATTGAAAAGAGTCAGATATGACTAAACAAAAACAATACCATTGAAAAGGAAAGAATAAAATACTTAGGAATATATCTACCTAAAGAAACTAAAGACCTATACATAGAAAACTATAAAACACTGGTGAAAGAAATCAAAGAGGACACTAATAGATGGAGAAATATACCATGTTCATGGATTGGAAGAATCAATATAGTGAAAATGAATATACTACCCAAAGCAATTTATAGATTCAATGCAATCCCTATCAAGCTACCAACGGTATTCTTCACAGAGCTAGAACAAATAATTTCACAATTTGTATGGAAATACAAAAAACCTTGAATAGCCAAAGCTATCTTGAGAAAGAAGAATGGAACTGGAGGAATCAACCTACCTGACTTCAGGCTCTACTACAAAGCCACAGTTATCAAGACAGTATGGTACTGGCACAAAGACAGAAATATTGATCAATGGAACAAAATAGAAAGCCCAGAGATAAATCCACACACATATGGACACCTTATCTTTGACAAAGGAGGCAAGAATATACAATGGATTAAAGACAATCTCTTTAACAAGTGGTGCTGGGAAATCTGGTCAGCCACTTGTAAAAGAATGAAAGTAGAACACTTTCTAACACCATACACAAAAATAAACTCAAAATGGATTAAAGATCTAAACATAAGACCAGAAACTATAAATCTCCTAGAAGAGAACATAGGCAAAACACTCTCCGACATACATCACAGCAGGATCCTCTATGACCCACCTCCCAGAATATTGGAAATAAAAGCAAAAATAAACAAATGGGACCTAATTAACCTTAAAAGCTTCTGCACATCAAAGGAAACTATTAGCAAGGTGAAAAGACAGCCTTCAGAATGGGAGAAAATAATAGCAAATGAAGCAACTGACAAACAACTAATCTCGAGAATATACAAGCAACTCCTACAGCTCAACTCCAGAAAAATAAATGACCCAATCAAAAAATGGGCCAAAGAACTAAATAGACATCTCTCCAAAGAAGACATACAGATGGCTAGCAAACACATGAAAAGATGCTCAACATCACTCATTATCAGAGAAATGCAAATCAAAACTACTATGAGGTACCATTTCACACCAGTCAGAATGGCTGCGATCCAAAAGTCTACAAGCAGTAAATGCTGGAGAGGGTGTGGAGAAAAGGGAACCCTCTTACACTGTTGGTGGAATGCAAACTAGTACAGCCACTATGGAGAACAGTGTGGAGATTCCTTAAAAAATTGGAAATAGAACTGCCTTATGATCCAGAAATCTCACTGCTGGGTATACACACTGAGGAAACCAGAAGGGAAAGAGACACGTGTACCCCAATGTTCATCACAGCACTGTTTATAATAGCCAGGACATGGAAGCAACCTAGATGTCCATCAACAGATGAATGGATAAGAAAGCTATGGTACATATACACAATGGAGTATTACTCAGCCATTAAAAAGAATACATTTGAATCAGTTCTAATGAGGTGGATGAAACTGGAGCCTATTATACAGAGTGAAGTAAGCCAGAAAGAAAAACACCAATACAGTATACTAATGCATATATATGAAATTTAGAAAGATGGTAACAATAACCCTGTGTACGAGACAGCAAAAGAGACACTGATGTATAGAACAGTCTTATGGACTCTGTGGGAGAGGGAGAGGGTGGGAAGATTTGGGAGAATGACATTGAAACATGTATAATATCATGTATGAAACGAGTTGCCAGTCCAGGTTCTATGCACGATACTGGATGCTTGGGGCTAGTACACTGGGACGACCCAGAGGGATGGTATGGGGATGGAGGTGGGAGGAGGGTTCAAGATGGGGAACACATGTATACCTGTGGTGGATTCATTTTGATATTTGGCAAAACTAATACAATTATGTAAAGTTTAAAAATAAAATAAAATTTAAAATAAAAAAAAATTAAAGAGCTTATTTTCTTTTTAAAATAATGTCACATTTTTCCTAATCCCTAAGATTTGCATCATCAATTCATGGGACAAATTAAGAGAAAGCCCTTTTCTAGAATAATAAAAACTGCTATTTATATGAGATATTTTACATATATTATCTCTGATCCTTGTAACAACACTAGAAGGTATTTCTATTCCTAAGCCTAGTGACTTGCCTGAAGCCTGATGGGTTCAGAATTTGAACCAAAATTTTTCAGATTTTAGAGCCTCCTTCCACTATTCCAGTGGACACTACTTTTAGTGAACTAAAATAATGTACATATTTAAACTTAAAATTTTTCTCTAAAAAAAATGTAGATATTTAATTCTCATATTTATAACCATTATTATTCACAATTTTTCCCTTTAGTGCCTTGGTTTTCTAGAGTAAATAATTTTTTAAATAAGATTTTTTTCTGCCTGTTAGGTCAAGAATGTGTTGAAAAAAATTTTCATTGACTACTATATTTAGTTTCCCTGTCAACACCAGTTAATTGAAAAGGTTTCTGCATAATATCCTCAAGTGTAAATTATTTATTGAGATGGTTAAATAACCCAGTACCCAATCCAGAGTGTTGGTTTTCTGCCAGACGGAAATATATCATCTTTCATGGGTTTGGAGAAATTGCACAAACAATGAAGATGTCTGACTTAAATCATAATACAATGATCAAAAGAACCATATTACTGTACTTTATAGTAAATGCATCCGTTTCCTTTGAAATACAACAGTTTTAACTCTCCAACATCTGTTGAGAATTCAGAGAGATTATTCATATCCTATTAGTAAAAAGCCACTAATTAAAGATTCCCAATACTTAGGATAGCTTTTCCAGTATGTAACCATTAATACAACAATATTATTTTCTGTAAAATTTTCTAAATAAAATAACAAGTGATGGAGAAAAGCTCTTTTGTGTGCTTCTTTTTACAAATAAAAGCAAATATTGGCTCCCAGAAACAGCAGGCTAAGCTATTTGGACCAATTTTTATTTAAGGACATCTAACAATTCTAACAAAGATGTTTACGCCTTGGAAGAAAAGTTATGACCAACCTAGACAGCATACTCAAAAGCAGAGACATTACTTCGCCAACAAAGGTCCGTCTAGTCAAGGCTATGGTTTTTCCAGTGGTCATGTATGGATGTAACAGTTGGACTGTGAAGAAAGCTGAGCGCCAAAGAATTGATGCTTTTGAACCGTGGTGTTGGAGAAGACTCTTGAGAGTCCCTTGGACTGCAAGGAGATCCAACCAGTCCATTCTGAAGGAGATCAGCCCTGGGATTTCTTTGGAAGGAATGATGCTAAAGCTGAAATTCCAGTAGTTTGGCCACCTCATGCGAAGAGTTGACTCATTGGAAAGGACTCTGATGCTGGGAGGGATTGGGGGCAGGAGGAGAAGGGGACGACAGAGGATGAGATGGCTGGATGGCATCACTGACTCGATGGATGTGAGTCTGAGTGAACTCCGGAAGTTGGTGATGGACAGGGAGGCCTGGTGTGCTGCGATTCATGGGGTTGCAAAGAGTCAGACACGACTGAGTGACTGAACTGAACTGAACAATTCTTATGAAAATAGGAAAAAAATAAATAAATTTTCTTAAAAGCATCAAAATGCTGACAAATTAGTGGAAATTCTTGATCAAAATTGTACAGACTTAGGACTTCTCTGATGGTCCAGTAGTTGAGACTTCGCCTTCCAATGCAGGAGGTATAGGTTCAATCCCTGGTCAGGGAGCGAAGATCCCACCTGCCTCGTGGCCAAAAAACCAAAACACAAATCAGAAGCAATATTGTAAAAAAATTCATTAAAGACTATCAGTGATCCACAGTGATCACAAACCTGAAGGTAAGAATCCTATAAGTTAAACAAGAAGGCAAAATTACTTTGACACAAAGAACGTTTGTCTCCCTGGAAGAAATAATGAGTGTGAAGCTTTTTTAACTACCTAGAAACCAATAAGCTGAAGATGGATAGATGTGAAAGCCTGAACAAAATCTGGGATTGATGGTCATCCACACAAATTCACAATAATCTGAGATTATGATCTACTACATACTCAAAGTAAGGGTGAGTGAGGGTTTACCTTATATTATACTTCCAACTGTTGGATGGAACATGGAAGTTGTCTTAACACTTAGAAGAATAAGGAACATATAAAACAAGAGAAAACCTACCCTTCAAGGCTTTAACAAATGCCTGGCCCCCATGAATGAGTTAAAACTGATTTCACCAGGACAATACAAAAAAAAGCTCAAATCGTTGGATTGGTCTAAAGTTGTTATGAATGCATCCTATGTTGCTGCTGCTGCTGCTGCTAAGTCGCTTCAGTCGTGTCCAACTCTGTGCGATCCCATAGACGGCAGCCCACTAGGCTCCCCCATCACTGGGATTCTCCAGGCAAGAATACTGGAGTGGGTTGCCATTTCCTTCTCCAATGCATGAAAGTGAAAAGTGAAAGTGAAGTCTCTCAGCCGTGTCCGACTCTTAGTGACCCCATGGACTGCAGCCTACCAGGCTTCTCCATCCATGGGATTTTCCAGGCAAGAGTACTGGAGTAGGGTGCCGTTGCCTTCGCATCCTAAGTTAGGGACTAGTAAATACAACACACACACACACACACAATGCCTTAGATGAACAGCAAGAAAAAAGAACTTTAAATTCTCTTTAGAAGAATGTACCTTCATGAAAAGGCTTGGACAACCTCCATAAATAATTTTTATAAGGACAATGATTAGCACTAAGCTTGCAAGTGCAGATACCATGAACTGGAGTCGCAGCACCGACCCCAGGATTTCAGATATGGGAATTATCAGACTTAGATGATAAAAACCACTATACTTACTGCCTATTAAAGAAATAAAGATGGGTTTGAAAATTTCAGCAGAAAACACAAAAATATAGAAGCAATATTTTCTAGAATGATATGGAACTTTGACTTCTAGAAATGAAAGTTACTCTGTGAAAAATGAAAGTGTTAGTCCATCAGTTGTGTCCAACTCTGTGACTCCATGGACTGTAACCCACCAGGTTCCTCTATCCATGGAATTTTTCAGGCAAGAATACTGGAGTGGGTAGTTATTCCCTTCTCCAGACGATCTTCCAGACTCATGGATCAAACCCCAGTCTCCCCAACTGCAGGCAGATTCTTTACCATCTGAGCCACCAGGGATGTTATAACTGAAATTAAAAGCTCAGAGTGTAAATCTGGCTGCAGATTGAACCTGACAGAATAGAGAAATAATGTCAGTAATAAACATAATTGGGAAACTCATATGCTTAGAAATCAAGAAATATACTTCCAGGTTAATGATGGATCAAATAAGAAATCAAAATAGAAATTTTAAAATATTGTTAGAAAATGATAATAAAATAATAGCCTATGTTAGAAATAGAGAATAATTGGAAATCAATCCGCTACACATTCACTTCCAGAAGTTAAAAAGAGTACCGGAGATATTAATTCAAGGAAAGTAAAAAAATTAAACAAGTAAGAAATCTGTAACAGCAAATTTTAATGAAATAGAAAGCAAACATATAATAGAAAGGATCAATGATACTAATTATTTAAGAAGATTTATAAAACTGGCCTGCTTGTAGAAAAGACATAAAATAAACAAATAAACAGTATCATTCACTTGGTGTAAGCTCATTACCTGTGTTCAGCTATAAAGTAAAAAAGAAAAGAAAAAGAAACTATTTTAAACAAACAACATACTAAAAATATTATTTCTAAGATTGCACCAAACAAGTAAGGTCCAATTAAGGATTATGTGCTAGCTGATAATTAGCTGAGACCAGCGTTTTCTTATTATGCATCTATAAATTTATGATGCTTGTTCAATTTAAATATAACTTTCACATACATCTAAGAAGCATATTATATATGAACACAGGACAACAGGCAGGCAGGCAGGGGAACAGTCTCAGGCTTCCATGATTTGTCATCCTTCAATGCCTCTAAGCATCTAGGCCTTTTTCTCAGCAGATTGCTATGAATCTCTGTGAACCTGATCTACTAAATCAGGGGTCCCAATCTCTGGGCCTCAGACAGTACCTCCTGTCAGATTAGGGGCAGAATTAGATTAGAAATAAAGTACACAATAAATGTAATGCATTTGAGACATCCTGAAACCATCCCTCTGCCCCTGGTCCAAGGAAAAGCTGTCTTCCATGAAACTGGTCCCTGGTGTCCATAAGGTTGGGGATCACTGCACTAAATCTTGAAGTCAGCTCTACCTCCTTCCCAGTTTTTATCTTTTTAAAGCTCTCATAGACCCAGGTGAATGATTATCTACTGGTAAAACTTCACAAACTATACATTAAAGTAGAAAGGTGGGTGGCCTCTTGTCAATCCCACCTTTCTGCCCTTGAATCCCAGTTACCAGGAGCGCGGTAGGGGGCAGGGGACAGATTTTGGAAGCATATGTTTCCAGCCTCTTCTGAATAATGGGAAACCTTTTTCAACAGATCACCAACATCTTAAAGGGTTTCCAGAACTGCATGATACCCCCAGAATTAAATAAATTACACGTGCGGTTATAAGAAAGTTAAGTACTTCTGTATCCACATCATTAGTCATCGAAATTCTTGTTGGGAGTAACAGCCCAGCCCCACAGGTCAGCCACTTCACGTTTCCTTAGCACTTCCACTGTTTTTTAAACACCCGCTTCTTGATTTATGACTGTACCGTGGCCTCAGCCTGGACCTAATAAGGCAGCACGTACCACCCCCCGATCCGAGTGACACACACATTCCCTTGCACCAATTTAAGTCATCCCATATGTGGGCTCTCGCCTTTTCTTCTGCTGTCTGGAAGTTCATGAAAGCAGGTGACCAGTGTTGCAAGCCAAGGACCATCACTTCAGCATGAAGACTTTCAGCAAATGATTCTTACTTCTCCACTAATTTCAGCCACTCAACATTCTTGAAGCTTTTTTGGCTGCTTCTAATTTTCCTCAAATTGGGCCACTTATTTCTACTGGGAATTCTCCCCCTGTTTTTACCCTGAGGGCAAGAAATTGTTTTGCACTCCATTCCTAAAGTCACTACCCATATGATGAGTCCCAGATCACACTCTACAGGAATCCTTTCCCACCCCCACCTCCATTCAAGACTTTCAGACACTACCATGAGTTGTGACTGGATCTAGGTCAGATCCATATTGTGCGTTATACCTGGAACATATTTGGCATCCATAGAAACTCTACTAACTTTTTTTGCATATCTATTATATTCTAGTTGGGATTCCTTGGTGGCTCAGATAGTTAAGAATCTGCCTACAATGCAGGACACCAGGGTTCGATCCCTGGGTCAGGAAGATTCCCTGGAGAAGGGAATGGCAACCCACTCTGGTATTCTTGCCTGGAGAATTAGTTGAACAGAGGAGCCTAGTGGGCTATAGTCCATGGGTTCACAAAGAATTGGACATGACACAGCGACTTTCACTTTCACTTATATTCTGGTTACTGTATCAGGAGCTAGGGATACCCTGATTAATAAGACCATCAAATTACTCCCAGTCTAGCAGATGAAGATAATACAAGCATACACATAGCCATAATACTACATGATGAGTCTATGATGAAGAGCTCAAAGGACAACTCATGGTGATGTGTAGAAGGCTTCAACCGAGCATGTGTCTTGAGTTGGCCTTGAGTTCCTTGGAGGAGAAGGGAGTGCTATAGGTTCTGCAATGGGAAGAGCACAGGTTAAGGCTCAGGGATGTGATCCTGGTATGGTGGAAGAGTGGAGAGAATAGAACACACAGGACAGATGTGTGACATGCCAGCCAAGAAGGGTGTGAAGGTCAGGGTAGCAGTGACCTACTCTTTTAGTGAGATTTCTTCAGAGATTTTAGTAGACGAATGGCAAGATTAGCCCTGAATTCCAGATAGATTGCAATTGTAAGGCCAGTGTTTCAATGAATACTTTAACATTAAAGCGGGGACAGTGGTGCCAAGCAAGCCATTTGGGAAGTTGGTTTTCCAGTCCAAGCAAGACCTCATTGAGGGACAGCTACATTGGAAGAATTGACAGCTCTGGGAGATTTATTGAATATGGGAAGGGAGTAAAAGGAAAACCCTAAGAAATTAAAATAATTAATAATGGATAAATAATCTAATAATTTTAATACCCACTTTAATACAGGCATCCCCTTGGCACATCGTCTTCCCCAAAATATGACTGAAGGAACTCCAGTAACCTCTGGCAGACTTAGGTCAGCTCAGGAAGTTCTCCTAGACCCAGCAGAGGAGAAAAAAACACATGGCCATTGTGGACAAGTGAAATGTCTGGTTTGACCTGGGGCAGGACAATGTCTTCCATTCCCTCACTTGTTCTATTTTTCCTTCATGGTCAGTTCAATCTAGGAGAGTTAGAGGAGGGAAAACATCCTCAAATGAGATCTTGAAGGATGAGCAGGAGTTTGACAAACAAAAATCGAAGGATGACATCTCAGACAGAGAATTGCTTCTTTCTGGCTCTTCCATCCATCTGTCCAAACCAGTTCACAAGTCCATTCCTGAAATCTCATTTGTCTCAGCTTATTCTCAGCCAATCCTTATGAACAAAAGAGCATGAGGCCCACTCCTTCTTGAGGCTGCTCACCCAGACATCCCTGGCCCTTCCTCTCTGCCCCTCAGGCACAACACACTGATCTAATCTTATGGATTGAAACTGCTTAGAGCATATACTCATCTGTGCATCCCCATAGCCAAAGAAGTGATATTTCTCTATTGGCCAGGCCAGCTTGGTGACAGTACCACCCCTCTGGTCAGTGTCAGCAGAACCACATGAAACAGCTTCCACACAGGAAGGGTGAGCTGTACTATTAGACATATTAGGTTGGCCAAAAAGATAGGTCAGGTTTTTCCATATCATCTTGTAGAGGTCTCCAACTTCTGAACTGTAGACAGGTGTCTCCTGTTAGATCAGCCACAGTGTTATATTAGAAAGAAAGTGCCCAAAAAATGTCACGCATTTGAATCATCCTGAAATCATGCCCCCTGACCCTGGTCCCTGGAAAAATTGTCTTCCACAAAGTTGGTTCCTGGTGCCATGAAGATCGGGGACCACTGATTAACAGAAAACCTGAACTAAATTTTTGGCCAGTGGAATAGAATAAACTGCAGGGATTTGAAAGCAGCAACTACTCTTTGCAGTAGTGGTATTATTCCTATTCAGAGAAAGCCAATTCAGAGGTTAAGTGCCTTGCAAGCATCATCATTCATTCGTCAATTCAATCATCACTTCCTGAACTCTTACTGTATGTTAAGCACTGTGCTAGGTCCTTGGAATCAAGTTGTGAAGAATACAAGCAAAGATTCCACTCTACTGAAGCTTGAATCCCACTAAGCAAGGATATCAGTGCAGTAACATTAAGAAATTAGTTGCATACTAAGATGGTGATAGGAGAAAAAACAGCATATGTGGAATCCCCTTCAAGTACCTCATGCTTGGTTGGAGGCAAATACAAAGGCATGATAATAATGGAAATGGCTGAGATGTTTCAGTGAATTTTAGGTCGGGCATTCTGCTAAAGTTGTGAAGGTCTTAACCTCTGAGGTTTGTATTTCTGTCCTCACTTTACAAATGAAGAAATGGGCACAGAGAGGTTGTGTGGCTTGTCCAAGATCACACACATGTGATCTGTTTCCGAGCTCTGTAATATTTCATGACTTGGCTTCAATGGGCTGCAAGTTGATCTGGGGGTGGAGGAAGGGCCAGGAGAAGACAGAATACAGTTCCAGACCATACTGTGTGTTGGACACTGAAAATAATGAGGGAAGGTTTCCAGAGGAAGACGAGGGCTTTGTGAGTGGGGTTTGTGTCTAAAGCCTTTCTGGAGAAAGTCAGAACTGAGTTGGCTGGAGCGTTGACCTGTTATAAGATGTACACACTGCTGTATTCAAAATGGATGACCAACAAGACCTACTGGATGGCACATGGAACTCTACTCAATGTTATGTGCCATTCTGGAAGGGAGAGGGTTTTGGAGGGGAATGGATACATGTATATGTATGGCTGAGTTCCTTCACTGTTCAACTGAAACTATCTCAACATTGTTAATCAGTTATACCCAGATATAAAATAAAGAGTCTAAAGTTTGAAAAAAAAAAAAATGTGAGCCTTGACATTGTAACTGCAAGGCTGCTTCTTGGGTCTGAACTGTGGTCCAATGGGCTTAAGGGGGATTTGTGTGAGACAAGAATCTTTGTCAGCCTTAATATTGCATATTGCAGAAGTTGCCTAACCTTGGCAATAAGTAGGACTTACACTCCCAACATTTAAAGTGTCCTTATCAAGTATTATGCAGTGTTCACAGCACTTTACTTGTGTTAAATAATGTCATCATCACAGGTACTACCCGATAAGGCCATTTGTTACATTTGTTATCTATTACTGTGTAACAAATTACCCCAAATCTTCATGCCTTAAAATAACATGTGTTTATTATCACAGTGTCTGGGGGTTAAAAATCAAGGCCCAGCTCAGCTGGGTCCTGCAGCTCAGAGTTTCTCACAGGGCAGCATCAGTTCTCAGGCATGGGCACATCATCTCATTCAGTTGAGCAGGCTTGCTCAGTGGGTGTTAGTAAGATTCCGTCCCTCGTCCCTCAGTGACTCCTGGCTGGAAGGCATCCTTAACTCCTTGTCTTCTAGGCCCTTTGACATACATCTGGCTCCTAAAGAGAGCAAGCAAGAGAGAGTGAGAGTCAGCAAGGTGGAAGTCACAGCCCTTGAAAACCTAATTTCACATACCGATGGCCAAAAGGCACATGAAAAGATCCTCAGCCTCACTAATTATTAGAGAAATGTGGCTCAAAACTACAATGAGGTATCACTGCCCACTGGTCAAATGGACATCATCAAAAAGTCCACACATACTAGATTCTGGAGAGGGTGTAGAGAAAAAGGGACCCTCCCACTTTTTTGGTGGGATTGTAAATTGGTACAGCCATTATGGAGAACAGTATGGAGGTTCCTTAGAAAACTAAGAATAGTGGTAACATATGACCTGCAATCCCATTCCTGGTCATATATCCAGAGAAAACCACAATTTGAAAAGACACACACACACCCCAGCATTCAGTGCAGCACTCTTTACGATAGCCAGGGCATGGGAGCAACCTAAATGTCCATTGACAGATGAATGAATAAGGAAGACGTGGTACAGATTTGCAATGGAATCTTACTCAGCCATAAGAAAGACTGAAATAAACCTATGTGCAGCAAAATGGATGGACCTAAGGACTGTCATACTGAGTGAAGTAAACCAGAAAAAAATATATATCATGTGCTACAGCTTATATGTAGAATCTACAAAAATATATAAATTGTTTCTATAATGATGGCTTGAATTCTATTGGATATTGGGGAAAATAGTTATACTCAGCTCTGGATAATGCAAAATTTTTGATTTATATAACATTTCAGTGTGTCCTTTGTTATCAGTCCTTCTAATGCAACTTAGCCATCCTTATTTTGCAGGATATGAATCAGTCATGAATTTGCATCACAGTTTAATTCAGTGGAAGTCTAATCTTTAAAACAAAACAAAAAAACCCTAATCTCAGAACAAGAAACCTATTACTTTATCCTAGTCATTAGAAGTGAGTCACTAGATCCAGCCTTCATTCTTCAGAAGGAATTACACAAGGACATGGATCCCAAGAGACGAAGATCACAGGGGACATCTGAGAGGCCTGCCTAATACTAATGACCCTCATTCTGTATGAGGGGAAAGTGAAGCACGGTGTTTAGAGAACCCCCTTTAAGGTCTGAACTAAAATGATGGAAGGAAGATATGAAGCTGGGCAATCTGAATCCAAGATGCTCGTTGTGCTGGTCAGGATGGTGTCCAGATGTCACAACCTGTGCTTCAAGAAAGATAAACTTCCCTCTTCTTCAGTTATTATCACTGCCAGGGGGCTTGAGCCAAACTCATCTTACTGTAACAGAGAGTAATCTGAACTTCTAGTTTGCTATGACCAACCTAGACAGCATATTAAAAAGCAGAGACATTACTTTGCTGACAAAGGTCCATCTAGTCAAAGCTATAGCTTTTCCAGTAGTCATGTATGGATGTGAGAGTTGGACTATAAAGAAAACTGAGCACTGAATAATTGATGCTTTTGAACTGTGGTGTTGGAGAAGACTCTTGAGAGTCCCTTGGACTGCAAGAAGATCCAACCAGTCCCTCCTAAAGGAAATCAGTCCTGAATATTCATTGGAAAGACTGACGCCGAAGCTGAAACTCCCATACTTTGGCCACCTCATGCAAAGAACTGACTCACTGGAAAAGACCCTGATCCTGGGAAAGATCAAAGGCAGGAGGAGAAGGGGATAACAGAGGGTGAGATAGTTGGATGGCATCACCAACTCGATGGACATGAGTTTGAGCAAGCTCCAGGAGTTGGTGATGGACAGAGAAGCCTGGTGTGCTGCAGTCCATGGGGTCGCAAAGAGCCAGACATGACCAAGTGACTGAATTGAACTGAGCTTGCTGCAACCTGAACTCAGATGAGCAATACTGTGGCCCTGTTGGAGCAGAGGGTGACGGCCTTTGGAGGATGGGTGCATAGCAAAGAAAACACTAAATGCCCAGTTGAGGCTGTCTCAGGGCCTGGGACTAGTTTTTACCCCTATGGGTGAGCATTCTCCTCTCAGCTTTACAGAGTGCTTTCATTTCAACCTGTCTTAGTCTGAGGCTTTCTGTGACCTGTCCATTCTGAAGAAAACTTTCCACACCATCACTCTTCATCTCATTTTCAGGTTTTATTTTATATTTCTTCTGATTGAAAACTATTTTATTAGCTTAATAGATAAATATTGATTAATTTTGTTGATAATCTGATCCCCCTTCCAGAACATATGACCCATGAAAAGGAAACCCAGTCTGTCTTATTCACCCCCATGTCCCTAGAATTTCATCTTGTTGTTCAGTTGCTCAGTTGTGTCTGCCTCTTTGCGACCCCATGGACTGCAGCATGACAGGCTTCCCTGTCATTCACCATCTCCCAGATCTTGCTCAAACTCATGTCCATCAAGTTGGTGATGGCATGATGCCATCCAACTATCTCATCCTCTGTCCTCCCCTTCTCCTGCGTTAAATCTTTCCCAGCATCAGTATCTTTTCCAATGAGTCGGCTCTTCACATTAGGTGGCCAAAGTATTGAAGCTTCAGCTTCAGCATCAATCCTGCCAGTGAATATTCAGGGTTGATTTCCTTTATGATTGACTGGTTTGATCTCTTTGCAGTCCAAGGGACTCTCAAGAGTCTTCTCCAACGTGACAGTTCAAAAGCATTAATTCTTCAGCACTCAGCCGTCTTTATGGTCCAACTTTCACATCTTACATGACTACTGGAAAAACCATAGCTTTTACTGTACAGACCTTTGTTGGCAAAGCAATGTCTCAAAGCACTTCATGTAGAAGGAACTTAATAGATGCTTTCAGATTAATTTGCCGCATATATAGCAAGCTGAGGATTAATTGGTACCCAGGTTGTATAAAAAATACATTCATGCTACAAAACATAGTGATTTGATATTTCTATACATTTCAATATGATCACCAGCATAAGTCTACTTATGCTCTGTCACCATATGGAGATATTATTGACTCTTCCCCCACATTTCAACCCATGACTCATTTATTTTGCAGCTGGAAGTTTGTACCTCTTTCTGTTTCTTTCCTCCCCATTGTTAACACCTATTTGTTCTTTGTATCTATGACTCTGTTTCTGCTTTGTTATGTATGTTTATTTGTTTTGTTTTTTAGATTTCACATATGAGTAAAATCATACAGTTTTGTCTTTCTCTGTCTGTTGTACTTCACTTAGCATAATACCCTTATGCTAGGCTATTTCTAGGTCCTTTCATGATGTTGTTAATGGTAAGATTTCATTATTTTTGTGGCTGAGTAATATTTCATTGTGTATATACCTATATGTATGTGTGTGTATATATATATATATATATTTGCATGTGTATCACTTTGTTATCTATTCATCATTTGATGGGCACTTAGATTACTTCCATATCTTGGCTATTGCAAATAATGCTGCAATGAATATAGGAGTGCATGTGATATGTGTGTGCTTAGTCAATCAGTCATGTCCCGACTCTGCGACCCCGTGGATGGTAGCCCACCAAGCTCCTCTGTCCATGGAATTCTCCAGGCAAGAATACTGGAGTGGGTAGCCACTCCCTTCTCCAGGGGATTTTCCTGACCCAGAGATAGAACCTGATTCTCTTGCATTGCAGGCAGATTCTTTATCACTGAGCCACCAGGGAAACCCATAGGAGGGCATATATCCTTTTTAATTAGTGTTTTAAGTTTCTTTGGATAAAAATCAAGGAGAGGGATTGTGAAAGAGATTATATGGTAGTTCTATTTATATTTTTTGAGGAACTCTCATGCAGTTTTACATAGTGACTAAACCTGTTTTAACTTACACCAACAGAGCATGAGAGTTGTCTTTTCTCCATGTCCTTGTCAGCTTTTGTTATTTGGTTGTCTCTTTGAAAATAGCCATTCTGATGGGTATGAGGTTATATCTTTAGCACAGTGTTGGAGTTCAGTTATAATTCAAAAACAAATGAACAGACAAACTCAAAAAGAGATCAGATTTATGGTTCCCAGAGGGAGAGGGTATGTGGCAAGGAGTAGGATGAATGCAGTCAAAAGATACAGAGTGTCAGTTATAAGTAAGCATTAAGGATGCAGTATACAGCATGACAAATATCATTCACACTGCTGTATGTTATATATGAAAGTTGTTAAGACAGTAAATCCTAAGAGCTGTCATCACAAGGAAAAGTATTTTGTTCTATTTCTTGAGTTGCATATGTATATAAGCTGGTAGATGTTCGCTAAAGTTATCATGGCAACCCTTTTATGATGTGAGTGAAGTCACTCTGCTAAGTCGCTTCAGTCGTGTCCAACTCTGTGCAACCCCATAGACGGCAGCCCACCAGGCTCCCCCGTCCCTGGGATTCTCCAGGCAAGAACACTGGAGTGGGTTGCCATTTCCTTCTCCAATGTGTAAAAGTGAAAAGTGAAAGTGAAGTCGCTCAGTCATGTCCGACTCTTAGTGACCCCATGGACTGCAGCCTACCAGGCTCCTCCGTCCATGGGATTTTCCAGGCAAGAGTACTGGAGTGGGGTACCATTCACTCACTCAGTCGTGTCCAATTCTTTGTGACTCCATGGACTGTAGCCTACCAGGCTTCTCCATCCAAGGGATTTTCCAGGCAACAGTACTGGAGTGGGTTGCCATTGTAAGTCAAATAACTACGCTGTACACTTTAAACTTATACAATGCTCTATGTCTATTGCATGTCAATAAAACTGGAGGAAAAAAAATAGATTTATAAGGAAGAGATAACTCATTTGAAAAACTGACTAGGAATGTGAACAGGAATTTCCAGAAGTAGAACCCTGAAATGGAATGAATTTGAGAGTCCTACCAATAAAATAAGAAGCTACAAATCCATTTCTATTTGATGAGTGGAAATTAAATGGTCTCACAATTATCGAAGGTAGTGGGAAACAGAAACAGTTATGAGTCGCTGGGAGAAAGGTAAAGCGGGATCTTCTACTGAGGAAAGAAAATTGGCATTAAGGAACGAAATTACAAATGAGCATCCTTTCTGGCTCTGCAATTCCACACCCAGATGTATATTCTAGAGGAATTTTGAAAGATACGCACAGGAAAACACATCCAAGAATATTCATTGCAGCATTGCTTTCAACAGTGAAAATTGGAAAACACTCAAATATCCATCTATAAATAAATACAGTGTACTGTATATGTAAATTATATTCATCTGCTAAAAAGAATGGCCCACATCTATATATACAAATCTCAAAAACATATGTTATCTTCCACTTCTGGTTATACACAGTAGCACTAGCAAACCATTGTTCTAGCTGAGAACAATAAGACAAGTAGATAAAATAAAAGGCAGTATAAAACTACTATAGAAGCCAAGACTTAAGGGGCGAAGTTGTGTGCACAGTTTTCGACTCTGCTTTGATCTGGTGCAATTGCCAATTTGGGGGTGGGGGGGGAGTGGGCAGGAAGACAGTCTGCAAAGCCTGGCAGAGAGTAGTTGTTAAGAGTCTGGGGAGATAAACATTGAAGTTCAGAACTCCTAAAGCAGCCAGGACACAAAGGGCCATGTTTCTAGAGAGACTAGAGACATAGGGAAATGACACCGTACTCAATGGGAACTTGACCATAAGGAAACTGACATTACAGTATTGTTATGGGAACTGAATAAAATAAATGTGCCTAACAGGATGACTTTTGGGAAATGATTTTCCCCCAAAGAGATAATGGGGTATATCAAATGTAAGAATGGTGGATCTTTAGAAGATACATGGCTGAGTAAATCATATATAAAATTCTCCAGAAGTGAAAGTTGTGAGTTTTAATCCTGATTCTAGTCTTTTTCCTCTATTCCTTTCTCTAAACTTCCACATTATTTTGTATATTTCACAATACAGTAAAAAGTTTAATGAATTGATAGTATACAAAAAGATAAAAATTCAAAATTACTCCACTCTCTAAAATTTATAAAAATTGAGAATAGCATAATGATCAATAGTGCTGAATTACTTGTAAACACTGTTTTCACTATTGTTCCATGTCAATGCTATGTACATCAGCACATGCAAATTCCTCACCTCTCCATTCTGCTGTTTATCTAAGCAAGTGGGGTGGAACACCCTTCCTGCCATTTCATTCATTACTCAGTGTTCTTATAATGTAAGTATTTTTTTCTATATCTTTTGTCAACTCTGTCCAAATGTACATTAAGTGGTCAGGATGGTGCTTTGGCTGACAAACATTCCTGAGAAGAATAACATGAAATAGATTTAGATGTGATAAAATACTATGAAGATGATCCAATATCTGCAAGGATAACTCAAGCAGCTGATTGAGACTTGATTTAGGAAAGGACCAGAGATGACCTGAAGAAAAAAAATTAACAAACTTCTTTTAGTTTTCTAAAAATATTTATTTATGAATTTAATGTTTTAAAGTAAATTCAAAAGCAAAAAAAAATTAGTTTTTCTTTTCTTTTTTCTTTTTGTTTTTACAGTACTGATAGATTTGTAATTCTCAAAAGTCCAACCTTTCTGCTTTTATGCCTATAAGAAAACTGCGTGTGCTAGTTACTTAGTCATGTCTGACTCTGTGGCCACATGGACTGTAGCCTGTCAGGCTCCTCTGTCCATGGAAGTCTCCAGGCAAGAATACTGGTGCAGACTGCCATTTCCTTCTCCAGGGGATCTTCCCAATCCAGGGATCAAACCTGGGTCTCCTGCACTGCAGACAGATTCTTTACCACTGCACCACCTGGAAAGCGCTATACGAAAATGAGTTTGGATTATTCACATTTGTAATTGTGGGAAGTCTCCCTGATAGTTCAGTTGGTTAAGAATCCACCTGCAATGCAGGAGACCCCAGTTCGATTCCTGGGTTGGGAAGATCCACTGGAGAAGGGATAGGCTATCCACTCCAGTATTCTGGCCTAGAGAATTCTGTGGACTCTGTAGTCCATGGGGTCCCAAAGCTTCGGGACATGATTGAGGGACTTTCACTTTCAAATAACAGATCACTTGCATAGAAAGGGGTGGCCCTCTACTGACTGCCATATTGGTTTTTATAACTCAGGCCCACAGCTCTATGTTGATGGCCTGTTTTCTACCTGGGAAGACACCTGGAAAGCAGTCATCCTGGCTTCTCTATTTGTGCCCTTCCCTGCACCCAGGTCCAGGGCCCAGGCTGTTCTCAGGCTGGGGAGGTTTCCAAAATCCCTCCAAGACTGGTCAGTCCATGGGGGACTGTGAGGCCAGCATGATTCCCATACCTCCCAAGCCTGGGGGACCAGCCTAAGATTGCAGGGCTCCTGATGAGGCAAATAAAACTGGATAAACGTTGAGCAGTTCAAGTCTAGGATTTGCTCTGTGAGGCGGTGAAAGCTCAGTGCAAAGGACGGCAGTGTTCCAAACCCTGATAATTCCAATATGTTTCTCAAACTTTGCAGAGAATTCCACCTCTAGCCAGGCGCTCACGACAACCTTGAGAAAAGGCAGCGTTACCCTTGGACGTGACTTTGCCGGGAGAGTCAGCCCACAGCGCATGTGAAATGGTTCAGGCTGAGAGGCAGGGAGACATAAATGCAACTAGGAGCTAGGGGCTCGGCCCTTCCCCTCAGAGCCTGCAGAACAATTTCCCTCTTTTGGCCTTGATTTCCTCATATGCAAAATGCAGGCCCTGTGGGATTATTTCTGAAACCCCGCTTTCCTTTATGGTCACAGGAAAATAAAAAGGAGCTATCCACCGCCCCCAAAAAGTTGAACATAAATTTTACAGCACACCAAAACCCACAATAAGCATTCCTTCTAGCACTGCTCCCGGCTACCTCAGGCTTGGAAACACTCGGAGATCTTCCCCGTGCTTCCCATTTTATGATTTGAACTTGACGGAGTCCAGAGAAAAGGAAGAAAATGTATCCCTCTTTTCAGGACCATCTCTCTGTCTCCACGTGCTCAGCTGTAAAATGAGAATAACAATCATTACCATAAGGAAATACTTATCTCCAAGGGATATGGGGAAAGTTCATGAGATAATGGGTCCTGAAGCTGCCAGGAGGGGTGGAAGGGGAGCAGGCACCCCCACCCTGAGGTATAGTAACTCTTTCAGGGTCAGAGTGAACTGCTCTGGGGATCAAGTTGGGAGCATCAAAAGTGTGGAATGGCAGCTCAGTTTTTGTTAAAACTCCAGGGAGTTGGTCCCCTATTTTTCCCCACACCTGATGGAAGATGCCAGAATCAGAGACCCCCAGGGCCTCCTGCCTGGACAGTCCTCTCAATGGCAATAGTCTGGAAGACACAATATGTGGATATTTCCCCCCAGTATAGCTGCTGGTGAGTTTGTGTTAAAAGAGCCAACTTTTGTAAGCCAGAATTGCATCTCACTGCCCTCCAGTCATTTCGGGGCACCCAGACCAATGTTGGGAGAAGTTTGTTTTATTTTTAGATGTGTATACTGCCTTGCCTTTCACCCATGGAGAACTGGAATCCTTTTGGCCTGTGGCCACACAGATGTCCTTAGGGCCTCACCATCTCTGTACTATATCCACTCACACCTGAATCATTGCATTAACCCTTCTCAGGACCCTCTGATCCTCAATGCTCATTCTTCCCTGTGTGCCCTGCCAGCTCCAAACACCAAGCACCCTGTAGCACCTCCCAATTCAGACAGTCAGCTCACCTCTCCTTCTGTTTTCCTCTCGCTTTTGCTACACCGGGGCTTTCAAATGCAACATTCTGCTCATCCACCATAATGACCTTTTGAGCAAGATAGACACCTCTATGATCACTCCTACCTTGAATATTATAAAATTGAGGTCCAGACAGTGGCTTTCCCTAACTCAGAGCATTATTGATGCCAAGACCAGAACTCAGATCCAGGACTCATGAATCTAAAGCCAAGGCTCTGTGTCTGCATCATGGCCTTCCTCTCTCAGTGTTTTCCAGGCCTTACTCAGTATCAGAGTTATCAGTGAAAGATAAAAAAGATAATAAGAGTAATAATCCCAAGTCATCCCTGGAGATTCTGATTCTGTAGGTCTAGGGACTGGGGATGCATGTGTGCGTGCTCAGTCACTAAGTCGTGTTCGACTCTTTGCAACTAGGGATATGTGTTTTCAGATGGTGATACCATGGTTCATCCCAAGATGAAAGCCACTGTTCCATTATGTAAAGATTGTCCTAACTGTCTTGCCTCGCTAGCTCTACTTCACATCTCTTCCTGATATCCAGCTTGGGTCAGGCGAGGCTGGTCAATTCACTGTGTTCTGAATTTCCCTCAAGCTGTCTGGCTTCTACTCCTGCGTTACTGTGGGACCCTCTGCTTAGAAAGTCCCTTCCCCCCGCCCCCCCCCACACACACACACCCCAGATCCTTTCTCCCTTCTCAAGAATTCTCCTTCCAGGGCTTCAATCAATCCTGCTCCTTCTGTTAACCCTGCCATGAGTATACAAGGCCACGGGGGATAAGTCCTGTGTGGAATCTTTAGCACACTTGCAGCCTGAAGCATTTATTTTGGCATTTATCACTGATGGCCTTGTGTCGCTACAGATACTTTTTATAGGTTACTCTGTGGCTACAAAGGGAGTGCAAGAAGCACAGACGAAATATGTGTTGAGACCTAGGAGCAGAGCATTCAAGGTCAAGGATGTCGGGTCTCTGCTCCGGGTCTACCAGCTACGGGGTACTTGAGCAGAGCGTGGTTTGTTTCCTTACTGTTGTTTCTGGTTCTGTTGTTGGATTTGTCTTTGAGCTACAGCTATCACCATCATAAAAAATATTAGTTGCTCAATTCTCCCAAGATTATGCCTCAGAAAACACCTAGCATCACTGCTGGCCTCTGAAGGGCTCTCAATATTTTACAGGCCTCAAACTGAGACCTTAATCCAAGCCTTCTGTCCAATTTCATTCTCATTATACCACACAGATTCCAAGAACTGGATTTTTCAGAGGAAACTGCAACTTGAAATGTGACTTATCACATCAAAAGTCAGGAGAATCCCAGCTCTTCAAACCCCTGTAGATTGTGTTGAACAAAAAGATGAGCAGATGGACTATAATTGTGAAGTTCTGAGGAGTGATGCAGAGAGGAAGAAGGCCTGAGCACATCAGATAAGGGGAGCTGGAGGAGACTTCGGTAAAGATGCGATATTTAGATGTGGAGGTTGGAGGGAATAACTAATGTCTTGTCTTCTCTCACCCCACCTCCACCATTCAGAGCCAATTAAAGCAAGAAAAAGTAGAAACCAGAATGAAGGAGATTATACCTTGCAGCCTAAAGCCTGGGAAGCCTGCTGAGGGCAGGCCTGAGTCTGTAGGGTCATGTATTTACCTTCCTCCCACTGGATCTTTGCTGCTTCAGCCCAGTCCTGCCCCAGTGGGGGAACAAGCACAGAAAACAGGCCATCCGACCTGGCCTCTGAGCCCTGGCCTGGGTGAGGGGGCAAGTAGTTCAGTTCACTCAGTTGTGTCCAACTCTTTGTGACTCCATGGACTATAGCAGCCAGGCCTCCCTGTCCATCACCAACTCCCAGAGTTTACTCAAACTTACGTCCATCAAGTCAGTGATCCCATCCAACCATCTCATTCTCTTTTGTTCCCTTCTCCTCTTGCCTTCAATCTTTCCCAGCATCAGGGTCTTTTCAAAAGAGTCAGGTCTTCACACCGGGTGGTCAAAATATTGGAGTTTCAGCTTCAGCAACAGTCTTTCCAATGAACATTCAGGACTGATTTCCTGATTGGATCTCCTTGCTGTCCAAGGGACTCTCAAGAGTCTTCTCCAACACCACAGTTCAAAAGCATCAAGGAGGAGCCCTACAAAACGAGGAGGAGGTTGGGGCCAAGCCCAGTGTGCTGAGGCCCTGGTCCCAGTCACTCCTCTTCTCTAAGGAGAAAGGGTGAGAAATGGAGAGAAGTGCTGAAGTGCAACCCTCTTGTTGCACATTTACCTAAAATATAAGGTAAGAAACATGCAATTAAGTTTCTCTAGCCTTTCCTCTCCTGGAGAGGATGGTGAAACTCACCAAATTGCCTCTCCCTCTTTATGAAAATACGAGGAGCATATAAACATTTCTGTCTGAAAAATGTTCATTACTGTAGCAGGCAGACATTGCAGGAAAAAAAAATAAATTCAGGCAGAAAAAATCATACGGATAAAAGCTTAATGTGAGAAACGTGGGACATGCTCAGGGAAGGGGTGTGCTTCGGGGTGCCTGAAGCCCAGGAGCTTATAAGGAAGTGGGGGAGGATAAGGCAAGAGAGAGATTGCCAGATTTGGAGAGCCTCGAATTCCAGGCTTAGAGGTTGACTTTGATCATTAGGCAGTGCAAATCCATCCCTCTTATTAGAAACATAACTCCATGCATCTGCCTTCACCAGAGCAGGGAGCAGGGCTGGGTCCTGACAGGAAGAGCTGGCCTCGGCTACCCTGTCCACTTTACCTGCTCATGGGCAATACTAGGTGTGCCCCCTCGCCTCCAGGATGAAATCATGCTGCACTTTTACCTAAAATATAAAGTAGGAAACACGCAACTAAGTGTTGTTGTTGTGTTAGATACGGAAACAAAAGACATGCAGACGAGTGACTGAGAGTGGGGTCCACTTCAGGGGTTTGGAGGAGGCAGGGCACAGAGAACAGCTTGTGGAGAGTCGTCCCCGTGATTCATCACCCCAGGTCCACCCTAAGGATGGGGCTGAGCTCAGGGTGGAAGGGTGCAAAGAAACAGGTAAACTGAGCTATGGACTCATTGACTCAAATCAGCGAGAGTGTCCGGGAAAAAACAAAGGTTGACTCCATAAATAGAGGCATGTTATTCAGACATAGAGAACCATGTCAATAATCCAATTCAACAAGCTGGTGTGAGAACTGTTCCTCCAGTTTCTCCCCAAAATGGAGAGTGTAAATACTTTATATTTACTCAGTTCAGTTCAGTTCAGCTGCTCAGTTGTGTCTGACTCTTTGCGACCCCACAGACTGCAGCACACCAGGCCTCCCTGTCCATCACCAACTCCTGGAGTTTACTCAAACTCATATCCATTGAGTCGGTGATGCCATATATTCACTCAGCACACTGCAATTTGCAAAGCCCTTTCTCGTGATATTAACTCATGGATCCTCACAAACAGTCCTGTGAACTGAGGAGAGCTGGGCCTAGAATCAGGCCTTGCTTCCCTTTGGCTCCATCAGAATCTTGTGGTTCTGGTGATGGGGTCTTCCTTGGAGGAAGATGACGCAGGGATTGATCATAAGCTCATTGAACCACCCTCCATATGGAGATCTGCAGTAGAGAAAGTTGCTAGGATCCTTAATTCTACATGATACCATCCATACATAACATCTCCACAGTGACTGAGTTTACCTAATCCAAAGTGGGTAAGTAGGCCTAAATATATATAAAAGTGAATGTCGAGTTACAAATCATGGCCCTTGCGTCAGAAGATATTTAAAATCATGTTTTAAAAAAATGTAATTTAAACCCCAAATACAGGGCATATGCCTTCCAGTTTAACATGGTCCCCACCATTCACTGCTGGCTCAGATGATAAAGAATCTGCCTGCAATGTAGGAGACCCAGGTTCGATCCCTGGGTTGGGAAGATCCTCTGGAGAAGGGAATGGCAACCCACTCCAGTATTCTTGCTTGGAGAATTCCGTGGACAGAGAAGCCTGGTGTGCTACAGTCTGTGGGGTCACAAAAAGTCAGACACGACTGAGCGACTAACACACACACAAACACACACCTTTCCCTAATGACTCCTGCCAGACCCACCTTCATTCAGTCATTGAGTCAACATATATTTATTGGGCACTTGCTCTGTGGCAGGAATGCCTTCATGATTATATTTACATTACCTGCCTCGACCCTGCAGACCTTTGAACAAGTGACCACCGCCCTACAGCAAGAGTGAGGGGGACTAAAGTTTGACCGTGTGTGTGTGTGTGTGTGTGCACTTAGTCACTCAGTTGCGGTCCCACTCTTTGAGACCACGTGGACTATAGCCCACTAGGCTCTTCTGTCTATGGGATTTTTCAGGAAAGAATACTGGAGTGAGTTGCCATTTCCTCCTCCAGGGGATCTTCCTGACCCTCGGTTTGAACCCACATCTCCTGCATCTCCTGAACTGGCAGGCAGTTTCTTTACCAATAAGCCACCTGGAAAGCCCAGATAATGTTTGACTAAAGTTCCTTTATTCATCTCAGTAATCTGAAGTTTGAGTTATTTCAAGGCTGGGACATTAAAACTATTGTCCACCACAGTCTCCAGAGACTGGTTTTTCTGAAGACTTCCTATTTTTCTCTCCGTATTCCCATGGTCAGTGTCAAAAGGTAGGGGGTTCCTCTTCCCAAAGTCCAACCAGGTGATTGAGGCCAAGACACTTTCAAGGAGCTTCCCACAAGGTGGCAGGAAGACTGGCCTGGACAATTGGTCATCTTGATCCCAAGCTCAGAGGTAGATCGCCTGTCTTTGTGGGGCTTTGGTTTCAGAGCCTGCCTGGGAGAACAAAAGAGATTTCAGTTGTCACATCTCTGCAGCCCCAAACTGCTCTCTTGTCTTTCTTGGCTGGCTTTCCCAGTGTGCTGTTTCCCATCAAGGACCTCCCCCCTCCTCCCCTCAGACGATTGGTTGAAATTAAATATCCTGGAATTACATTGAAAGGGGGGAGACGTTAACACAAAATTTTAATCAAAATACGAGCCTAACAGTTACCAGCCTTTGAAATGCGAAGCAGATACAGGGGGTCCACAGGGATGTCCCAACCTGTTTTCAGGTGTGAAGTTCACCAGGAAAGGAGCTGTGCCTGACAGAATTCCAAGTAAACCAGCAGCACGCTGCAAACTGGAGATTTCCAAATACAGCTGGACTTTCTCTCCCTTGCCCCTGTGTGTGTGTGTGTGTGTGTGTGTGTGCATAGACGCTCAGTCGTGTCTGACTCGTTGTGACCCCATGGCCTGCAGCCCACCAGGCTCCTCTGTCCATGGGGATGTCTCCAGGCAAGAATACTGGAGTGAGTTGTCATGCCCTCCTCCAGAGGATCTTCCCAGCCCAGGGATCGAACCCAGGTCTCCCTCATTGCAGGCAGATTCTTTACCATCTGAGTCACTAGGGAAGCCCCCTTTGTCCCTAACTCAGAACAAAAACTTCGCTGTGGTCACTGGAGATGACCCTCCAAAGAAGTCTGGATTTTTATTCCCGATTCCTACCGAGCGTTGGTCCATATGCAAGAATCCAAGGACCCGGAGGTTACATGAGCAGAAAAAAACCGGACAATGGGCTTCCATAGGGAGCTGAAATTTCTGGTACAAGAGCAGCCCAGAATGAATGAGGTGGGCATTGGCGCCCTCTGGTGGAAGAGATTCCACTAGACAGCCTGAATCATTTCTCCCTGGAATTAACTCTATAAATAGACAGATGATTTATTAAACAGATTTGAGGCTCATTTGAGGCGCTGGGCCATGATTGCTTCAGGGCTCAAAGAAGGGAGTGCTTAGGACCCTGCCTCTTATGCAAGCACCTGGACTTACTTAGCGAGTCACTAGCATGATCTACATTACAAGTGCATCGGACTGTTGGCTCAGCCGCTCCCAGCCAGGAGATGCCAAATTCCTCATATATAAAAGGAGCTTTAGTAACTCAAGCAAAATAAGCACACTTTTTCCCTCACTGCCTTCCCAGAGACCCAGGCGGCAGGGTTTCTGGGAGGATACACAATACCTTGTTACAAACAATGTAATGTTTTAAAAAGTATCTATCTGACAGCCTTGGCTAAAGCCAGATCTTCTATCTCGATTACTTCAATATGTCACATCCCTATCGCACCACAGCATCCAGGCTTTCAGAGCCAAGGCCCCTCTGTCTTGTCCAACCTTCCCATCTGGAAGCAATGAGCTTAATATTCTGGCTCTCCCCCCATAAAAGCTATGTCACAAAAAGTAGCAGCCTGTGAACTGCTTTATCCCCCCAAGACAGAGTGGAGCTCATTCTATTCCGTTACATTTTAAGACCGTCCCCAGCCCCTCCCCTCCCCTGCTGCCCTGCGTCCCCAGAAGGCCTGTAACACTCAGCCCAGGACCAGGAGGACAGAAGCAAATTGACAATCATTTACACTTTAATCTCGCTTTTGACATTTTGAGGGTCGCAGCTTAAAATACAGCAAGGGCTTAGGGACTCCCTCTGGACAGAAGTGTTTGCCGAAGAAGCAGCCTCCGTTTGCCAGCAGCCTACTGTTTCTGGTGGCCCGAAGGGGACCCACCTTTGGAGTCTGCCCTGCACTCCTCTCCCACACGCTGGCTCCTCAAGCTTCGCCTGGAAAGCCCTGCATGGCTTTGTTTGGTAGTTCAGGGTGATAATGACGTTTCCTCTAACACGTGCTTTCCTTACACATTGATTCAGTTCCTCCTTGAATTTTGGTTGAATACCTGGCATGTTCTTTTTGCTTTGCTCCCTGTTATGCTGCAAGGTCAGATGGGGTCCTGGCCTGAACAGGAGGTGAGCCCCAAATTCAGAGCAATTAGAACAGTGGTGCTCAAAGCACAAGGCGGATCCAGGGGGGTAGTTAAGTGTGCCATTTCCTGGCCACAGCCTAGACCTTATTGAATGTGAATCCTTGGGAGCAAGGAAGGCTCAAAGAGCTGCACGTTTAACAACTCTCCAGGTAACTTCGACACGCACAACAACCCGGAGACTCACTAAGTGATGTCAAGTGGGACAGCAGATGATGAAGTGTAAAAATTGAGAAGTCACGTGACCTGAAGGGAGCCCTTCAGTCTCTGCCTGCAAATGTTATCACGCTCTGCTCATCCTCTGGTCCCAGGGCTCTGAAAGATGAGCGCTAGTGGAAATTGCCCTGCAGCTGAGCTCTGACTTTGGCTACTTGACTGTTCTCCTTCAATTGGAAGCTCCTGGGATCAGAGGCCAGCCGACCTGCGTGGAGCCCCTGGGGAGGGAGGGGTTTGAAAGGGAGGCTCATCCAAGTTCCTTGTTTCGCAGGGAGGACACCAAGCCAGGAAGGGAAGTAGGCTGCCCAAGGTCCCACAGCCTCTCCAAATAAATGTGTGTAGGCTAAGGAGACATCAAGATGTGGGTATACGCCAACGCCATGTTTGTGAAGGCCCATGCTCTCCAACTTCTGCTGGCAGTGACGTTCACTCACTTTCACCAAAGACTTTTCAGACACGATCATCCAAGAGCCACTCCACCAGCAGGGCCTCGAGTGGCCCAGCGTCCACAAGCCACATGCACAAAACCTGCTTCCTGAAGCACTCGCTGCCTTGCTGCACTGGAGTTAACCTTTTTTTTTTTTTTTTTTTTTTTGGCAAATTAGTTCTTGACCTGGGAACAGTTAAACGAAACTGTAGGCACATCAAGAGGAGGTTATTTGTGTTCTGCCTTTTTTTAGACGGAGCCTCTGATGTGTTTATTTGGAGGCTTGGCTCACACTCACTATCCCACTACTTACAGTTAATCCTGTGTTTTCTTTGAGCTACCTTTAAATCCATGTCGAATGAAAAATACTGCCTGATTTTGAAGTACGTGGTATTATAAAAAGAATCCCAAGGTTTATGATCTCAAATTTATTGTCAAATGTATTTACTTCTCATTTTTCTTCTTCCCTTTTTTTTTTTTTCTCACAAACTCACTTCAGCCTAGACGTTTTTAGCATGAGTCATGAACGAGCAAGTTTGGAAGATGCCGGATCGTGTTTCTTGGGAGACTCTTCATCCCACAAAGGAGATCCCCATAGAGAGCGCTCCTCAACCACAGCCTCTTGAAGAGCAAGGTGGTTACAGAGGGCAGCAGCCACGTCTGAGTCTCCTCCGTGTCCTCCGTACCTGACAGGGAGTTTGGTACATGGGGCCGCTGGATTGATTGCCTTGAAAAAGGGTGGGAAACAAGTGCCTCTGTTCTGACTGGCTTTTACTGGGTTTTCAAAGAGTTGAAATATTTTTCTGTTATTTTCTTTTATGTCCATGAGACAAAGAAACTTACTCCCCGGGAAAAAAAAAAAAAAAAGGTGTTCATGCCTTTTAAATCAATTCTGTAGTTAGTTAAATATTCTGGAAATAACTAAAATGTTCAGCTGCCTCTGATGTTGGCTTTCAACTAGTTATTACAAAGCAAGATCCAGGAAAAATTAAACTTGCTTTTTATAACAATTGTTTTAACTTAAGCCTTTCAATAAGATTTGTTTTTTACCATCAGTTTTAGGTCTCCGGCTTGGTTGACTTTTGGACCTGCAGGATCCTCTGTGAGACAATGACATGACCTCACAAAGGTAGCAGAAAGTGAGGTTTCTTGGTGGGTAAGTGTGAACCAGTTGCTAAGGCAATTCCATGGACAGAGGAACCTGGTGGGCTAGAGTCCACGGGGTCTCAAAAGAGTTGGACACAACTTAGTGACTAATCAACAACAATGACAAATATGAATCAGGGAGCAAGAGGTTGCAATAGCAAGCCCAGGGCTGGTATTCTTTTCTTAGCGGGCAGCTTCCCATTGTCTCTGAAGGGCTGTGGGTAGAACGAACGCAGGACAAGGCTGAAGGGGAAAAGAGAGGACACTTCCTGGCAGATACAGGTGGGGAGGGAAAAGGGAATCCAGTACCTCTCAGCCTCTTTTTCCTCTCACTCCTGTCACCACACTAACTCGAGATAATGTGAAGAGACACCAAATGCTTTTACATGCTGTAGGATGGCGCTTGCTCTGCTCTCAATTTGGGTTACTTCTAACTCATACCTCTTTCTTTTTAAGATCTTTTGGATCATTTTTTAAAAGTCTTTATTGAATTTGTTGCAATATTGCTTCTGTTTTATGAGCCTTTTGTTTTTGTGTTTTGGCCACAAGGAATATGTGATCTTAGCTTCCCAACCAGGGATCAAACCCACCCCAGTGCATTGAAAGACCAAGCCTTCATCACTGGACCCTCAGGGAAGCCCCTAATTCATTTCTTGTAGCTGCCAATTCACCCTATGTTGGAGGAGCATGTTGGCAAATCTTAGTGGATCCCTCAAAGTCTGGCTAGATCCTCTACCATATCCTTGGACATTAAGTCTAACAGTTCCATCTGGTTCTGCATTTGTTTCCTGGTGGGTTAGACTCGCCTCCCAACCAGACTGTACCCAACCCCCAGAACCCAAACCTCTGTTCACTAATGCGCCATAAACCCAAGAAAGTGCCCCTTAGCCTGGCCATGTCCCTTGTCTTCTGAGAGAATGCTCTTCAGATCTCTCCAGGCAGGAGATGACCCAGGTACCTCTGGAAGATTTAAACTGGCTTTACGAACCTGCAGAGCCCCATCACTAGTTGGACTCTGAACCAGCCATAAATTTAGAATTAATGGTTAAAACCCACAAAGCTTCCTAAAAATGCTGCCAGACTGCATTAGGCAGATTGCTAATCACAAGGTAAATATTTTGCACATTTTATTCTATTTACCAAGACCCTGCCTTCTGGGACTGTGGTATTTCAGATGACTCCACTCCTGCAGGGTTAAATCGACTCCATTTGGGTTCACTCTAAACAAAATCACATTCCAGCCTTGCAGCCTCCGACCAGCACACGCAGAGCCCTCAGCACGTCCCATGCACCTTTCACATCTGAACCGTCCATCAGACATTAATGTGACGGAGCCATCACCAGACAAGTTCATTTTGCCATTAATATCCTGGAATAAGAACATCAAATATATACATCCTGAGATTTAATCTGTAAACAGAGCCCTGAGCATCTGGGAGAAGGAGGTGTGTTTATGCTTCACTAGTGCTACTTCCACAAAGCAAGATGGGTCTGTCTCTGGCACTAACCAGAGTCGTTTTCTCCATGGTCAGGGTGTGAAGTCTCAGATGACGTTCTGACCTGTGATCTACACACTTGGGTGCAGTTGCGTTGGGCTAGTGTTTATCTTTGGCCACCTCTGTAGGGGAAGTCACGGGAAAGATTCTCTCCCCTTCTTCCAGGAAATGATAAAAGTCCAGGGGCTGAGGAGTTCTCTGAGGTCCCACGATTCCAGACCCTGTTGTCAGCAGCTATCTCTTCAAAGTGGAAGGTCCAAAAGCAAATTCAAGAAGAGTTTGGTTATCGTCTCCAAAGCATCAAAATATGCAAGAGATGTTGACACTTAGAGTCACCCAAAGCAAATCATTTCCAGCTTCATCTTTTCTTCCTACTCCAGCCCCTCAAAGAGTGATAGCTTCTGTCTCCCCCTGAGTCTGTGATTGTGAATTCAGGATTAGAAGAGACATGAGAAAGGAAATCAGGCTTTTGTTTACTAAAAAACAAAACAATCAAAAATAAAATAACAGAGAAGCAGAAGAAGATGACAACAGACAGCAAAGAAGGAAGCAAAGAGACTGTTTGAAATAATGGTAAAGCACTGTCCTAGGAGCTAATTTGGAACAGATTCCCTTCCCTTAAAAAAAAAGACTCAAACTGGCAGCCACAGTCGCATCCCACTCTTGGGGGTGTTTTGCTTGGCCCCATCAGGATTGGCCTGGGGAGGTCCTTTGAAACAGAGGCATACCTTTGGCTCTGAGAAACTTACTATTTCTACAGATTTGCCCTTGAACACCCAGAGGGAGACATGGTTAGGCCTGGGGAAGATATTAACTCTTGGTGGCTCTGCAGTGCCCCTGCTTAAACCAAGGCATCTCCTGGAGGGATCCAGTGCAGAGTCACATGAATGTGAGATTATTCATTGTCGCTACTTCTGCTCCTGCTTGCCTACTGCCGTAGATGCACTGATGGTCCAAGCCCTTCCCAGCTCCCCAGGTATCCCGGGTGGTAAACAGCCTGCCTGCCAATGCTGGAGATGTGAATTCAATCCCTGGGTTGGGAAGATCCCCTGGAGAAGGGAATGGCAACCCACTCCAGTATTCTTTTCTGGAGAATCCTATGGACAGAGGAACCTGGAGGGGGCTACAATCCATGGGGTCCCAAAGAGTCAGACACAACTGAAGCGACTTAGCATGCATCCCGACTGCCAAACTCTATCACATCCACATCCACAAACACACACGCACACACACACATGCACACACATTCTCACCATCCACTACAGCAGCAAGAGGCTGCAGCTGAATGGTAGGCAGTCTTCATTGAATAATATGTGTTCTCCTATTTGCCATGGTCCTGAAGGCACTGGACTTTGTCAGTGGTCCTGATTATCTTTCAAGATTTTTTGATAGAGACCACTTTTAAAGTCTTTATTGAATTTGTTACAACATTAGTTCTGTCTTATATTTGGGGTTTTTGGCCACGAGGTATATGGGATCTTTGCTCTCCGACAAGGAAGAGAACCCACAGCCCTCTGTGTTGGAAGGCAAAGTCTTAACCACTGGACCACCAGGGAAGTCCCTATCTACTTTGTTTCATAACTTTCAGCCTTGTTTCTTCTCCTTCACCTCTATGGAGATGTTGGGAAGAATGGTAGAAGTTTGCAGGCATGGTGCAGTCCACAAAGACAGAAGGTCTGGTGCTGGACCCCAAACCGGTATAGCCAGTGACCTGTGCAAAGCACAGCCTTACTTTCAGCTTGTTTTCTTTAATCATGGCTCCTCGTCATCTGTGAGGGTTTCGGATACACAGAAACCCTCTCACCAGTGGACACTCTGTGGTTAAATATCCTTTCCTGCTCTTCTATGATCAAAAGAAATTCTGTTTCCTCAGAGATGCTGGAAGTCCCCTACAGAGAAAGAAATATTATCATTTCTCTCTCATCTTCTTGTACTCATGTGCTAACACAGCTTCTCAAACCTCATGGGCTCTGCTCACAATCACCAAACCAAGGGGAACGCAGCTGGGAACACAGCCCAGAAACGTATTCCCAGAAGTTTAGACTCTGGCTCCCATGGAGGGCGCCTCCATGTGCGTGCCTTGTCTGTGTACACTCAGAGCATGTTCTCAGCCAGATCGAGTCTGCTTCTCATAACAGCCCCAAGGAGCCACAAGGACAGGTGAGATTATCCTCCCACAGAACAGATGAAGTGACAGAATGATGTGTCCAGAGGCGTGCAGCAGGTTGGAGTGCAGCTGCCTCTAAGAAGCTAGGTGGCCTGGCTACTTCACCATCCTTTGGAATCTGCTGTGCAGTTTTTCACTTACGATGATCCTAAACAAATCGAATAATGCTGTCTAATTTCAAGCTAAAGCTAGGACTCTGAGCTCCAGAGAGGAAGAACAATTTGCAAAATCATGGTTGAAAAAAAAATTTGTACTAGTCCTGTAAAAGATTAGTGAGGGTGAGGAATGAATGAATGGAGGGGAGAGGGAAATGGTGAGGCAGGAAAAGGGACTATTTAGACTTTTGGAAATCTAGTCACTCTGGACTTATTTGATAGCTTACACAATTATGTTAGCAGAAGTTGGAGTAATAGCAATGTTATGGGGGCAGTAGTTGGTATCTAGGAAGTGCCCAGTTTTTATGAGGTTGTCACGTTTAATTCTTACAGCCTCTCATTAGTGGGATGGAGGTATTCTTATTTCCGTATTAGAAAAGATTACCATCTAGCTTTGGAATAAATATTAATATGTAAGAATATATTGAGAACCTCCAAGATATCTAAAGGCAATTTATCAACAATCCCCCTTCTAAATTTTTTCCTGGAGACATGATAATAAATGGGAGTAAAGATTCATATACCAAATATTGATTTATTTTAGTGAGAAATTTAAGAAAAATAGAAATAGGAAAAAAGTTAAACAAGTCATGGTATATTGATGATACATTATATAGATGTGAGAGCATGGTTAATGTTGTCTAATACTATAAGTATAATCATACACATATATGTGTAAGCATATATGTATACAATTTACATATATGCATGTACACATATGTATATATGTAATATCAAAATAGTAAAATGAAACAGTATCTCTCTGAGAGTAACAATATTCTCATTTTGTTTCCTTTATTTTTATCAGAAATAATTCATATTGTTTTCATTATCAGAAACAAAAACCCTATAAAAACATCTTGCAAATCAAGAGAATGAATCACTTTCTAGTGATAATTGTTAGAAACTATGGAATTCACGTAAAATAACCATCCTTTCCTCCCAGGCCCTCATATCACTAAAGCCCAATGCTGAAGTTACTCCAACACATTTAAGATTTCAAGAAATAAAATTTCAGATTACTATGTAAATAGTAGTATATTGAAATATAATTCTCATTCTGCAAATATCTAAAATGCTATAGGAAATATACTTTTGTATTGTAAACACTAAAGAACTGATGATGTGTGTACATTATCTGGCCAAAATTTAAATACAGGCACCCAGAGAGGTAAGGGGACTCCCACACTGCTTTTTGCCTGAGAGTGTTGGCAAAACCAGGTTAAAACACAGTTTGCCGAGGACAGAAAACATAGCCCAAGCTTTACAAGAGGGGACTCTAATAAGCAATTCATGCCCATAAGGCTGGAGTCCAACCAAAGATAAAACTGCTTTGCCTAATCCCCCAAATAAACATGGGTCCTTCCTTCCCTGAAGAGGCTGTAGAGAAAGCTGCCTTGGTACCACAGAAGGAAAGTCTCCAAGAAGTTGTAACCACACATGATATCTAAAACATACTGGCAACCCAAATTCACATTTACTCTGTTAAGAAAATCTTCAAACCATGTAGGTTAAAGCAGTAGAAACCCATGTAAATACTTTCCGGAGAAATACACCTTCATCCTAACCTCAGAGAAGGCCCACAGATAATTTCCCAAGTAAACAGAGCAGCTCATGGTCAAAAATAACAAGGAAAAAACAAGGACCTACTGCACAGCACAGGGAACTACATTCAATAACTGATAATAAACTATAATGGAAAAGAAACTGAAAAGGTTATATACATACGTATGTATTTTGCTGTACATTTTGCTGTATGCTTAAAACATTGCAAATCAATTATACTTAAATTTAAAAAAATAAATTAAAAAAAAAAAAGAGATGATGACCCATAAGTAGAAACCAGGAAAAAAAAAAGTAATAGAAACAGTTTCACAAAGACCTAGGATGCCAAAATAGTTACCCCTACTTTGTTTAAATAAATTAAAAGAAAATCTTAAAAAATACAGAATAGGAAGTTAAGACATGGCAGAAATAACAACAAAAAGTAAAACTTCTGGAAATAAAAGACAATATTTGAAATTGAAACTCAGTGCTTATGTTTAACTCCAGACTTGAAACTGCTGGAAAGTTTAGGAAGCTATAAGATGGGTTCAGAAGAATATATCCAGATGTAACATAGAGTGACAAAGAGAAAGTGTGATGGAGGAGTTATAAGACATAAGAGGCTTACATGAAACCTTCTTACCTATTTCCAATCAGACTCCCAGAAAGAGAGGATGCCTAGAATATAAATTTTAGACTTTTTAAGTTCAGTATTTATGCATTAATGTTGTTGGTAATTCCCAAAATTGTAGAAATGGAGTGTATATTTATAGAAGTTTAAAAAAATTATTCTAAAAATACTCATATCTGCTTATAATGATTAAGACAGAAGGACAAATAAAAAGGTCAAAAATAGATAAAATATATAAATCCAAATATGTAATATATATGAATGAATAAATGCTCTAATATTTTAATATTCTAATTTTAAAAATAAGCTTATTGGACAGTATTGAAGTATCAAGGTGAAAGTGTTTATGAGACATATCTAAACCATAAGGATACAAATGACTTAAAGAAAAAAGACGGAAAAGAAATACTGATCAAAGAAGTTGGTGTTTCTATGCTCATATTTCACAAAGCAAACTATAAAAACTGTATATATAAAATATAAATACGGTCACTTCATTATGAAAAATTTTCCACTTGCTAAGAAAATCTAACAATTCTAAATTGTAAATTTTCAATACTGTAACTTGATAAACCCTTTGCCACATCAAAAAAAAAAAAAAACAGGAACAACAAGCACACACACAAACAAAGCAAACAAACATTGGATACAATTTAACAAGAACAATTAATTATTTAAAAATACCCAGGTTCGATCCCTGGGTCAGGAAGATCCTCTGGAGAAGGAAATGGCAACCCACTCCAGTACTCTTGCCTGGAAAATTCCATGGACAGAGCAGCGTGCTAGGCTATAGTCCACGGGGTTGCAAAGAGTCAGACACGACTGAGCGACTTCACTTTCACTTTCATTATCAATAGAAATTGGAGAAGGTAGCATTCATTTTAAAGAGAGTTTATATTAATAAAAACCCTGCTACAACTATAATTAATAGTTGACCTTCTTAACATTAAGCATCTCTGAGTTTCTCACCAAGACATGGATGGCTGCTATCACTACTATTTTTCAACATTGTACTGAATGTCATAAATAGCATGATAAAGCAATAGAAAGACATTCGAATGGTAAACATTAGGTAAGAGGCAAAACTCTCATCGTCTTGTGATGAAATAATTATATACTTGAAAATCCAAAAGAATCTTCAGATAAATTATAACAAATAGAAGCCACTCGAATCAAATTTAGATGTTTACTTGTAAACCATTGTATGATTTTTATGACATATGCATTATATAAAAATGCTTATGTATATACCCACAATAACCCATTAGAAAATGAAAGTTTTAAATCATGTAATTTGTAATAACATAAGAAAACAAGAACTATCAGGAAATAAATCTTGCAAACGTTGTGCAAGATTTTATGGAAAAAATTATTAAACTTAGGGAAGAGTTATTGCAGAAGGCCCAAGTAATTGGAAGGTTAGGCTTTGTTTATGATATTCAGAAGACTTAATCTTTTAAAGATGTCGATTTTTTGCAATTTGGTTTATAGATTTAATGCAATGTCAAACAAAATTCTAAAAGAAGAATGTATGAGTGTTTGTTATTGTGTGTCAGTTGACAAACTTTCAAAAGTGTATGTGAAAAAGCAAAGGAATAAGCGTAAGCTCAAACAAAGGCTCTGTATCAACCTAGAGAGATTGGATGGGAAGGGAGATGGAAGGAGGTTCAAGAGAGAGGGGACATATGTATACCTCTGACTGATTCATGTTGATGTTTGACAGAAAAAAACAAAATTCTGTAAAGCAATTATCCTTCAATTAAAAACTAAATAATTTCATTTTTTAAAAAAAGTAATACAGACATTCTAGATTGAGAGTATTTGCTTTAAAAGTAATAAGTATTTTTGTGAAATCATAATCATAATTGATGCAGAATGAACCAATAAGTCAACAACAAACAAAAGAACTCAGAAACAAAATCATGAACACATAAACTCTTGAATATAGAAATATAATTTTATCTCATTTAGGCAATATGGTTTTTTAAAACAATTATGCTGAAGTAATTGATTAACAATATGAAAAAAAAAAGAATTTGTATCTCCACTTCACTTTATAAACAAAAAAGTTTCATGCTGTTTAAGGATCAATGTAAGAGAACAAAGCTATATGAATTTTTTTAGATTATAAGAGAATATCTTCAGTGTCTTAGAATAAAGAAATTAGCAATGAAAGAAGAGACTGATAATTGAACTATATTAAAAATAAGAACTTCTATGTATCAAAGATAATACTTTAAAAGGTAACATAAAAACAATGAAACTTCTAACTACAGAATAGAAAAAGCACATACAACTGTCAAGCAAAATATGTAAAGAATTGCATGAATCCTCAAGAAAATGACAGACAACACAAAAAATGATCAAAAGATATGAACACATCCTTCAAAACTGGCAATAAAGCTTATGAAAAGGTGCTAAATCTCGGTAGTAATCAGAAAAGTGAATATTGAAACCATGATATGAATCAGAATGTCAAAAATTTTTTGAGTTGAGCAATATCAACTTTGGTGAGATGTGAGTCAGTGATCGCTCTCATTTACTGTTGGTTAGAATGTAGACTCGGAGAAGGCAATGGAACCCCACTCCAGTACCCTTGCCTGGAAAATCCTATGGGCAGAGGAGCATGGTGGGCTGCAGTCCATGGGGTCACGAAGAGTCAGACATGACTGAGCGACTTCACTTTCACTTTTCACTTTCATGCACTGGAGAAGGAAATGGCAACCCACTCCAGTGTTCTTGCCTGGAGAGTCCCAGGGACGGGGGAGCCTGGTGGGCTGCCGTCTATGGGGTCGCACAGAGTCGGACATAACTGAAGCGACTTAGCAGCAGCAGTAGCAGCAGCAGAATGTAAACTGGTACAATCACTTGGGGAAAAATGTTTGACATTACCTCCCAAAGTTGAAGATTCATGAACCCTGTGAGCCAACCTTTCTACTCCTAGAGCTGAGTGTATTAGAGAAATGCATGTGCAAGTACACCACGGGGCATGTATAAGCATATCCACAATAATGGAAACTGAAAACACACACTGTCTACCAATGGTAGAATGGTTCATTGGGATGTACTCATAGCAGGGGATTCTATACAGAAAGGAATATCCAATTGTAATGAAAACTAAAGAGATCTTAAAGCTTCTCAGGAAAACAAAGAAATGATTGTGACTATAATTAACAAAATGGTTGTTGTTGTTCAGTCACTAAGTCGTTTGCAACTCTGCAAGCTCGTGGACTGCAGCATGCTAGGCTCCAGTATCTTCCTCTATATCCCAGAGTTTGCTCAAATTCATGTCTTGAGTCAATGATGCTATCTATTTCATCCTCTGCTGCCTCCTTCTGCTTTCGCCTTCAATCTTTGCAAACATCAGGGTCTTTTCCAATGAATTGGCTCTTTGCAATCAGTGGCTACCCCTAGTCAGTGAGAAGAAGGTAACAACTGGGGAGAGAAGACATAAGCGTTTGAGTTTCTATAAATGCTCTATTTCTTGACCTGAGTACTGTTCTCACAAGAGTTTGCCTTTGTAATCATTCATTAAACTTTGCATATATATCTTATGCACTTTTAAATGTGTATCTTACAGTATGAAAATGTATGAACATGGAGAGAAGGGAGAGAGGGAAAGACAGAGAGGGAGGAATAAAGAGAGGAAGGGAGCCAGACAGACTGACCAGATGTAAATGTCAGAGCCCAACCTCCCCTGGAGCTATTATCCAAGCTGTCAGGATTTGCTTATTGTTTGGATAATTGGATATGTCATAATTATTCTGGATACCTTCCTCTGGAATACTGGAGGAACCATCAATCCAAACTGCCAATAATGATGAAAATTTCAAATGCCAGCTTCCACACTGACTTCAACCTCTCACCTCTGATCTAGATAAAACTGCAAGCCAGCGCTGCCTTGGATTTCAAGACTCTCAGCCTGCATTATGCTTCTGTGAGGAACTGCCAATGTTTTGCCCTCAGGCAAAGAGGAAACCCGATTTGTTTCCCCTGACCAAGTCTCAGAATGTCCAGTTCTAGAAGTTATGATCTTTTCCCTGCTGAAGCTGCTAATTAAGAACATATTCACTCACCTCTCTCTCCCTCTCCTCCTTTCCTCTCTCCCTTCTTTCTATGGCCGGGCCCTGAATCATTGTTTTGTGGTCAAAGTGAGTATTGTTTCTGTGAAAAAGATTTTTATTGAAATATAGTTGATTTACAATGTTGGGTTTGTTTCAGGTGTACAGCAAAGTGATCCAGTTGTACATATATACATATATGTATTATTTTTCATATTCTTTCCTATGATGGTTTGTTACAGGAGATTGGACTTCCCTGGTGGCTCAGACAATAAAGAATCTGCCTGTAGTGCGGAAGACCTGGGTTCTATCAGTGGGTTGGGAAGATCCTCTGGAGGAGGGCATGGCGGCCCACTCCAGTATTGGAGAAGGAAATGGCAACCCATTCCAGTATTCTTGCCTGGAAAAACCCATGGACACAGAAGCCTGACAGCCTACAGTCCATGGGGTCACAAAGAGTTGGACATGACTGAGTGACTAACACTTCCTATGATGGTTTGTTACAGGATTTGGGATACAGTCCCAGTGCTATATAGTAGGACCTGATTGTTCATCTAAACGTTGACTCATTTTGGTTGTAAGACTTTGTGATAATGTTCAGTGAGACAACACATTTCAGATACGAAGTGTCACATCCATTTTTACTGCTTTCTGTCCCTTTTTTACTGTCAAGGGAGAAAATACCATTGTCTTGCAGGATTTCAAGTCATGTGGGGATTTAGTTTTAAGTGGCTCCCCAGAGAATTGAAATAATTTTATACACACTTTAACCTAATTTTAATAGCACCCGCTTTTCTCACAAACATGATTTGGAAATGAACTGATATTACACAAATGTGAGGTTTTTTTGTTTTGCTGGAGCTTCCAGCATTGAGAGATGGCAATTAGTGGATGATACACTTATAGCCGGTTCTCAACTGACCATATCAGTGGATTGTGTGGGTAAGTGTCCAGGTCCCTAACACAAATCATATCAAAATAATTAAGAATAGTCTAATGTATACATGCTGCTGCTGCTGCTACTAAGTCGCTTCAGTCGTGTACGACTCTGTATGACCCCATAGAGGGCAGCCTACCAGGCTCTGCTGTCCCTGGGATTCTTCAGGCAAAAACACTGGAGTGGGTTGCCATTTCCTTCTCCAATACATGGAAGTGAAAAGTGAAAGTGAAGTCGCTCAGTTGTGTCCGACTCTTAGCCACCCCATGGACTGCAGCCCACCAGGCTCCTCTGTGCATGGGATTTTCCAGGCAAGAATGCTGGAGTGGGGTGCCATTGCCTTAGATGCATTTCATTCTTAGAATTTGCTCCAGCTAAAGTGAAAATAATGATGATAATAATAATCCCACTAATTATTAAGCCCACACTATATGTCAGACACTGTACTAGTTACTTGATACGCTCTATTCAATTTAATCTTCAGTGGTTCTCCACAGATGTATTCTCTCTTTGCAGATGAAGAAACTGAAGCTCAAAGAACAGAACTGAATTGAGATTATGGTGCAAAGCCTGCTGCTCCTTCAAGAACAAGGTTTCTTCTTTGTCTCAGCTCTAGGAGACTTCTCTGGCCATGCTGACCCATAGGGCTCTCTGCTCTCTGAAAATAAAGTTATCATTATCCACACCAAGACTCCCTTGGACTCTTCATTAACTTTGTTTCACAACACCTCTTACTGCTTTACCATGAAAACATGGATATTTATACAATTCCCCAGACTAAGAGACCATACAGTCACATTTCCAGCTTTTGTTTCTTTTCATTCTTAACTCAGAAATGGGCAAAAAACAGAGAAGCAGCAGACATTCGATGAGAAATAGGACCTACATGAGGTCACAGAGTTGGACACAACTTAGTGACTGAACGACAAGGACGTACATGTGAATGAACAACATCAGATATGAAAGGGCCATGACTGAAAGCACAAAATAATTTCTAGGAATCCATCAGGAGATGTGAAGGAAAACAGGTGGGATGGGGAAAATTCCCATTTAGTGCAAGCTGTGTCTAATTTATACATACACCCTTAGCGGTGGTCCCAAGGCCATTCTGAACTGTCCTCTATGGGGGTGAACATTCAAGATTCTTTTACTTCAAATGGAAACTTTTCAAATTGTGTCACAGAGGTTTAACTGAGTCTGAAATATTATTTGGAACATTGAAATGTACACACTGCTGTATTTAAAATAGGTAACCAAAAAGGACCTACTGTATAGCACAAGGAACTGTGTTTAATATTCTATAATAACCTAAATGGGAAAAGAATTTGAAAAAGAATAGTTACATGTATATGTATAACTGAATCACTTAGCTGGACAGCTGAACTAACACAGCATTGTTAATCAATTATGCTGTTATTCAATTGCTCACTCATGCCTGATTCTTTGCAACTCCATGGAATGCTGCACCCAGGCTCTCATTTTAATCAACTATGCTCCAAAATAAAAAAAAAAAAAGCCTAATAAAAAAGAAAACCATCTTAAAAAATAAAAATGTAAAATAGAGATACAGTTGTATAACTTACAGGGTATTAAAGACGATGGGTGGTGGGAGTGGAAAACTTGGAGATATAATTCCCAAAACTACTGCTTGCTACCCTAGGAAACCACCAGTTGTAACTTCCAGTCCCAATAACTTCTTTCACTTGTCAACTTAAACACAGAAATGGGTACATCATTTAAAGCCATGTCAGCAGAAATGTGTATCAATGGTGTTTCTCATTTGAGAAATGAGAAATGAGCTTACAATTCCATCATTTTTTCCAAAATCCCTCCAGAGAATCTCCTACACAAACTCAAAGGCAAGTTTCACTTTTTGCAATTTAGCAGTTTGGAGTTTTTTCGTGCATGGGCAACACTCCACCCCATCCCACTTCACCCTAAATTGAGTTTGAGGGGTTTTTTTTGTTTTCACTCTTGCACAACATGAAAACAAGTGAACACATTTTAGTCAAAATTTCCATCTCCAAGTCTCCTAAGTGGTGTGAAAAATCCTGGAAAATCTCAGAGCAAAAGAGGACATTAGGAAAAATCAGGACAAGTGAAAACAGCAGTGAAGGATGTAACCTAATGTCTGTGTCAACACAACCAACATTTCCCAAATCTATTCTATCTGCAGTCAGGCTGGGCTACTGGGGAGAAAGAGAAACTCATCTTGGTCAACACTGATTGTCATGAATCACCCTTGCGACCTTCAGCAGCTGACACAGATGTGCCTTATCCCCTAGGCATACTTTGTCCAGTGCCTACAGCCTACGATACGTATAATATGGTCAAGATCCCATAAGAACAGTGTTCCAAAAAAATAGTAATGATGTTTGCACCTCTGCATTGCACAAATTGTTATCATGAACTGAAGTTCACAAATACCTACCCCGAGTATCATAATGAATTTGTGGTTTAAATAGTAGGAGCAAGTTTTCATTTCTTGATCTCCAATTACAGAAATGGAGGTTAATGTCATGGTAAAGGAGACCTGTATCAAAAACACGACAAGGTCTAAATCCAGGAACTGGTTCTGTCACTCTGAGAAGGCGGGCAGTCCCTTGGAGGATTAATTTCTCCTCTGCAGAGGCAGAACTCTGATGCTATCACTATCGTAGCTATAGTAAGGAAAATGTACATGGCACCTGCTAATTGTAGGCATTATAAAAACAAGAGCAATATTATTTGCCTCACATTCAGAATTCTTTATTCCTGCAACATTGTCCAAAGAGTTATCTGGAAAAGAAAGGGCCATTTCCAACAGAATGAAAACCATGAAAAGCACTCCACCCCTAGAGGTTACCTCTCCTCTTCATATGGCTTTATCTTGAACTTTCCCTCATGTCTTGAGTGTGAATGGAATGGATTTTAGAAATAGAAGAAATCACTGAGTCCAACCTGTGACTATTTCCTGAAGAGGAAACAAAGCTTCGTTTAAAAAAAAAAAAGAAGTGGTTTGTCCAAGTTAACAGAGTGAGATTCCTCATTGTCCAAAGAGACTCTGACTCCTAACACAACTGTTTCTCCTGGGTCACACTGTCCTCCTAAGAAAAACCACGTCGTGTTCCTGTGCCTGAAGTCATTCATTTGTAGTTTCCTTTAAGCATCTTCCTACAAGAACAAAAAGTATAACTAGGATTTTGTGGGCAAGAAGCTGAGGCCAAATACTCCTTTTGCTTTCTGACTCTAACCCTGTTCCATGCTCAATCCCCTAAGTGTGTACAACTGGCTTGCTTTGTAATTCTGGGAAAGCTATTCAAATCTATAAGATTTAGTTTCTTTTGTAAAATGGAGGGGATTTGTATTAATCAATAGAGTTGTGCTGAGGACCATTAACTGAGCTTCCATCGGCAAAGTACTTAGCACAGTGACTGCTCTGTAGTTAGATATTCAATGAATGTTGCTGTTTTATTGTAATAGTATGATTAAAGTGTTTCATGCCATAGCTAATTCATGATTCTTTGCTTATCTGAGGATAGGATGTTAAACTCCTGAAATAGCTAGAAAAACCAAACCAAAAAAGGAGACAGATTTCTCACAAGTAATTTAGTCTAATGTTTGGCTAGTTCCTAACTTTTTTTAATTGTGTAAGGCTGACTGCTAAGTGCTATTGTGATCATACAAAAACATAGAAAGCACAGTTTTGGATTAACAAATGCTTAATAATAAGCCAGAAATAGGAAATGAGGTATTTTATGACAGTAAATACAACTATACAAATAATTTTCTACAGAACTGTGAGACAAGTTCAAACTTTGAATATACAAGATAATATTCTACCCACACAAAATATAAGAAATTTAGTAGACAAAAATTAATGATGATCAACTTTGGATAAACTACCCAGAGTTGAAGAAGGACTCTTTAAACACCTACACAGATGTTCCCAGAAACCAGAGGGAACCAAAGTCTACCAGGAAGTCCCCAGTAGCATCAGAAAGTATTGCCACACACCCGGAATTATATTTTCCAAGTGGCATGTCACACATGGCACAGGAGGGAGAACTTGTCATCTGACCCTTGCATCAGTTAGAATGCAAACAAAAGTTTCAGTTATGTATCGGGCGCTTACATGCAGCGGAACCCTTGTTGCTCAGAGATGTATGAAAGAAGAGATGGAAATACAGCTGTCATATGACCCACATAGATTCAGGTATATCCTTTGGTTTATACCATCTGCATTGAAGAGTAAAGTATTTTTCTAAGGTCTTTGCTTTAAATAGTTTAAAATTAAGATTTATTTTTAATAGCAGTTTTAGGTTCATAGCAAAATTGAGGGGAAAGTAGAGAGATTTCTAGTATCTCCCCCACCCATTCCCAATTATACCTTCCCCAGAGGGTATATTTGTTACAAGAGATGAACCTACATTGACACATTGTAATCAACTGAAGGCCAAGGTTTACATTAGTGGTCATTTTTGATATTGTTCATTCTATGGGTGTGGACACATATGCATAATGACATGTATTGATTCTTATAGCATCACACAGAGTAATCTCGTTGCCCTGAAAATCCTCTGTGCTGTGCATATTCATCACTCCCTCACCCCATCCACTGGCCACCATGGATCTTTTTGCAGTCTCCACAGTTTTGCCTTTTCCAGAATGTCGTATAATTGGAAACACACTATATAGCCTTTTCATATTGACTTCTTTCATCTAGCAATACAGATTTAAGATCCCTTCTAGTCTTTTCATGTCTTGATAGTGAGCTGAATGGCAATCCCATTGTCTGGATGTACCACTGTTTATCCATTTACCTACTAGAGGAGATCTTGCTTGCTTCCAGATATAGGTGATTATGAATAAAGCTGCTATAAAAATCCTGTGCATGTTTTAGCTCAGGAATATGTTTTCAACTCCTTTGGGTAAACTCTGCTTGAAACTAAGGGATTGCATATAATAGCACTTTACTTGCCTTTGTGTGTTGTCTAAGAAGCAGTTTGGTTGAATATTACAACAATAACAAATTCTGGAAGATTTAGCAAGAGGCGAGTTTTGTTTGTTTGTTTATGTACTACCTAGAAAAGTAGTTTGGGGTTGGTATGATAGCTCCAAGGTAATCAGAAACTTAATCTGAAACTTCATTTTCCATTTTCTTCAGGATATAGCTTTTATCCTTATGTTTACTTCATAAGATATCAGCTGCAGTTTCTAACCATCCCATCCACACTCCAGTCATGGAGAAAAAGAAGCTCAGATTCTCACAGGTCTCAGCTGAGTCAGCCTCAGAGCCTTCTTGGACTATACCACCCCCACCCCATCACCAATGGCTTGACTTGCCTGGATTTATATCTCGCTGGCCACTTAGAGCTGTAGACTAGGCTGGGAAAACAAATCCTTTAGCTGTGTGTATTTCTGACCTGAATAAAGTCGGGTTGTTGTTGTTTAGTTACTAAGTCATGTCTGACTCTTTTATAGCCGCATTGACTGTAGCCCACCAGGGTCCTCTCTCCATGGTATTTCCCAGGCAAGAATACTGGAGTGGGTAACTGTTCCCTTCTCCTGGGCATCTTCCCAACCCAGGGATGGAACTCATGTCTCCTGCTTTGGAGGCAGATTCTTTACCACTGAGCCACCAGGGAAGCCCATAAAGTTGGGTGTTTGCTAGTAAAACAGAGAGAGAGAATGACTATTACACAGTAACTAAGCCTCTTCTACATTGTGCTTCACAATTCACAATCAGCTTAACTGATTGACGTGATTGAGGCCGTGAACTCAGAGATGCAATTTCTTTTATTTTTACAAAAAGTAGTAGTAGTAGTATTTCTGGCCAACATTTCCATACTGATTTATGGCTTACAAAAAAATCATCATATATGTCAATGATTTGCTTCTCACAGCAATGAAGAGAAGTAAATATTTTGTGGTCATTATCAAAGAATGAAATGAGCTAAGGAAAGCTCAGTATTGCCCAAGGCTAACCAGCCAGTAAGGTGATGCAACAAGATTCAAAACAGTTCTGAATGACTCCAAGCTTATGTTCTTTTATCTGAAAATTGATTAACAAGCCTGTCAAGTCTCTCTAATTATCTTTTTTAAACTACTGAGTCATGATTTTCCATTAATTCCATTCTTTAGTTGTAGTCAGCTATTTCTTTTCAGAGGGGTTTAAAAATGAAAATTATTTCATCTAGGTTAGAGAGACAAGAAGGAATGGAAAGCAAAGAAGGAAAAGAAACTAACTCTTGCAAGCATTATTTGCAAAGTTCTTTTCAAATGAATGTCCTCATTTTACCCTGGCATCAACCCTGTTGAGTAGGAAATGCTGTTCTGTAGATGAGGAAACTGAGATCAGAGAGGTTATAAAATTCCAGTTAGCTCACTCTGTTGGTAAATGACAGATGGGGATCTGAATGCAGCCCTTTCTGATTTCCTACCTGAACTTTGATTTTACTCATATCCTCAAAATATTTGGACGGTTGTTTCCTGATTTTAGTTTTTTTTATCCATACATCCTTACTGTAAGCAATAACAAAGGAGCAAAACGAAGTTGAAACTATGTCACTTGACTAGTAGAACTTCTGAATAATGAGGAAGAAATCAAAAAATAAGAAGCTGTGAACTGTTTGAGATGTTCATAAGTGATACTTTAGGAAGATTCCAGATGTCTCTTTGCCCTGGTTGGTTTTAATATCTATTTTCTTTAAAGATAGGAGCTGTGCTTGATTTTTTCAGCTGACTCTGTCTACTTCTAAGTCCACAGTAATAATAGCTATCATTGAACACAGGCTATTGAAGATTGCATGGAATATATCTATACTTAAAAAAAAAGGTTGTTTATTCTTAAAGTACAATTGAACTGAATGTCCTATACTTCTGTTTGCTAAATCTAGCAAACCTATATGTGACAGTTTTTTTGTATTGCTTCACTGAATTCTTAAAATAACTCTTCAAAGGGTTAGATATGGTAATGTGTATCCAGAGAGATTAACTTCAAAGTCACATGATTGAAAAATGGTAATCTGAGGACTCACATTCACATATGTCAGCTCCATAGTCTATGGCCATAGTATATATTCTCAAGATCTGCAAATAAAAACAAGCTTGACATCCTCTAACAATGAAAGAATCTGACTATTGATTAATTGTCCTAACCAAAGGGTGGGAATCACATGAAAGCTACAAAGAGTCCAAAATCTGTTTCCTGAACAAAGGCTAAAGCATGTGATATTTTTAATGTCTTCCAGACCATTAAAAGAAACAAGAAAGCAAAGAAGTGTCCTCTCTTGACAATCATTAAAGCAGTGGTTCTCCACAAGGGGTGATTTTGTACATAGGGGGACATTTGGTAATGTCTGGATACGTTCTTGGTTGTCACAACTGGGGGTGCTACTGAAGTCTAGTGGGTAGAAGCCAAGGCCAAGGATCCTCCCACATGCACGGGGCAGCCCCCACTGCAAAGAATTATCCACTGTCTCAGTTCAATAGTGCTGAGATTGGGAAACCCCAAACTAAAATAACCTGTTGGGGTTTTAACACTTTTTCTTTTAAAGTTGTTATACTGTACAGAGAGCTGAAAAATGGCAGTTTAGGGCCTTCCATGAGCAGTGAGTTCTGTATTTAAGTAATCACAAAACCAAAATTCCTTTTTAAGGTTTGCCAGAGCATGTAAGAGAAGTGAATTGGACTCTTTTGGAAACTGGCCCCTTCTAAGGGCTCCACCCCATCTTTAGAAATCAAGTCTGGTCTTGTTAGGGTTATCTTGTCTTTGTTTCCTAATGGTTGGGTTATCTTCTTTGTGGTAACACTTGCATTGGTTTTATGTGTGGACTGTTCTGTGCAATGCAACCAACCCAAGTGTGTCTTAGATTTGGACAATTTAGTCCCAAAGCCACTCATGAAAGAGCATGGAGTTCGGCTAAGATTCCAGGTCTCCCCCACCTGCATTTGCCGACTCCCCCAGTCCCACACTGCTCTCTAGATGGCCCCTGCTGTCTAAATCTGGAGGAAAGAGAGTTGTAGCTACACAATACTAGATTAAGAGAATTCATGGAGCTAGGAGTCATGATAAACCCAATTCTATCTTATCTCATCTATCTATCTTCTGACTATGAACCTTTGGACAGCTTTTAAAGTCCTCTGGACACCAATTAGCATTCATAAAATGCAAATAATTTTACCCATCTCACCGGGTTGTGATAAGAATGAAATACAATAAAATATCTTAAAAATGATTTTGTAGTTTACAAAGCACCCTTAAAACAGATTAAGGTCCTCACAGAGCATTTGCAAAGAGGGTTTGAAAGCATATGTGTTCGGTCAAAGCTGCTATCTGTGTTTCTTTATATTCATTGTTTTGACCAAGTCAATTTCATGTACCATAGCACAGAGCGACTGCCCTCCCTCAACTAAAGGAGGAAGACTCTTTTGTGAACTTTGTTTGTTTAAACACTTTCTCCTTTTTTTGCAGGGCGGGTGGTTAGAGCAAGCAAAATAACTTCTTCCTCAAACAAACAAATGCAAGAAATACCCAATTCTGGTTGACAGAGCGTGGTAAACAATGGCTGATTTTTAAAAGTTGATGGCCTTGGGGTCCATTTGATTGTGAGTGGTGCCTTTAGCATCTCTTGACAGATGAAAATTTGTCAAGTGAGAAACACCAGACTGACCTTGGCTCTGTATTACCAAACTCAAATAGGACATCACTCTGAGTGGGAGGGCAGTCCTCTTCCAGGGGGCTGAGGAGAGTTTCCAGGGCAAAGCACTTTAGACGCTGGATTTTTTAAAGTTTTCTTACAGTTGAGGTTTCCGTGAGGGTCTGTACATTTCAAGAATCTAGTCTGTGTGAGAGTTACAGAACACAAAGAGCAAGAAGAAGGCTGATGTCTGAAATAGAGAGACACATGTCAAAGATTTAGAAAGAGCAGCCTAAGGGCAGGGTTAAAGGTCTTTCCTCTTTGCTTCCTTATCACTTGTTGCTTGCAACTTACCATACTGAGTTATTGTCCATTTTCATGTCACTTTCCCCCATGAAACTGTGAACCCCTTAGGGAGAGGGAAATGAGTCTTATTTATTCTTTTAATAACAGTGCTTGCATGTAATGTCTAGTATGTAGAATGTGCCTAGTGAATAACAAAGGATGAAAGAAAGAATGACATAGGAAGATAGGAAAGTGAGAAGGAAGGAAGGAAGGAGGAAAGGAAGGAATTGCCTAGGACCTGACTCTGCATCATCAGATGCCTCATCGTTCTTAGCTCACCTTCCCACCTCCTACTCTGGGCATCCTCATCAGCCAGTCCTCTCAATTCCTTACCCCTTTGCCCATTTACCCAGCCATGTTGGTATCCATTTTCATTGTCCCAATTTGAATGTGATATTACAGCCCTGGACAACTACTCTTGATAATAGCCCAGGTGTTCATGCCTCTCCCTGGGCATCAGGGGTGCACACTGGTGCCAAGCCCAGGTTCCCAGACACCTGCCTCTTGGAAAGGGAATCAGAAAATAATGCTTCAAACCAAGCCCCTCAAACAGGCAAGACCTATGAAATGCTGGCAGTTCATTCCTACATCAAGCCACACCTGAAGCCAGCAAGAGAGAAAATTATTCAACTTCCCTAATTTTCACCTGATTCACCTATGAAAGGAGGTTAAAAAATTTGCTGTGAACGGAATAACAGATATGCTATACTTGTACTTGGTATTTTATTTATGGTTGCTCATTGCTGAGCACAAACCTTCAAGCCCAGAACCTCCCTCACCATCATCAGGGTCCCACCTTGGACAAGTAGTTTTATTGGACCTTGATGGCTTTCAGATGGCCCAATAATAAAATACAAATTCAGCTGAAGGGGGCACTAAAACATACATTTTGGTGTGTAGACTAGGCTGAGGTAACAAAAAGCCCAAATATGAAGCAGTACACATAACATGAGTGCATGCTAAATTACTTCAGTTCAGTTCAGTCTCTCAGTCGTGTCTGACTCCTTGCGACCCCATGGACTGCAGCACGCCAGGCCTCCCTGTCCATCACCAACTCCCAGAGCTTGCTCAAACTCATGTCCATCAAGTCAGTGATGCCATCCAACCATCTCATCCTCTGTCATCCCATTCTCTTCCTGCCTTCAATCTTTCCCAGAATCAGGGTCCTTTCAAATGAGTCAGCTCTTTGCATTAGGTGGCCAAAGTATTGGAGTTTCAGCTCCAGCATCAGTCCTTCCAATGAATATTCAGGACTGATTTCCTTTGGAGTTGACTGGTTGGATCTCCTTGCAGTCCAAGTCAAGAGTCTTCTCCAACATCACAGTTCAAAAGCATCAATTCTTTGGCACTCAGTTTTCTTTATAGTCCATCTCTCACATCCATACATGACTACTGGAAAAACCATAGCGTTGACTAGATGGACTTTGTTGACAAAGTAAAGTCTCTACTTTTTAATATGCTGTCTAGGGAGGTCATAGCTTTTCTTTCAAGGAATAAGTGTCTTTTAATTTCATGCTGCAGTCACCATCGGCAGTGGTTTTGGAGCCCCCAAAATAAAGTCTCTCACTGTTTCCATTGTTTCCCCATCTATTTGCCATGATATGATTGGACTGAATGCTGTGATCTTACTTTTCTGAATGTTGAGTTTTAAGCCAACTTTTTCACTCTCCTCTTTCACATTCATCAAGAGGCTCTTCAGTTCCTCTTCACTTTCTGGCTTTCTGCCATAAGGGTGGTGTCATCTGCATATCTGAGGTTATTGAGATTTCTCCTGGCAATCTTGAATCCAGCTTGTTCTTCATCCAGCCCAGTGTTTCTCATGATGTACTCTGTATATAAGTTAAATAAGCAGGGTGACAATACACAGCCTTAACATACTCCTTTCCCAACTTGGACCCAGTCTGTTGTTCCTTGTCCAGTTCTAACTGTTGCTTTTTGACCTGCATACAGATTTCTCAGGAGGCAGGTCAGGTGGTCTGGTATTCCCATCTCTTGAAGAATTTTCCAGATTGTTGTGATCCACACAGTCAAAGGCTTTGGCATAGTCAAAAAAACAGAAGTAATGTTTTTTCTGGAACTCTCTTGCTTTTTCTATGATCCAGTGGATGTAGGTAATTTGATCTCTGGGTCCTCTGCCTTTTCTAAAAGCATCTTGAACATCTGGAAGTTCACGGTTCACATATTGCTGAAGGCTGGCTTGGAGAATTTTAAGCATTACTTTACTAGCCTGTAAGATGAGTGCAATTGTGCAGTAGTTTGAGCATTCTTTGGCATTACCTTTCCTAGGGATTGGAATGAAAACTGACCTTTTCCAGTCCTGTGGCCACTGCTGAGTTTTCCAAATTTGCTGGTATATTGAATGCAGCACTTTCAAGGCATCATCTTTTAGGATTTGAAGTAGCTCAGCTGGAATTCCATCACCTCCACTAGCTTTGTTCATAGTCACTTCAGTCCTGTCCAGCTCTTTGCCACCCTTTGGAATGTAGTCCACCAGACTCCTCTGTCCATGGGATTCTCCAGTCAAGAATACTGAAGTGGGTTCCCATTTCCTTCTCCAGGGGATCTTCCTGACCCAATGACCAAACCCAACTCTCCTTCATTGCAGGTGGATTCTTTACCAGTGAGCCACAAAGGAAACACTCTCTACATAGTAACACTTAGTTTATTTCTAAATCATTTAATGTCCCAGGATTATTTCAGGTCTGTGAATAGTAAGGAGTGAGACTCTGCTTCATGAGGTCAATCAAGGAATCCAGAATGAGAACAGCTCTGCAATTGTAAACCTGGTGCTTACAGTTACCATGGAGTTCCCAACTCCAGTCACCCTTAAAGATTAAAAACACTTAGAAAGCACAAATGAGAGGAAATCTCATAATTTCATTGATTAGAGCTCAATCACAGGTCACAAAGAACTCAAGAGAGTCTGGTAAATGCAGTCTAGTTCTGAGCTCAGGAAAATAGAAGAGATATGGATGTACAGTTAATGGCATCCACCACAATAAGCAAAGTTCTATTAAAGGTGAAAGAAAATCAACTGACTTACGTATAATCACTGGTTTCTCCAAGGAAATGGTGGTGGTGGTTTAGTCGCTCAGTCATGTCTGACTCTTTTGTGACCCCATTGACTGTCGCCTTCCAGGGTCCTCTCTCCATGGGATTTCCCAGGCAAGAATACTGGAGTGGGTTGCCATTTCCAGGAAAATAGGAAAATGTGTTCAGGGGTTAGGGTGAGTGTGGTAGATAGGAGTTGGTGACTAAAAGAGAAAGTGAGATGGTGGGAAAGACCAGCTTTGCCACCTCTGATGGTCAGCTGGGAGGTGAGCACAGTCTCTAGGGGTTTTATGATCACCATGAAGCTCTGAAGGCAACTCTTTTCTTCCTCTAAGAGAACCTTATAATTTAGTGTCTTTTGTGCAATAACATGAGAAATCAAAGTTGTAATGGCCGTTTAAGCAAACGTTACCATGCTGGGACTCATGAGATAGGACATTAGTTTCAGAACCAGGGTACTCTCAGGGATGGTGGTAGTTCATAACTTACCAGTGAGAGACTGGTACTCAACAAAGCACTCTTTGAAAATACAACTTAAAGACACTCTGAAAAATATGATATATACTTTTCAACCCCATTTGTGAGTATCAAAGAGATCAAATCCAAGTTCAAAAGAAAAAGTTTGATTTAGTCATTGAAAAAGTCAAGTGAATAATGGCAATCAGCATGATTACAGAAATCCTTAATGTGTCCAAAAGCATTAAAAAATCTGCATGCACTTGCATATTTTTTCCTTTCTCTACTATTTTCATTCTAAAATGAAGATGTAGGTGGAAATTTTTATTAGCATCTGGGTAAGGTCCCCTGCCAGTCAAGAAAGCCTTTATTAATCATTGAGATACTTACCCCATTTTTAAAGAACCATGACTCACCAACAGTTACACAGCAATGAGGGCAGAGGTCACAGGATGTTGAATTTTCAAACTTTCCTAAGCATGTCTTCACTTCTGGAACACAGGGCTGCTTTAAGTGAATATGCATGTGTTTACTAGAGAGAAGCAGGGAGAGGAAAATGAGTTGTAATGAAGAAGTGATATTTATGTTAGGATTTCCTTTTCTTTTCAGTTTCAAGTTGAGCCTTAAGCATTTTCCCCCAAGGGAAAAAGGCACCCCAGAGAAAGAGCTGCTGGAGGCCCACCTAATTGCTCGTACCTCAGCACTTAGTTGGCAGTACACTGGGTCACATTCCCTCCCATACCTTTCATCCAGGATGTTCTGGAAAAGACACAGTGAGAAGAGAGGCAGATGAAGTACTTGGGAACCAGAAAAAATATTTGGTTTTCATTCAGCTGGTACTGAGGTTACTGTTTGAAAGAAAAAGCAGTCAACAAAATACCTGGAAAAAAAAGAAATGTTGCAAAACTCTTCCATTTCTGCTTAAATAGGGGGAAAATATTGGTAATAACTTCCATGAAGAGCTTGTATTCTCTTTCTTTTAAGTTTATCATCCTGTAAACCAAAAGGATGTTTGCCATTAGCTCTTCCATAGAAACGTATAGACCAATTGGTCCATCAGTAAAGGGATAGCCTTTCATACATGTAACCAGACACAGAGAATTGTGCAGCATGATATCTGCACATGCAAGGAAATAAGTTTGCCTGTTTCCATCAGATGGGCCCACTAGAAAGAAGGCATCCCTGGCCTCTGCCTTCTTTTGCTCAGGTGATGGAGGGAGTTAATTTGTTTAACCTCTGGGGCTCACGCTGCTTCCTCTCCTGCAAGGAGGTGCACAGTCTGGCTTGCACTCTTGGGTCAGCAGCTGCAGGAAGAAGAAATGGAAACTCTTCATTGTCATCAAGTCTCCTTCTTTGCCAAAGAACAATTGATCCCTGAAACTGCTAGCAGAGGGAAGAGGCTTTCCAAGGACAGCAGAAGGAAGAGACAAACTAACTCAAATGATCAGCCTCCCTTGGGACAGGGAGTAGTCTAGAAGCAAAGCAATAACAGGAGAGAGTGAGGAGGGTGGTGGAGGCTGCTGGGAAAGCAGAATGTTCTGTTCCAGCCCTGTGGGGGCAGGGACACAAGAGAGATCTGGGAAACTTGCTGAGATATGTCTCCACTTAGTAGGACTCTTTCTGTCATGTGATATGACTATTCCATTTTAAACATGCCTACAATGCTAATGGAATCTAAAAAGATCTAATTCCAACCAGCCCATGCATCCTTAAGATGATATGGGGGAAACAGGCATGGAGCTAGTTCATCATCACATCTGCAGAGAACACTCTTTAAATCTTGGGACTCATGAAAGAAGACTATGGATGAGGTGACCTCACCCACATGAACGTGAAAGTAGTGTTAGTCACTCAGTCATGTCTGACTCTTTGTGACCCCATGGATTGTAGCCCATCAGTTTCCTCTGTCCATGGAATTCTCCAGGCAAGAATACTGGGGTGGATAGCCATTCCTTCCTCCAGGAAAGTCTTCCCAAACCAGGGATCAAGCTTGGGCCTCCTACATTGCAGGCAGATTCTTTACTGTCTGAGCCATGAGGGAAGCCCTTCCTGCATGAATGTGGGAAAGAATTAAATGGTTAAAAAGGAACCCCTGAAATAAAGACCAAGTTTACAACTCACCGATTCTCTCTGAAAGAAATACTAAATCATGTACTTGAAGCAAGAAGAAAAATAAATCCAGAAGGAAAGCCTGGGCTCAAACAAGAAGTCACATGAGAAAAGAAAGAAAGATGATGGCAAAAATATGGAAATGTGTCAAGATCTTATCAACCACAAATATCAGTAGTACTGAGGGAAGTTAAAATTGGAGTGAGATGTAATTACAAGATACAGGGCAGGAGAAGGAAAGTGAGAGGAAAACTAAAGCTTCTAAGGTTCTCATCTTATTTTGAAGGAGAATAAGGTACTGATTTTAGGATTTCTTAGAAAGGTATAAATTTAAGTGTTCATGTTACTCGATGATTTTTTTTTCTTATTAAAAAAAACATAATATAAAACTAACATTGACTCCTGAGTCCATGGATGGTTTTCATATAGTTTTCTGTATCTTAGAAAAATAATTCGTTTACCTAATTAAAAAGAGAGAGAATATAAGTTAGGAATGGAAAATGGAGAGTGACAGAGAGTGAAAGAGAGAGAAGGAGAACCTAGTTATATACCAAAGCAGTCAGGTTTCAAAGTTGCAGAACTAGTAAATAAAAAGGCTATTCTGAGGCTAACCCATAAAAGGGAACAGTGGCCTTGTGTGGAATTGTTTAAAGGAAACAAATTGCTATGGAAATCAATCAAAAAGGCAGTTTTTAAGGGGAAAAAACTGGTTTGACTCCATGACTAAAACTTTAAGATTTTTTTTGCTAACAGTAAAAAGGAAATAATGAAGTCACATTGAAGACAGGAGTTGAACCCAGGGTAAGTAAGGAAGATCCAAAACAGACAAGTCCTAGTTCCTCCAACTCTTTGGCTAGGGGGAATTCCCAGAAGAATTATGATTCCCGGAAGAGTCACACTAAACATAATTTCTGAGCTCATATTAGAATTTCTAGAGTTTTAATTTCAGTGTGACATGTATGTTATTACTTAAGTTCAAGTTTGTGAGTAATGTCCAGTCTCACTTACTTGGAGGGCTCAGTTCTTCCCAATGCTTTGTCATCTTCTAGGGCATCTAAGGGGAGAAGGCAATGGCACCCCACTCCAGTACTCTTGCCTGGAAAATCCCATGGACAGAGGAGCCTGGCAGGCTGCAGTCCATGGGGTTGCTAGGAGTCAGACACGACTGAGCGACTTCACTTTCACTGTTCACTTTCATGCATTGGAGAAGGAAATGGCAACCCACTCCAGTGTTCTTGCCTGGAGAGTCCCAGGGACGGGGGAGCCTGGTGGGCTGCCGTCTATGGGGTCGCACAGAATCGGACACGACTGAAGTGACTTAGCAGCAGCAGCAGGGCATCTAAGAAGCCTCTTTAGGAGTTGCTTTAGAATCTAGACAGATACTAAGGCAGGTGGTCATGAACTCTAGAAGTGAATATCATTTCAACATCCTCACACAGGGAAGGCCTTGGCCATAGCCTACTGAGCCATCATTCATTACCAGATCTGGGAGGGCTACATGTCTTGCTGGAGGGGACATAATTTGTGAATGATCAAGGCATCATTAAAAACCAGGTCTCTCTAAATATGAAGCTCATAGTCAGCCTACTCATTTGGAGCTGAGTGAGAGACAACACAGAATTGTGATAAGGGTCCTGGTGAGCAAAGACCTAGGACTGTGGCTGAGAGAATGGTTTTCATTTGAACATAACATTTTAGGTTTAGTAAGGCTGGGTTGGAGTTGGAAGAGATGGAAAATTTAAACGTCAGGATGTGCATATCCAGGGAAAATGGCTAAAACATTTATAGTCACATCAAAGGTAATTGTGTCCTGCTATCTATTGGTTTACAACACACTTTTAGGCGTATTTGTTAAAACATTGTCTTATTAAAGACAAGTAGTCACCTTGTGGCGGAGAAGGCAATGGCACCCACTCCAGTACTCTTGCCTGGAGAATCCCATGGACGGAGGAGCCTGGTGGGCTGCAGTCCATGGGGTTGCTAAGAGTTGGACACAACTGAGCGACTTCACTTTCACTTTTCACTTTCATGCATTGGAGAAGGAAATGGCAACCCACTCCAGTGTTCTTGCCTGGAGAATCCCAGGGATGGGGGAGCCTGGTGGGCTGCCGGCTATGGGGTCACACAGAGTCGGACACGACTAAAGCGACTTAGCAGCAACAGCAGTCACCTTGAGGGCTTCCCTCATAGTTCAGTTGGTAAAGAATCCATTGGTAAAGTCACCTTGTAGGAATGAAACTTAGTATATTTTCCTGTTCCATAACTTACAAGAAATTTTTAAAATTGTTCATTCAGTTCAGTTCAGTTGCTCAGTCATGTCTGGCTCTTTGCGACCCCGTGAATCGCAGCATGCCAGGCCTCCCTGTCCATCACCAGCTCCCAGAGTTCACTCAGACTCACGTCCATCGAGTCAGTGATGCCATCCAGCCATCGCATCCTCCGTCGTCCCCTTCTCCTCCTGCCCCCAATCCCTCCCAGCATCAGAGTCTTTTCCAATGAGTCAGCTCTTTGCATGAGGTGGTGGTTGTAAATCGCAAAAAAGGGAAAGACATGGAGCAGTTTTTCATTTGGAAAGTAGCTTGGAACTAAAATGGATAAACAACGAAGTACATTTACTTTAGATTAGCTTTGGGATGTTAGTGCTGGAACATAGGTCCATCTACGACATAAGAAGGCCATGAGGTCCATCTCCTGCCTCCAGAAAGACCTCCCATTAAACAGATTCAGCTCTCCCTTCCTGCAACAAGGGGCTTATTTTTCCTACCCACTAAGCTCCAGGGAATACTTGGCAAGAAAAGTCTGAAGACGTTTTTAGTCGGCACAGTTGAAGTGTGTTACTGACATCTGGTGGGTGGGTTCAAGGATGCTGCCATACATTTGACAAAGGACAGCCTCTACAATAAAGAATTATCTGGCTCCAAATATCAAGAGTGCCAAGGATGTATGCATCCTATAGCAGCACTATTTACAATAGCCAAGATATGAAAGTAACCTACATTTCCATCAGCAATGAAAGGAAAAAGAAAATGTGGTTTATATATAAATATATATTATATATGTATATATATATATATATATATATAATGGAATATCACTTAGCCATAATAAAGAATGAAATAATGTTATTTGCAGCAATATGGATGAATGTAGAGAATTTCAAACTAGTAAAGTCAAACTCTGGAGAAAGACAAATATCATATGATATCCCTTATATGTGGAATCTAAGAAAATTATACAAATGAATTCTTTATAAAACAGAAATAAACTCAGACATTAAAAAAAAAAAACTTATGGTTACCAAACGGCAAAGAGGGGAGAATAAATTATGAGTTTGAGATTAACATATATACCACTATATACACAATAAACAACAAGGACCTATTGTATAGCACACGGAATTATATTCAATATCTTGCAATAACTTATAATGGAAAGAAGCTGAAAAAGAATGTATATATATATATGAGAAGTGAAAGCATTATTTGTTCAGTCATGTCCAGCTCTTTGCAACCCTATGGACTGTAGCCTGCCAGGCACCTCTGTCCATGGGATTTTCCAGACAAGACTAGTGGAATGGGTCGCCATTCCCTTCTCAGGAGATAATCCCAACCCAACCTGGGACTGAACCCAGGTCTTCCACATTGCAGGCAGATTATTTACCATCTGAGCCACCAGGGAAGCCTAGTATGTATGTATGTATGTGTGTATATATATATATATATATATATACCCATTCATTTTGCTGCACAAAACATTGTAAATCAATGAAGTATACTTCAATAAAAAATTAAATTAGAAAAATAAATATATGTTTAAAATAAAGCTTACCCCTTTTGTATTAGTTGCATTTATTCTAACATAACAATTTATGTCTTTTGATGTCAATCAAGAAGAATTAAAACTTTGATTTACGAAGGAAAAAAAAAGTACCAAGACTGAGATACTTTGCCTCATTGAAATTAACAACAGGAAGCTTCTCTTGGAGTAATTATTAGTCTGTAGCCTCTCAAAGGGACTCTAATGCTCATGTGTATTACTTTCTGGAATTAATAAAACAGAGTAGGCTGAAGAAGTGACCACACTAATATTTGACCTAAAATGCAATATGCATTTTACTGTGTCTTAGCCTCACCTCTGATCAATTTCCATGTGTTTCTGCAACACAATAGAAATCCAGCTACACTAAATCATTCCTCTTCAACATGGTCCACTATTAAACACTACCACTTACAATGTACTTGAGTTTCTAGGCAATACCTCTACGCATAATGTGTGTCTTAAAAAATAATAACATTCTGGCCAGTGAGCTCCTGATCACAGCTCACTGAAGGAAATTAACTTCTGTGAGCAGCTGTGCTAACCACTGGCTTCAAGGAATGATATTATAATATAAAATTGAAGATTACTATATGTAGGGAAAATAATCTCTTTAAAATTGTCCATCATCTGGTTTTAATGAGAAAACTGGCCGTTTGGAGGCTGATGCCAGAAGAACCAACTCATTATTTCTCAGAGCCTTCGTCCCATGTTAGAAGAATGTTGTGGGATTTACAATATGTCTAATTGAATTCTGTACCCCAGTTTGGAGATTTAGGGAAACTGAAGTTACTTATTCACAAACAGCAGAACAAAGGGTTTGCTTGTAGGCTCACTAGAGAGCCGGGAACCCTTCTCAACTGGGCCCTTTGAGAGTCTCCCTACTCCCTGGTCTGCTGCTTCGAGACAAGCTCAAAAGAGAGCTAGGGAGGCACTGCTCCAGTTTTGGGTGTGCCTAGCATCACTTCCGCGTGTGTGTGCTCAGTCAGTTGTGTCCAACTCTTTGCAACCCCATGGTTGCAACCACCTGTCTCTTCTGTCCATGGAATTCTCCAGGCAAGAACACTGGAATGGCTTGCCATTTCCTCCTCTAGGACATCTTCCCCACCCAGGGATCAGGCCCTTGTCTCCTGCATCTCCTGCAATGACAGGCAGATTCTTTACCACTGAGCCCCCTTAGAAGCCCATCATCACTTCTACCCAAGGACGCAAAGAACATTTAAGGCATTCCACATGCTTTTAACAGCAAGTGCAGTAAACCTGGATGGATCTTCTCCCAGTGCCAGTGGGCAAGATCAGTGCTTAACAACAAAAACTGATCATATCCCAGAGAATGCCCCAGGTAAGAAGCACATGGTTCATTCTCACTTCCCCTGGGGTGGTCAGAGGTTTCCAAGGGAGGGGACAGAGACCCACACTGGGAGTCAGCACCCTGGGACCTCTTGGCTCCATTCCCACCTCTGCCACGGACTTGGACACCTTTGCAGCAGCTGATGATTGCCTCGTGGTTCAAAGAGCTTCTGTTGGAGGTCCCTGATCTCCCTTAACTTGCACACCCAGTTTGTTCTCAGGGCAGCACAGGCACACAGATGTGTGGCCAGTCATCTCAGGAGGGCCTGGGGTGGGAGGACTGCCCAATGAGGCTCTCTGTGGGGCTCTGGCATTCTTTCTATAAGGCATGCTTTCAGATGGATGCTAAGTTGCATTTGACAAAATAGAGGCAGCAGAGAGTGGCGATGGAGCTCTGTTGGGTGAAAACACTGGCAGTTCGGGCAGGTACAGCCCTGGGTATGCAGACAGGAGGAATAGGTGAGGGAGTGCAAACTTGGGTTGAAATCAGATTGTAGGAGGTGTTGACTGACCTGGAAAGAATTACTGGGAAGTCTTGTTGGGAAATAGGCAGTGAACTGGGAAGGACAAGAAAAGAGGACGTGGGATTTCCTGATAGTCCAGTTGTCAAGACTCTGAGCTTCCAACACAGCATGCGTGGGTTTGATCCCTGGTGGGGCAAGTTCTGAAGGCTGTGAGGGCAGACTAAGAGGACCTGGAGTGCCAGAGCTGTAGAAGTGAAGCCATGTGGAAATGTTTCTCTCTATGTAACCAAAAACAGATTCTCTACTCCTCCGAGCCACCAATTCCTCAACTTGAAGTAGGGATTATAACCTACTTTGTAAGAACATTGTAAGAATTAAATCAGATCATGTATGCAAACTATTCAGCAGGGAGCCTGTTCTCATGGACACTACATTTGATGATAGTCCAAAGTCATCGATGGCCTTCATTCAACCCATTCAGTCCAACACTTAATAATCAAAGAATATCCAGCCAAAGCCAAAGCTGACTCTGGGTCCTCTTAAATTCTCACTGATTTTGTAGTCAGTTGATGGCAAGGTTGTCTCTCCATTAGTGCGGAGACTCTTCAAAGACATATGTATCTCTGAGTCCTTGGCTTCTAGCACAATAGAAAATTACAAAATTATGATCCAAATGAAGATTATTTTTTAAAAAACTAAATGCCTTCTATTTACAAGGCAGACCATTTCTCAGGGTTTGCTATTGACCACCCCACCCTGATTTTTTAATCTAAGGAGGAAATGATCTGTGACTCTGTGATTACCCATCTCACTGGGTCCCTGGTAGCCTTCCAGAGTCAGTCACCTGCCAGCTTCTCACATCTGGCACCTGACCTCACCCTTCTAGGATGCAGTTTCCTCATCTGTGATAGTCCCTTTCTGGTCTTGCAAAATGTACTTCTGTACCTTTTACAAGAACATGTTGGACTAAAGTTCTTAGAGACACAAGCTGTTAGGCCCAGAAAAAAAAATCTTCATTAGCATTTGGCCCAGGTTTCGCAGCTTCCCTTTGGGACTCAGATTTGTTTGAGAATCTGATGAAAACTGTGAAGGCTCAGCCCAGAAAAATGCACCAACAGGCACCATTCTGCATACAACATCAGGGGCATCTGGGCTCTTAAGCATATGTGAGGATCCCAGGCTAAGAACCTGGGTTCTAAATCAGAAACAGAGGTGAAGAAGGAGGGTGACTCGTTCAAGGTCACCCAATTAAGTCTGTGAATACAGTTTCAGATGTCACTCAACAGTTTGCAATGATCATTTCTCATACATGATACATTACCATATGAAAACATTTTGTGATTGCAACAACTTCATAAACTGGATCAAATTGTATTATTATTATTCATGATCTGGAATATTTAAAGGGTGTGGAGACTGTATAACTTCCCTAGAATCCCACAGTGAAGCAAAAGCACGGTTTGGGCTTTCAACCTGGCTATCCTGATTCTCACTGCTTTCTCCTGGCCACACCACAATTCTGAAAGCAACCTGCTGTGTGTTCAGTCACTCAGTCTGACTCTTTGCAGTCCCATGGACTGTGGCCCTCCAGGCTCCTCTATGGGATTCCTGAGGCAAGAATACTGGCATGGATTGTCATTTCCTGCTCCAGGGGGATCTTCCCAACCCAGGGACTGAACTCATATCTCTTACATCTCCTGCATTGGCAAACAGATCCTATACCAGTAGCGCCACCAGAGTGAAAAATGGGCAGGAAGAACCTTGACAAAGAATCACAGGAACAGTGCAGGGGCTAACCGGGAGGATCTAGGAAGGCTTCATGGGCCTTGATTGAAAGGGCTTCCCTGATAACTCAGTTGGTAAAGAATCCACCTGCAATGCAGGAGACCCAGGTTCAATTTCTGGGTCTGGAAGATTCTCTGGAGAATGGATAGGCTACCCACTCCTACCCAAGTATTCTTGGGCTTCCCTTGTGGCTCAGCTGATAAAGACTTAGCCTGCAATGTGGGAGACCTGGTTCCAATTCCTTGGTTGGGAAGCTACCCTGGAGAAGGGAAAGGCTACCCACTCCAGAATTCTGGCCTGGAGAATTTCAGGAAATTCCAGAAAACAACAAAGAAGGTGTTTTCTGCCTGGGGGTATAGAGTGGATTGCAGCAATTGCTGGCACAGTAAAAGCTTAAGGAGACTTTACTGCATCCTGGGGGCATGAAATTGTGTACAGATGGGCAGACTCCCTATTCAGTAAGCAGGTAAAATAAACAAATAGAGTCATTATATTTTTACCACCATAGCTATTCTGTAGATGAGGAAACTGAGATCAGAGAGGTTATGAAATTCCAGTTAGCTCACTGTCAGTAGGTGACAGATGGGGATTTGAATGCATCATCAACAATAACATATAACATAATATATTAATATATTATAATAGATATAGATAGATATGGGATTCCCTGGTGGCTCAGACGGTAAAGCATCTGCCTGCAATGCGGGAGAACTGGGTTCTATCCCCTGGTCAGAAAGATCCCCTGGAGAAGGAAATTGCAACCCACTCCAGTACTCTTGCCTAGAAAGTTCCACAGATGGAGGAGCCTGGTGGGCTACTTTCCATGGGGTTGCAAAGAGTCAGACAGGACTGAGCGACTTCGCTCATATATATAGATACCCTGATATTATGTATTCTATTATATATATGCAACATATTATCAGGTATATTTACTTATAATTAGTCTTTAATATCATGTTAACTATATTATTTATAAAAACAAGATCCTGCTGTATGTATTATATATTCTGTTCTGGGTTTTTTTGTGTGTGTGTGCTTGTTCATTTTTCTGGCAATTACTTTTTTTTTGTTTCACTAAACTTTCAATAAACCTAACATTCACACTTTCTACTTTCCTTAACTCACCAAAATATATAACATTTACGGATGGTTGGGGAAAACTCATTCCTTTTTATTTTTCTTCTTAACATTTTTTTGGCCATGCCCCATGGCTTGTGGGATCTTAGTTACCTGATCAGGGATTGAACTCGTATGCCCTGCATTGGAAGTGCAAAGTCTTAGGCACTGGACCATTAGGGAAACCCCTAATTTCTTATCCTGGATCGTAATGTATTTTGAAAAGTTATTTCAAGGTGGTGGCTAAAGTTTGTTCCTACTTTCTTTTCAGGAGATCGTAGCTCTCCTCCTTTAGGGAAAATCTTTTCTTGCAGTAAACACTATGATACAATAAAGAAGCAATTTATCGCAAGGAAAATGGGTTTTCTACTTATTGGGTCATTCAAATTAAGCCAGCTGCTGGCAAAGATAACATCTACATTCAGTTGACATAAGAATGCTTCAAATATAAGCATTGGTGGCTGTATGGCTATTATAATTCTCAAGTTCGGTTTACCATAAAATAGATTCACATGAGTTCTGAGTAGCTGGGAAAAGAAGTTGAAAAATAAAGTGTATTCAGTTTTACCTGGGTTGGTCTTTTAAATGGCCCAACACAACTTATTCAATGCCTCTGCAAGGGAGTATGGATTTTACCACCCAGGAAAAAGCCAGGTCTCTGGACACAGAACACTTTCTAACTCAGACTCTCTGCCTTTCAAGTAGGCAGGAAGGACCACCTCATTCCATCCTCAGCGTTCTAGGATCCCGTGGTTGGTCTCCAAAATCACCAGTACAAATTCAACTTATTCACTTGTTTAACAAAGATTTACTGAACAGGGACTGCATGTCACTTGCTGGGGACACATTAGTGAATAAGGCAGGCTTACTCTCCCATCTCCTGGAGTTTATGGCACACCAGGCAGGAGCTAGAGGATGCTGTGGATCCGAGGGCAGTAGGGATCCTTTTGCATTCTCTGTTTTTATACTTAATCTGTAGCTCTGCTCTGGTCTCCAAACCAGGACTGGGCTCTGAACTGGCTAATAGGCTCTTCTGTCCCTGCAAGTGTGGATGAGCACACGAGATGAGTAGCATGGTGGCTAATTGCCTTTTATTTTTTTTCCTCTGAGGCGCTGCTGCTGTGACCTCTCTTCCTTGGAAAGCTGGATCTGCCAAGTTCTAGGGAGTTCTATGTGGCATCAGGGGAATTTGGAATGAGAAAAACCTGTTTTCCCCATGTTACCAGAGACCCCCTCCTCCCTGACTCATCTGTAAGCCATGTGGCTCCTTAAGGAGATCTGTCTTCTGTTCTCATCCAAGGTGATGCTCAAATGGTCAGGACCCAGAGAAAGCCAATGCAGTCATGGCATAAAGAACCCCTTCTTTAAGGGCTGGAACTGGCAATGCTATTAGCCATGGGGCAAAGCAAGTTCCTCCTACCAACCAGAATGTCAACTCTGTCTCTCTGATGGTCTAACTTCTGTTCTAAGAGTCTGTGCTCCTGCCTCCAGTGGAAAGTTTTTCCTAACACCAAGCTCACTCCTAGCTTTTATTTGCAGCCTTCATTGAGATCTGCTGCATTCTGCTTCTTTTTGCAGTAAGACTGCCAGATGCTTGTCTCAGGTCTTGTCCCTTACAACACGTTATTGCTGTTTAGTCGCTAAGTTGTGTCCGACTCTTTTACGACTCTCCTGGACTGTAGCCCATCAGGCTCCTCTGTCCATGGGATTTTCCAGGCAAGAAAACTGGAGTGGGCTGCCATTTCCTTCTCCAGGGGATCTTCCTGATCCAGGGATTGAACCTGTGTCTCCTGCATTGGCAGGCGGATTCTTTATCACTGAGCCACTAGGGAAATCTTTACAACACATGAAAAGAACAAATATGCAGAAAATTCTCTGTGACTTCAGTGGAAGCCACTAGACTGTACTTTCTTTAGCAGGAGGCAGGTTAGTACAGTACTTCCCTGGTGGCTCAGTTGGTAAAGAATCCACTTACAATGCAGAAGACTGCTTGCAACGCAGGAGATACAGTTTCAAACCCAGGGTCAGGAAGATCCTCTGGAGAAGGAAATGGCAACCCACTGTAGTATTCTTGCCAGGATAATCCCATGAACAGAGGAGCCTGGCAGGCTCTAGGTCATGGGGTCAAAAAGAGTCAGACACAACTGAGCAATTGAGCATATATACACAGGCTAGTATAATGCTTAAGAGGGTGACCTCTTGAATCAGACTGCCTGGTCAAAATCCTGGCTTCATCACCTACCAGCTGTCTACTTTTTGGCAAGTTGCTCAGCCTTCTTGTATCTTTGCTTTCTCATCTCTAAAGGGGAAAGTAGTACCTACCTCTACCATACTTGCAATAATTGAATTATTTAACGCATGACAAGTATATAGAACAGCACCTGACACTTCAGTAAGCATCGACAAAGTTATTATTATTCTTACTTCTAGGGTTGAGACACCTCGAAGTAGTTTCTCACAGAGTTCTAGATGAATAGATGAATAGATGAAAGAACTTGGAAGTAATTTGATCCCATCTTTCACCGGAACTTCATGACTGACTGGTAAAAAGATAACAAAGCAAGATTAAGGTTTTCAAAATATCTTAAAATCCTTTGTACCTCTTCAAATATCAGCTTATGAAAAAGAGCACAATTGGACCCAATAGAATACTTCCTCTTGAAGCCTTGGGTCACCATGTAAGCACTTTGACTTTACAGAGCCGTTGTGCTATACAGGTGAAAAGGCCATACGGAAAGGCCCTGAGACTATATGGAGAGAAGAGGAGGAGGGAAGGAAGGAGGGAGTGAGGGATGGAGAAAGAAAATGAGAGAGAGACAGAGAAAGAGCGACAGAGATGCTCTAGTAAGCCCCCACTGGCTTTGGACCAGCTCCTGCTTTCCCAGCTCCTGCCTCTAACTTCCCCTTGCCAGGACTGTCTAACCCATCTCTCCCCAAATTCCTGACCTTTGAAAACTGTGAGATATAATAAAATGGGTGTTGTTATTTTATGCTACTAGGTTTCGTGATGATTTGTTAAACACGAAGAGATAACCAGAACAGATTTTTATTTCTCAATCGGAATCTTTCTTTACTCTCTCTTTTTTTTTCTGTACACAGGAATGAGTTCAGAAAGGAGACGGCTTAGAGTCTTATTAGAACTACCACCTCTTTCTAGAGTGTTGGCACATTGATTCTTACCTGTAAGAATTCAAAGAGTGTGTTTTTACCCCAACAGAAGAAAAACAGAAAATGCTGCTTGCTTTAAGTATAATGCCATTGAATCATGGTTTATCATTGAGAAAAAAGAGAAAAAAAAAAAAAAAAAACGATGCTGTAGGACCCTGTGAAAACTGTCATGTATGTGCAGGTCCTGGACTCGGCTGGGCAGCTGGAGACACCTCCTTCTCACGTGCCCACTCTCCCACAGGCTTTGTCCCAGGGTTCCCAGGGAGGTTCCGACGGTAAAAGTGAACCGCATTCCTCCTCGGACCACTTCCCAGTTTGACAAGCTCCGAGGAAGCAGCACATAAAGTGGTACAGGAAATGCAAGACATCTGTACTGGAGCCTGGGAACACACTTTCCCCGGTCCCCTTGCTGGTGTGGTCCTGGCATGGAGCGGGGCCTCTGGAGAAATGAATTAAAGCAACAAGTCCAGTGGAGAACATGGGATTCCACTTCCATTCATCTTCCTTATTTTGCAAACACCACATTCTGCAAATCCCATGCCAGTAAAGCTCTTGGATCAGCCCTCAAATTCTTCTGGATCCTTCAGGGAGGAGATGTCAGGGCTGGCCAAGAATCTAAGTGGAAACTGATGACAGAAGCTGACATTAATCAGCTACACAGTATGTTCTTCCCAGCAGGTTTCTTCCAATAAATCAAAGGCCAGCAAATCCAAGGGGTGTTTAGCCATGAGAGAGCAACTGTTTGCTGTTCTCTTTCCTTGCTAAAGATGATGAATTTAATGTTTAATTGAATCCAACACTGGTGGCCGTGGGAGTGTTTGCAGTAGGTGTTGGGTCCACATACCACATACGGTCCCATTTCCTCCCGGGCCAGGGGCTTTGGGCGAACATCCCCTGCTCCACATGGCTCATCGTTTATATTGAAGTTTTCTGGCCAAACAGAGCCACCACCCTATCTAGTGATCTGAAACAGACTCACTCTTTCAAGTTGGAATCCTCGGGCTGTTTTGGTGACCAAATAATTCTTTTCCTTCCTCTAAGACCTAATTAAGGTACTTAAAGATATTAATGTAATAATGCCTGTTTAAAATCCAGCGAGGGCCAAGCTCTTTCAACATCAGCATGTGCTGGAGGGGTAAGATGCAGGACTTGGAGAAGGGGAGAGTCTTGGGTCTGAGGCCATGCCCCACCCAGCCTAGCTGTGCCACTATAACCACTTCTTAACCTCTCTGAGCAGCTTTTTGTTATCTTTAGAAAGGATTAGATCGAAAACCATTGATTTGTGGTGAAAATAAACAAAAAAGAGCTGTGGAAAGGCAGTTCTTATACTGAAAAATTACTTTGGCAAAGTAGGATTTCTGTGATTTGCCCTGTTAATAATATTTGCCAAAGAACATGAAGAAATGGAGTGACTCTTGCAGCAAGAAGCTATGCAGAAGTAATAGACCCTTGCTGAGAAGAATAGAGAAGCAAAACTCTCTTCTAGGGTAAATATCTTGATGGAGGTAACATATTTATCTCCAAGTCGAGGCCCATAACAGACCTATCCTAGGCCAATAAATGGCAAATCTGTGGAGAAAAATTCCGCTGATTGCAGCCAGATCACAACTTGGATAATTAAGGCAAGTATTTCTTGGGCATGAATGATAATTAAATTGAAAAGTTACTTTGCATGGTTTTGGAAAGTAGACTGATATGTGTCTGAAATTTTTCAACTTTTACTCCATAAAAGTCTTGACTTTGGCAAGAAAATGAATATGAAGTCTGATATTCTGTATTTCCTTAATAATTGCCAAAATAAGACACTCAAAATTACTTATATTTACATTTTTCCAAAATATCACTTTTGTTATTACTTTAAAATCCAGAAATAAGCTGGGTAATTATCATATTTATCTTCATATACAGAAACTGAAGTTCAGATAGGAAAAGTGATTTGTCCCAGGTCCTGTAGATATCTGTTGGCAGAGTCCACTCTGGGACCAGCTTTTCTGAATCCTCTTCAAATCAATCTGTGCATTATGCTTCAAATGGTCATCTTATTTGGGCTTAATTGCCTAAGATGATTTTGTGACATGCGTCAAAACTGTTAAGAATTTCATCGTAGACATCTCACGAAATGGTATCCAACTAGCCTGTATATAGCTGGTAACCACACCTAGACATATGTTTATGAAACTGACTACGGATGCATAAGATTCTTGCCCCATTCACTTTCTTCTCTGAAAGAGATGGTGTCATATGTGTCCATATAAAGATTTTGAAGTTGGAACAAATTCTTGTTGGATCACTGACTAGCTGTGTGACCTTAAATGAACTTCTCTCTGGATCTTGATCTCTTCTTGTATAAAATGGGGCTTATATCTTTTGGATTAATTTTATTGGTGTATAGATGCTTTGCAATGTAGTGTTAGTTTCTGCTGTACAACAAAGTGAATCTGCTCTATGTTTCTATCAGTTCAGTTCAGTTGCTCTGTCATGTCTGACTCTTTGCAACCCCATGGACTGCAGCACATCAGGCTTTGCTGTCCATCACCAACTCCCAAAGCTTGCTCAAACTCATGTCCATTGAGTCAGTTATGCCGTGCTTACACATCTCCCCTCTTTTTTGGATTTCCTTCTCATTTAGGTCTCTAGAGAACATTGAAAGGGCTTCCTTGGTTGCTCAGAGGTAAAGAATCTGCCTAGAATGCAGGAGATGTGGGTTCGATCCCTGGGTCATGAAGATCCCTTGGAGAAGAGCATGACAACTCACTCCAGGATTCTTGCCTGGAAAATCCCATGAACAGATGACCCCTATGGGGTCACAAAGAGTCAGACGTGACTGAATACTCACATAAGCATGCATGAACATTGAAATGAATTTCCTGTGCTGTACAGGTAGATTCTCATTAGTTGTCTCTTATTCACACAATATCTTCAGTTTATATATGTCAATCCCAATATCCCAATTTATTTCACTCTCCCCCCAAATGGGGTTAATATTACTCAATAGGGTTGATGTCAGATGAAACAAGCTAACGTAGCCTAGTGTGCTCAGTCACTCAGTCATTTCCAATTCTTTGAGACCCCATGGACTATAGACAGCCAGGCTTCTCCTCCATGGGATTTCCCAGGCAAGAATACTGGAGTGGTTTGCCGTTTCCTCCTCCAGGGAATGTATGCTTACCTCTTTATAATCATCTGAGTCTCAACTCTAGATTCTCCTCCTCAAGAAAGACCTTTTCAGACCCTAGTAGCTAAATAGCCTCTCCCTCAGCATCCATTGCTATTAATGCTAGCATCCTATTTTCCTTTTTTGGGAAAACTTTTCATTACATGAATTTATAGAATTAACTTATTTGTTAATGAGTTTATCTTTTGTCTTTCTTTTTAAAACTGCAAGTTGCAAGAGAGGAGAAACTTGACTCTTACTGCTTCTCAAGGACAGCAAGATATAGTTAAACACCCAGTCAGGGGATGCTGCTCACATTGTATTAAATGTTAAAAGCAGCTCCTTATCTTATATTAATACAGTGCAGTCTCTTTGGTCCTACAAGTGGCAGCCTTGCTGCTTTGCAATCAATGCTTAATAAATCTTTCTGTGCACAAAGTAAGTGTACAATCATAACAGAAATTGTATATTTCTTGCCAGGGCCTATGATAAAGCCTGGAAATGCAGTGACGAATAAAACATAGTCTCTGCTTTCCATACTATAGCATTGAAATTCTTGATTCCTGTAACGTGGTTGTAAGATACAAATAAAGCAAAATAGCTAGCTTCATAAAACTTTCTATTTATAGAATCCATTTTGAAAAACATTTTACTATTTTGCATTGTTTAGCTTTACCATGATCATCAAAACTAACATGATTTCCTGCAAAGTTCTGTGCTGGTCACTGTCAGGGTACAGAAATGATTTAAGTATGGTCCTGTATTTGCCATACTCTAAACAAATATTTTCAATTTTCAGACTCAGAGATGATAGAAGATTTTGGTTGGCTGATGTCTAGGATACAAATGTACCAAACACTACAGGCTGAAGCAGCTATTCCATCCATAGGCCACCCTCAGCTATGACCTGGTATACAAAAGATCAGTGTTTGCCTCTTTCTCCACACATCTACAGCAGATACAACATGAACAAGGAGGATTCCAGACCAATGGGTAAGGCTAACGACAGGCTTAGGGTATCTAGAGACTAGCTTTGCAGTTCTTTAATCCAAACATTGCTTGAGTGAGGGCAGGATGTTGTTAGCAGTGTGTGTGTGTGTGTGTGCACGCGCGCTCAGCGGCTCAGTCATGTCTGACTCTTTGCAACCCCATAGACTGTAGCCCACCAAGATCCTCTGTCCATGGAATTTTCCAGGCAAGATACTGGAGTGGGAGTGTCATTTCTTACTCCAGGGGATCTTCCCAACCAGGGATTGAAACTGCGTCTCCTGCACTGACAAACAGATTCTTTACCACTGTGCCACCTGGAAAGTAGAGGAGAATGTGTTTTTTCCTATTAGCAGAAGGGAGTGTGTCTGTGTGTGTGTGTGTGTGTGTGTGTGTGTGTGTTTTCCCTACCTCCAGGTGGATATTTGCCCACATTGCAAAATGGGTACCCTGCCATTTATTGATTAATTCTCTATCTTTCACAGAAAGGCCAGATCCTCAAAAGCCATGGACACAAAATTCTATAGAAATATCACATGAACAGCAACAAGGGCTGTTGTCAGGATATGTGATGCCTCCCCAATATGGTGCCATAGTCATTCACACTGTACAATTTACATCAGTGAACACAGGCCACACCACTCTAGATTCCAAGGACACAATCAAGAGCATTGAGAAACAGAGAGATGAAGTCTTGAGGGGTATTTTAATGCTTCACTTAAATTCTAATCCTCTTTCTCTGTTCTCTAGTGGTTTTCCACCCAAGCCATTTGTGACTCTAAAGCAGAGGTCTGTTAGATCTTGGTTGTTTCTTGGCCCTTCCTGACATCAGCTCAGTCCAGGTGTTACAATCTCAATTAATCTTTCACTGGTTTATACAAGGGCCTCAGATACCATCCTATCCCACCGTTTGACTACAGATGAGGATTTGTGAGGAAAAACTTGGCTCCCAGAAGTGGCACTGTCTTCTAGAAGACAGAACTGCTTGAACCAGGAATGCGAGAGACTTCTACTTTCTGAAAAGATAAATGGAGGTGGAGAAGGAGGATCCTGAGGAAGAATCTGGAGGCTGCATGAATACCCAACATATAGCAACTCATAGATTTACTTATAAGTCATGTAAATTTATGTAGCAGTGAGTGAGCATGCCAAGCAAATGAACAGGTTCACAGGTGCTCCTGGGTTGAAAAGCAGAATTTAAAAAGGACAAAATTCCCTCACTTCCTCACCCCCCACACTATCACCATCATCATCCTCATCTTATACAAACAGTCAAAAAACTATCCCAAGAGGAGTTCAGATACTGGTACAGACAAATTGAAAATGTAATTATGTAAACCGAGACTGCTAAGGGGGGACAATCAGGGATGATGTCAGATTAGCGAAATAGAAAGATAGCAGAGTTGTCAGAGGAAATCTAAGATATTTCTAGAAACAAGGCTTGGTGAGCCAAAGGGAAATTAAATGAATATGCTGATGTTTACTTTCCCAGCTTTTCATAGGAAATCGAAAGGCAAGTGGGGAAAAGGTGAGTCTATAAACCATTATCCACTCAAAGCCTTGATTTAAAACACTTGCTTTCAAACACACTAAGGATTCAATATCTAGTTGTTAAAATTTGCTTGGTGAATTTTTCTCATAATTTATTTAAAGAAAATACCTGGAGGAATTGGCAATGTGCCAAACAGGAAAAAAGAGTCCATCATGAAGGCATACTGTTGGAATTTTAGGGGCTACAAGCCAGGGATTTCCCTACCCACAAGTGTTTCTTCCCCACCCCGACCGTCTTCAGCCTGAAATGGCCGAGGGCTTGGATTTTAGGGACCACAGAAAACGTATGCTCTGGTACTTGGCTTCGGAAAATTCTGGATATATTTTCATTTGTAGGTCACCATTTTATTGGTGGAAAAGTCAGGACAGGGATGATGTAGGCAAAGCTTCGTTCTCCTTGGAATGCCCTAGAAGCACAATGCTGGATGAGGTTCCCAAGTACGTGGCCTCTCTGGGTAACATGGAGTCCTGGTGCTCCAGAAAGCAAGAGCCACGCTGGGAAAGAGGAATAGCATGACCGACAACAAGCTTGGCTCAGAGTAGAGATGTGTTGCCCTTCCACTTACCCCCAACTCTGTCATCCATGCATATCACTTTCCCGATTACCCGTGGGTCACAGAGTCTGCCATTCAGACAAGTTTTCAAAGTCCACTCTGTCCTGGAGCCCTGAAGTCCACTTTGTCCTGTGTTGGACAAAACACAGGAGCCCAGGGGGCACCACTGGGTGGGAAACATGGTCCTGTCCTGTTGGGCATACAGGTCAGGACTCTGCCCTGTCAAGCACCCAAGGAAGGAAGAAAAGGAAGGATCAGAGAATTGTTTAGGAAAACAGATTGAGTGAGTAAATCATTGCAGCTAAAAGAACTTTGAGATCAGCAGTTCTCTCCGCTGCCTCTCATTGGCTTCCCTAGAGGGAAGCCTCCAGGGACTTCCCTGGAGGGACGTTAGCCCTCAGGGTCACTGCAGTGTGTGGGAGTTGGGGTGGGGTGGGTGGCTACTCCTGGTCTCTGGATTTCACCCATCACTGCCGGTAGCCTGGCTTGCAGAAGAGAGGAAGAGAACGCAAAGTACCCTCTGCAGAGCGTACAGTGGTCAACCTCAAAGACCACCTGAAGGATGGCTAGAAGTGGAAAGGGAACAGAAAGAGAGAAGAAAGAAAAGATAAAAGTAGCATCTACAGTGGTAAGTGGAAGAGAACAAGCTTGCCTCTTCTCTCCAGGACCTGCAAATAGTGAAAATATATGCTCTATCTTCTCAGCCTGAAGTACAGTTACTAAGACCTTTCAGTCTACTTTCTCTACACTGTGTTTCTCTACACTCACAACCAGCCTGCTCTAAAGACAGCCTTTGTGATCCCATTTTATGAATTAGTACCCCGAGGCTCAGAAATGTTTAGGAATCTCTGGGGATACATAGCTCAGGAGGAGAAAGAGGGTCATGCCCCTCAGCGGTCAGTCATAACAAAAGGACGGGATGCACGGTCATTGCCCCGAGACATATTCCCAGCTCAGAACTCTCCGAGAGCATCCAGGGAAAGAAAGATACATGATGAGAGGTCTGTGGCAAGAAATCTGGAGGAAAAGGCCAAAGAGATCAGAGGTTAAGAGGAGAGAGGTGTGAAGGAAAGAAAACACACCATCCGCAGCCGCCGTCTCTACTCCACTGTGTTTCACTTAATAGACTGTGTCCTGAATCGGGAGATGGATGAGGGGATAAACAACACCCACGCAGGCTGACTAAGGCCTCAGGGACTTGGCTGCATGGAAAAGAGGCAAAAAGTGACTCTCACCCGAGCCTTGCAGAGGTGAAAGGAAAGGAGAGTGCCTAGGGGACCATCGGTCTTGGCCAGAGAGGGCAAAATGAAGGTTGGGACAGACCAGCTCCAGGGCAGGAGTAGTGGGAAACAAAGAGAACGAGCAACAGCTGGGGCAGGTGTCTCCTCCTCATCCGTCGCTGGCCCTCGGCCCCTGACGAGCCTCCCCTACGCCTCACGTTCCAAGTGAGTCAGTGTCATCATCGCCCTTGCTGTGTATTCACAGGCCTGGAGGAAGGGATCTGGCTGGAACATGGAAGGCCCCTTTACACATGAATCTGGCCCAAAATGCACCCCAAATGCTTCATCCTTCGCAGCTGTCCGCACCCACAGGATTCTAAGAGCTAGAATGTCTCTCATGCTCTTGCAAGTTCATTAAGTCCATTGGTTGTTCACTGCTGACTTCCATGTTCAGAAAACATTATTGGGTAGCAGGTACCTTGCTAGACATGAAGAGTGTCGCAACTTGAAGGTCCCAGTCTTTTGGGAGAGCACAGCCTGGTGGGCCTGCAAGGCAAGTCGACAAACAGCTTTGACTTAGTGAGATAGATTGGATGGGAGGCAAACACTGTTTAGGTCTGCACTGAACTTAGTTGGAGGGTGAGTGGTGGGTGGGAGGAGTCTGTGGCAGTCTCAGGCTGGCCACATTCCTCTAAGAACCAGACTGTACCCCAAGGATCACTCGACAGTACCCAGGTGTGGCCTTTATCCTCATGACACAAGACAGCTAATAGAGCTCCAGCCATCACCTCTTCATTTTATAATGTAAGCATGAACAACAAACTCAGTGGGCCTCATCCTATTTGATAGTCCTAGTGTCTTCTTTCATGCTTGTCTTTATCAGCATTTATTCGTTCATTCCCCCAAATTTAGTGTTTCTTCAATGCCCTATTCTGAATATTCTAAATGCGGAGCTTTATATTGTATTAGGACTTCCCTGGTGGCTCAGACGGTAAAGCATATTGTATTATAGGAGCCATCATTGTATTGGATCCATCCATTGTATTGGATCCATCAACTCTCATGGTCCATTATCATTGTACAAAAGAATTTCTGTCATATTTGAACCCAATCCACTCCCACCTCTCAACTCACACAGATGCACACAGACACAAACATTTGTTGAATTATACTGAGGGACCATGGAGATTTGAAGCTCAAAGACATCATAAAGCCATTTGCAGAGTTTTTAGCTTGTTGAAAATCCAGCTTGACCATGGGATTAGACAGTAAAGTTACTGCGGAGGAGGCTGAGTGACAGGGGAAGGGCCTGAGGCCCCCTACTTCGGCCCTGGCACTTCCCTCATCTGATGACTTGACATCAGACTCGATTATGGTCATGGGCTTTGAAAAGATCTAGTCCAACTTGAGGATTTACCTACAGATTTATACTCTTTCTCCATTCTGCTACTGTGTCTCTCTGCTTGGTGAGAGTGAGCATCCAGCCTGAAAGGTTATATTGTCCAAGTGCTAAATGTGAATCCAGGCATTCAGCAACCCTGAGCCAGGCCCTTATAAAGTTGTGTGATTTGAGATAAGGCCCTTCACTGTTGAGCCTGCTTTTTATAAAAACAGAGATGGTAAGAATCCCTGCCTCCAGGTTTTTATGAACATTAAATGCAAATAAGTCTGGCAGAGCCATGCAATAAAATGATAGTTTCCTTTCTTTCCCTTTAAAGGGGTTTTCTCTTCCAAAATACTTGCATCCTAGGAAATGGGGATCCTCTGATAAAAGGGGAAGTAACTCAACCACAAAATCTTGGTGCCGGCCTGGATTTGAGGAAGCCTCCATAACTAACAGCTCAAATTTCCTTCTCTCTTGGCTGACAGAGTTGGAGGCCAGAGCCTGATATTTATCTCCCTCCATCTGTTTCTCTGTGCAGACTTATTATAATGGGATGTGTCTATTCCAAAACAGTGGTTCCTGCTATACAAGTGTGCAAAATATTTCTCCTAATTTCCTTGTGCTTTGTTCTCAGGCTTCCAACTGTAAAATCAAGAAGTGCTAAAAAGACAGTTTCTTTCTGAATTCTCTGCTGCTGCCTGGGGAGAGCAGAGCCTTGAGGCAAGCTATGGGGTAGGGATGTTATCTCCAGAGACCTCCCACACTCCCCAAGTCCCCAAACATCCCTCCAAACCCACCCAGCCCCCCCAGCTCCGAGCATACTTGGTTTGAGTCAGAGGAAACTTCATAGACATCTGAAAAAATCGAATGGACCCAGATATCCTCCAACCTCACTGCTTCCCAGGAAACTTTATTCCTATGGGCCTGAGTCTGTATTTAGAAACTGAATGCTTTAGACTGAATTTTTCTAGGTCCATATATTGAAGCCCACCCAATATGGTGGTTTAGGAGGTGGGGCATTTGAGACGTAATTGGGTTTAGATGAAATTATGAGGTCTTAGTTCAGATTACAACAACAAATTTCTGAAGACTGGGCGGTTTACACAACAAACATCAATTTCTCACACTTTTTGGAGGGTGGGAAGTTTAAGATCAAGGGGCAGCAGATTCAGTGTCTGGTGAGAATTTACTTCCTGGTTTGTGGATGGCCGTTTTTCAGTTGTATTCTTACATAGCAAAGAGCAAAGAGAAAGAGCAAGTGCCTTTCTTGTGCCTCTTCTTATAAGGGCACTACTTCACTCATGAGGGCTCCATCCTTATGACTTAGTTACCTCCCAAAGGCTCCATCTCCTAATACCATGACACTGGGGGTTAGGATTTTAATGTATAAATTTTGCAAGTAGAACCCAATTATTTAGTCTACAACACAATCTGAACTAAGACACTAAAGAGGTCTAGAGGCTCAGTTAGACATTTATATCCTTTATATACAATTTGTATCTTTTTGTTTAGGCTTCCCAGTTGGCTTAGTGGTAAAGAATCCACTTGCAATGCAGGAAATGCAGAAGATGTGAGTTCGATCCCTGGATTGGGAAGATCACCTAGAGAAGGAAATGGCAACCCATTCCAGTATACTTGCCTGAGAAATCCCATAGACAGAGGAACCTGGCAGGCTACAGTCCATGGAGTCACAAAGCCATTCCTTTCTCCAGGGTATCTCCCAACCCAGGGGTCGAGCCCTACATGGCAAGCAGATCCTTTACCATCTGAGCAACCAGGGAAGCCCCATATCCTTTTATATGCTTTTATTTATATGCTTTTAGGAAATGCATAGCTCAGCCTAGAAGCCCAGCCATCCTGGCTGGTACAGCCTGATCTTTACTGCAGGGCCTAGAACCTAACATTTTGGGGGCTGTGTGGGCTGCCGTCTATGGGGTCGCACAGAGTTGGATGCGACTTAGCAGCAGCAGCAGTCTACAGGTAGTAAGCTCCTCATAAATGACAGAGATGATCTTCTTTTAAAAAAATATTTTCCTTTCCATATATTTTCCACAATTACTCTTGCTCCAGGAGAAAAATAAACCATGAGCATGGTTTTATAGATATATCTGCAATTTAAACCTCAAAGTAACCCAGTGAAATAAATATTGTAACTCCCATTTTATAGATGAAGAAACTGAGGCTTAGAGGAAATCTTCTTCCAGATATTCAACTAGTAAGTGGTGGATATAACTGAAATATAAATGAAATTTTCTCTACATACAAATATCCTATTACCAGTGTGATCTGTTTCAGATTGTGTATTCAGAATGCTGAAGTTTCTATACACATCTGAAAAGCATGACTACTCAAAAAAGTAATTTTCACAATTATCTTTTAGTGACATCCCAGGACCACAGAGGCCTGATTGCATATTCATATAAATATGTCTACTTAATTCCCTTTAGATCATTCAAATGATAACCACTTTTTCTTTTAACTTTCCACCACACCATGCTTATAGCATTATCATGGCATCTGTAACACTTGAATGCACTTATTTTATTATGTGACATGTGGAGTTAGAAGAACATTCCACACAATAGGAGATCTCCTTGAGAGCGGGAATCATGACTTAGTCACCAATGTCAACACCATTCTCAGGTAACCCAGGCAGGGGCTATTGCCCCAGCTTGCTCATGAGGCAACCTCGTACTTTGGAGTCACTTCCTGGAAATTTTCTATGTCCCCTTTCAGTGCCAAAGATCAGTTCATTTCTGATCCACTGGGGAAGATGGAGACGTCCTGTGTCCACATGGTCAGGCCCTGGTTCTAGATTTCTAAGAGAGCCTGGGAAGAGATAGCTCCCCTTGGTTGGCATAGTATTTTTTTCATGAAATGACGTGAGACTGTGTGGCCATAATCTGCTGAGATGTTGATATTGGTGTCTTAAATAGTTTATATAGAAAATTATTTTCCCAGAACCCAGCATATTGAGAAGGTAGCCCTGAGAGTTGTATACGTAGCTCCCAGGCACAATGCATCTGTTCAATAAATACTTGTTAAACCAACAAAGGAATGGATAAAATGGTCTATGATATTTAAAATTTTAAATTAAGAACATTTAGAATTTTTTTCCTGATTATGGAGTTGGCATTAATTTGCAGCCATTCTCCATAGACACTCCAGTGTCAGAGTCCAGTGAATCGCTCCCAGACTTAAGTTGACAATTGACAACATTGGTACCAACTGGTCCGTTTAGACAGTCCATGCCCTCTTCTAGACTTAGCACAATTCTCTGGGTTCCGGACATCAATGTGCCTGTATCCTAGACACATTCAATGTCCTATATTTCTCAGTCATGGAAAACTCAGCATCTCTCAGCAGCTGCCCTCCCCACACACCTACCATTATAGGGTCACCAGGGCCAGGAGCTCCCAAAGAAGAGAAAAACAGCCTGGTTTATCTAAATCTTGTGCAGAGTTAAAATGACATTTTTTTTATTATTATTATTACTCCTCCACTGATGTTGAAAATGAAATCTTCAAGACAAATGACTTTTTGGGCAGTGGGAATTCCAGCCCCAAGAGACAGGCAGAAAATAAGCTTTCTGTTGTGAGGGTTGAAGCCACTGAGACTGTGGTATCTGATTGGCTTATGTGGTCTATTTTGAGTGAGGATTGACAAGAGCCTTATGAGGAATCATCATGTGATTCTGTGAAAGATACCGCCCTTATTTCTTACTTTACTACGTGATTTCCAAAGAAATTGGGCCTGTTGTCAAAAATAACATGCTTCATATGAAATACAGATTTATTGGAACTTGGGTAAATAATTTATGATCTTGGGTTTGTGCCTTTAATAACCTATTATCTGAGAGGGTGTCTGAAAGAGGAAGGCCTTATGGCTAGGAGCCAGTGAATTACACACATGACAGAGGGGGAGCCACTCATTCCTTTCAAAGAGACAGCTTGTCCTCATATTTGTCCTGAGCCACTGTATGCAGTACTTCAATAAGCACTGAGTGTATACATACAAGTGGGACCTTGAGGCAAGGGCATATAATCCAATTTCTATGACATGAAAACATCATGAATCATTTAAATGGATATTCACTTGACACCATAAGAATTCAGTTCCTAGTAGACAGATTCTCAGAAATTTCCAAACTTAGGGTATTTAGGGCAGGGCCCTGAATATTGGGTATGTTGATTGGGCATTTGGAATTGAGGAAGGCATTTGAGTAAACAACATGAACAAAATAATAGAAGTGGGAGAACACAGCACACAAAGGAGACAAAGCAGGCAAGAAGGTGAGAAGAATTAAGAGTGGATTAGGAGTTAAGGCTGAAAGAGCAGATTTGATGATCGTATTCTTCTTTCATATTTCTATTTAAATAACTCATTGACTACAATAGCCCAACATCCTTCCGGATAATTATTGACAATGTCTCAAAAAGATAATATATTCCACCCCAGTGTGTATGCATGCACAATATATATTTTGTGTTAGTATCTGTGTGTGGCTGGCAAGTGTTTGGTGTGTGATGTGTACATGAGGGGGTATGGAGGGAGGTGCTAATGTAACATTTGGTATGTGTGTGTTGAGTTTGGATGTGTATATATAAACATATAAAATATATATTATATATATATATAATATATATATGGGCCTTCTAGGGTAGCACAGCCCATGATGGAGAGACCCCAGCTACTACATATGTCTCCAGACAGCCTTCCTTTATTGAAAGACCATTAGTCCATCTATGATGTTGCAAATAGTGAGATTTCATCTTCTTTCATGGCCTTGTAGCCCAGCTGGTAAAGAATCCACCTACAATGCAGGAGACCTGGATTTGATCCCTGGGTTGGGAAGATCTCCTGGAGAAGGGAAGGGCTACCCACTCCAGTATTCTTGCCTGGAGAATTCCATGAACTGTCTAGTCCATGGGGTCGCAAAGAGTTGGACATGACTGAGCAACTTTCACTTTATGGCTGGACCTTGGCGGTATTCTGCCAAGTGAAAGAAGTCAGGTGAAGGAAGACAAATACCATATGATTTCACACATATGTAGAATATAACAAACAAACAAAATAAATGAACAAACTAAACCAAACAAAAACAGAGACACAGAGAACAGAGTGGAAGAAGCAGATGGAGGAGGGTGAAATGGGTTAAGGGGATCGATCATATGGTAATTGATGGAATCCAAAGTTTTGGTGGTGAGCATGGTGTAGTGTATACAGAGGTAGCAATGTAATGCTGTACACATGAAACTTATAAAATGTCATAAACCAATGTTACCCCAATAAAAAATAAATTTTCAAGAAAGAATAGAAAGAATACATTCATATAGGTTTATGATCAACAGTACTTTTCTATCAGGGATTCCCCAGTGGCTCAGATGGTAAAGCGTCTGCCTGCAATGCGGGAGACCCAGGTTCAATTCCTGGGTCGGTAAGATCCCCTGGAAAAGGAGATGGCAATCCACTCCAGCACTCTTGCCTGGAAAATCCCATGGACGGAGGAGCCTGATTTATATCAAAAAGTTCACAGAATAATAAAATCTGAAGGGAATTAAAAAGAAAGATCACTGGGGAAATAATCAGCTTTGTAAAGGGAAATATAATAGCTTCTTTCCACACTAAGGTATA